>NC_041815.1:1598367-1918041 GCF_900964775.1 Scleropages formosus | reverse complement strand
AGTCCAGGAACACATACAGACACTTGGTATACAGATTGTTTTCAAGAACGAATTAAGTCCGTGTAACTGGGATACCTATACTTTCTTAAGTACACAGACTTCACTGCTTTTCTACTGCTCTGTGAATTTTGCTGGTATTCTGTAATGCTTGCATTTACTTGATCCTTGCAAAACTTCCCCCTCCAGCCTTGCGACCTGTATTGCCGGGTTGGGCTCCGGTCCGCCACGACCCCACTTGGGATAAGCTGTTTCTGACAGCGTGTGTGAGTGTCTTGTGTTACTGTATTTGGCTTTAATTTTTTGTTTTTACCCTCCTAACCATGGCATCAAAGCAGAAATGTGATGCAAGTCATGGTGATGCAGCCAAGAAAAAGGAAACAATCACGACTGAAACTAAAGAGTAAATAATAAAGTGGAAGGTGAAACGCCAATGAACAATGAATGGAGAAGTGAACATTAAAGTTTCTTTAATGTTTTGCACACTCACACACCCTCTCTCTCTCTCTGTTTCTCTCTCTCTGAGAGAGCACTTGGCTAAAAAAGACAATTTTCTTCAACAACAATCCCCCCCCCCCAATGCTTTCTCAAACCTCAGTCGCTCTACTCTTCCAAGTCCTGTCCCTCATCGCTCCGCAGTCCCATTCCTGGATAAAAACCGTCGCCTTGTCCCTCAACCACAATTTCAGATCCTCACCTCTGTTCAGTTCGCCGATCGACCAAACATTCTCCCGTCCCTGACCATGAGAACACGTCTAGTCCTTTGATTCTGAATAAATGATCCAGCACTTGGGTCCAGTCTCCTCCATGTCCTCTGTTCACCATGACAGTAGCAACATTTATTATTATCTCTTTCTATGTCTCTCACTATTAGAAATACTATAGTTACATTTATAATTATTGTTTTTATTATATTATTACCATTACATCATTATATTGTATTATTATTATTACTGTATTGTTATATTAAAGAGGTTTTAGTGTGTCCAAAGTGTTTCTTTAATGTATTTTATGCAAAGAAAGGTACATGATATACTAAGTCAAACATTTGACAAACTGACATTAGATACCCACCATACTTAACTGTTCAAACTTACATCAAAATCCAACTTAAAGATAAACTAAGGGCAAGGAACTTGTTTGTAATTCAGAGACTGCCTGTAGTTGCAAATAGGATTTTTCCATTATTAAGCAACAATTAAGGTCCTGCTCTCCGGTGGGTCTGGGGTTTGAGTCCCACTTGGGGTGCCTTGCGACAGACTGGCGTCCTGTCCTGGGTGTGTCTCCTCCCCCTCCAATCTTGCCCCCTGAGTTGCTGGGTTAGGCTCTGGTTCCCCGTGACCCCGTATGGGACAAACGGTTCAGAAAGTGTGTGTGTGTGTGTGTGTGTGTGTGTAAATTTAATTAAATATAACAAACATGTACATGATTATCAAGCACTTATGAGATCACAAGAAAAGTGAGTCCCAAAGAGACCCTTCTTAAATGTCAAGAGAGATTCAGAAGTTCTGAGTGAAGGGGGGAGGTCATTCCACCACATCGGAGCCAGAACAGAAAACCTCTGTGCTTTTGATTTTGGATGTTTTTTTGCATTGGACCACTAATTGAGTGGAGGAGCATTGCTGTCTGATTAGGATATAGTGAGTCACCAGGTCTTGTAGATAATGGGGAGTGGATCCAATAATAGTTTTGTAGGCTGTAACAGAGTCTTGAATTTGATCTGGACAGCTACAGGAAGCCATTGGGAAGAGATAAGGAGGGGTGATACAAAGGAATACTTCAGCAGGTGAAACACAACTCATACAGCAGAATTCTGTATCAGCTGGAGAGGTTGGATAGCAGAGGTGAGAAGGCCAGATAGGAAAGAGTTGCAATAGTCCAGCCAAAATATCACCATGGCCTGGACCAGGAGTTTGATGCATGTTATGAAGGATCTATGCTGGAGAAGCTTATGGCTTCTATATGTCGAGAGAAGGACAGACCTGAGTCGATCATTACTCCCAGGCTCTTAGCCAATGAGGTAGACTAATTGAGTGAGTTGCCCAGTTTGACAGAGAGTTCTTGACAGGAGGATGGACCAGAGAGGAGTTGAAGATCAGACATGCAGGCAGAGGTGTCTGAAAGGTAGACAGTCATGTATGAGGAAACTTCTCTGGCTTCGGGCAGAAAAAAGAGGAAGAATTGGGTATCATTGGCATAGCAGAGGTAGGGAATTCTGTGAGAGGCCATGAAAGGGCTGAGGCAAGAGATGTAAATTCAGAAAAGTAGAGGGGCCAGCATCAATCCTAGTAGAACATCAGCTGAGAGAGGCTGAGAGTATGAATGGAAGTCCCACAGATCATTTTTTAGGATCTAGCTGATAGGTAGATTTCAAAGAATTTCAATGCAGCTTCTTTGATGCCAAACTGTTCAAGACAGGAGAGTAGAGAGTAGAATCTGGTGGTTGACATACTTCTCCACTACTCTTCCGCTCCGCCCTTCATTTCCTTGCCACTCAAAGCTCTGCCACTCTCGATACAGCAGTTCCTTAAAAAGGCACCACTACACACTAGGTGTCTGGTTTTCTCCCTAGAGTAATTACTACGAACTGGTGGAGAAGCACCTGAATCCAGTACTTCTGTTCAACAGGAATGGTGGGAAAATAATTCTTGTATTAAATGCACAAGCAGCTATCTTTTCCAAAAGTTGTCCAAAAAGTTTTTAATAAGGCACCTTATTGTAAAAAATTTCTGTAAGACTTTACTTAATTATTCAGTTTTCCTCGAAAGTTTATACAACCCGCAATCTAAGTGGTCCTCTATCCTGGAAACATTTTCTTAGTGACATAGACTGGTAAGAGTAGCTTCCTTGGACTCAAAGGACCTAGATCTAAATCCCAACTCTGGGTGCTGTAACCTTGTGCAATGTACTAATTTTAATTTGCTTCAGCAATAAAATTTCTCTGCTGTATGAATAAGTAAATCACAGTAAGCGGTTTAATATTATCAGTTGTTTGGAGAAAAGCATCAGCTGTCAAGACGTATGTGCTTCACTGTACATAAATCTCTGCACTTGGATCCACCAACTTGCTCCTGTCCTGCCTTCACAGTATGCCTGCATGGTTGAACTATTTGTTATAGGTGCAGATTTAGCTAGTAATGTAATGATTAGAGCTGCTGCCTTTAGACTCAAAGGCAGCAGGTTCAAATTCTGCCTTCCTCTGTAGTACCCTTGAGCATGATACTTACCCTAAATTGCTCCAGTAAAATTACCAAGCTCTATAAATGGGTAAATTTCTGTAGGTAGGTTAATATTATAAGTAGCTTTGCAGAAAACCAAGTAAATATATCAATTTAAATGTTGCATCTTTGTGAAGAATGACAGTGTAAAAGTCAAAAAATATTGCATAGAATATTGAAACTGCGATATGAAAGAAAATATGTTTTACTTCTTTTACACATGAGATATATCCAACTGAAATTTCAAGAAAGAAGGCAGAGATAAGACCCTTTTGCTTCTTGGATGCCCAAAAAAATCTTATGCCTAATTCAAACTAAAGGTTGTGATCTGCTCCTGAGCTGTGACATTCCTTCTTTTCAGGTATGAGATACAGCAGACTTAAAACTGATTTTATTGGTGCAAAGATTCTCTTTACACTCCATTTTTCTAAAACATTTCTACACAAAAATAACACATGCTTATCACAAAATGCAGCCAATTTGTCTGTTTCATTACACTGAATTGAGAGAATACAATTCCTGTTGTGATATGTATAGTGCATCTGTTTATGAAAGAAGGACTTCCTGTCATCTTACTGAAATCTCTTAAAAACAAATTCATTGATATGAATTGAAACAATGAGAACAGGTTAAACATATTGTTATCAAAGCATATATTATATCAGAATTAGAACAGATTTGCACCTTTCTTCTTAAGAAGATTTAAATTATACCTGCACTATCTGACTGATCGGTGTTATATTTTGCTGGTAAAACAAAAACGCATTGCATTTAGAGACCATAACAATGTAGGCAAATGGAGGTAATCTCCAGGTCTTCTTGTGGATCTTTTTTTGAAGTTCCATTAAAGCAGCGGAATAAGCTATTTAAATTCAGCTACTTTAAATTCTGCAAGAGCAGAATAGATTGCAGCAGTTTTAAATTGTCTGTCTGGTCTTTCAACAAAATCACACAGTCTTTTTCAAAGGCTGTTTTTTATTTATTTATTTCAGTACACTGCTCAGTACAACCTCACTTGTATATTCAGTGCCGTCTCATAGGGGAAAGTGGAAATAGGGTTTTCCCAAAGGGTCAGGGTCTTAGTGCGGTTAATTTCAAGACATATCTAGGCAACACCAAAATTTTACATGTATTTTACAAACCCCCTAACACCTTTATGAAATAATGTCTGCTCAACAACTGCTCAAATTTTTCTTGATAATATTCATGTAGTTTTTCTAGCACAAAATATTCTAAAAGCAAGACATGCACTGGTCTCTTCATGACAAATGACAAGGTTATTTACCACAAATACATAAATCAGATCATATTGCTTAGTCTATATTCCTATGTTTCAAGTTTCTAATGTTTTAACATGGTCTGTAGTACCAGTCAAAGTCTGACTATGCATGAACAACCTGGTCAATAATTGTAAGGGATGAACTGGGCAATAGACCCAAAGCAACTCGTAAGTGCCCTTTATCTCTGAGAATAAGTGCTGAACAGCTGGGAAGATACATTTGCATAATTTCTCATCACATGATAAGACATCTAAAAGGAGATGTTCATAAAAGTCTTTTCCTCCTCCAAAAAATCTTTCATAACCTATCTGTTAGTATGAACCTGAATTTGTTTTACATTTATTTCTCTAAATTACAATAGAATTGCTTTGCGATGTGGTTCTAAAGTTTTCTTGGTGGTGGCTCTGAACACAGTCTCTTTCTGCAGGGTTAATCACACACTGCCTGAAACCACTTGTCCTTAGTGGGGTTGCGGCAAACCGAGTCCTAGTCTGACAACACAGGGTGCAAGGCTGGTGGAGGAGGGGACACACCCAAGTCTGGACGGCAGTCTGTCACAAGCCACCCCGTGCAGGACATGAACCACAGACCCACCAGAGACCCACTGCACCCCTGCAGGGTTAATGATAATTTTAGTAATTGTCAATGTGTATTTATTGAATTAATCACCAGCACAAAATAATCTTCAAACTGATTTTTGTTGGACAAAATGAAAAACAAAGTTACATGAAATTTTCACTATATTTCACAATCAAAGATTTTCTCACTTGCTACCATGATACTGCTTGTGGGTAAGTTTTTGTTTCAAAGAGAGCATAATTGGAGCAGCTGTCCAAGAGCACCATTGGATGGCTTCTACGACTGCTGCCATGAGCAGGTACTCAAGGCTGTAGCAGAGTCCATCAGTGTGGAGATAGCACACAGTAGGACTTGTTGGCAAAGAAAGCAGACTATAACATTTGTCAAGGAAGGTGAAAGAGTAGAATCAGTGCCGAGTACCAGTTTAGGGCTCCTTGTGACAGCACCAGGCCAGATGCGTTGCTGTCAGAAGCTTCTAAATAAGCCATCATGTTACTTATAGACCTTTGGCAAAAACAGATAGAAGAGGCTAATGAAAGAAAGATGATCAAGTACAAAGAACTGGTGGAGCAGTGCTGCTGAAAAGGTTCAAAGTGTGTGTCCATTGCCGTTGCAGCAGGGTCTTTGCAGGGAAGACTTTTTATAGGACCTACAGTGTGTTGGGCATCAGAGCCAGTCATATGTAGCTCACCCCTTAGTCCATTTATGTTGTGTGCACACTGTAGATTTTTTTTTTTTTTTTAAATTTCTATGCATGATATAGTTTAAAATCCAGTTCTAATATCTAAGTATTTTTGACTCTGTATTACAGAGCTTTGGTTAAGGTAAACCTTCTAAAATCTAGTCAGGTATGTTGCTAAAATTTCCTGCAGTTATCTAGCTGATGAAACTTTAATTGAGTGCCTGCTATATACTGAGATGCCAGCTGAATGAAAGATTGATGTGAGAGTATTTTTCACGTTGCTAGAACTGAAAGTCAGTGGATGTGACCTAGAGGGATACCAATGTGATAGTGTAATGGAGAGATAACAACTCTCTACCACTCAATGTTTGTCTCTCCCACTCAAGTTCTTGAAATCCCAGTATAACCTTGTAAACTACATGAAACAATGTGAACATGAGACAAAACTAAACATCTTAGGTTTAGGTTATATATGAATATATACTGAGCAGAAGAGATACAGGATTGGCAGATAGAAATAACTGTATTGCTATACATAATTCTGATTCCATAGTTTGAAGTTTTTTTTTAAATTCAATTTTGAACTATAAAAATTCACTAGACTATGCACTACTGTTGACATTTTTGAATAACCAACTCACGGAACAATCTTATTTAAATACACACACTTTCAGAACCGCTTGTCCCTTACGGGGTCACGGCAACACAGGGCGTAAGGCCGGAGGGGGAAGGGGACACACCCAGGACAGGACGCCAGGCCGCCGCAAGGCACCCCAAGCGGGACTTGAACCCCAGACCCACCGGAGAGCAGGACTGCGGTCCAACCCACTGCGCCACTGCGCCACCGCGCCACCGCACCCCCTCATTCTTATTTAAATAGTTCTTTATATTAAATATTGAGGTAGACAATTGCGAGGTAGGATTTTTTTGGGAAGAGTGGGACTGAAATTCCAATATGATGATTTGTTCAGGAGTTTCTAACAGGAACATGATGGCTGACCTGGTACTGTCTGGTGGTGTCACCAGGAGCCCTGAACTGGCAGTGGGTGCCCATTCTGTGCTTTCACCTTCCTTGACAAATGTTATAGCTTGCTTTACTGGCTCATGTCTTAAATGTGTCATAAACTTTCATGCAATTTTTGTATTTTAACACTAGAAATCCTCTACTGTCTGAAGTTTATCTCGTGAAAGAGATGGAAACTAATGACAATTTTGTTAAGCAAAATTTGATATTGTGTGTTTGGGATCATTTTCAACTTGCTTGCCCAAGCTGCACATAAGTTCCAGCTGATGGACAGATGGTCTGCCATTATACTTTAGAATGTTCAGATCTATCAGTCCAAACCAAATTTCCATCACTGGATCACAAAAAGTGATGTTTACCTATACGTGTGATTAGTTCTTACTTATTCTTTATTTGATATACCATACTGAAGATCATCAACACTGTGGGTGCTTCAGCCATCCCCTGTAGTGTAAACAGCACTTATGATATCCCCCTATATCAAATACTGGATAACACTTTTGCATTCTATGGGTCTGGGTCAGGATTGTCTATCAGCAAGGAAATTATGCAAACCTATTTAATTTTCTTCTAAGCACAATTTACAATGACAGGAAAAAAGCAATACTTTTTACAGAATAAATATTTGAATATTACAGTTGATATTTACTGAGATTACTGTGGTTAGGGTTATATATAAATAGGCTTCTAAATACACATGGATCTTCTTTTTTCCTCAGAACCTCTTCTATGGTACTCTTTATTCTTAGAAGGAAAACATTTTCCCTTAGGGAGATGAGGGATCTACCGTCTAATGCTATCAATGACAGCGGGTTGCAAAGGGGAAAAAAAAAAATCAAATCTTAACAACCACTAAAAGATCTTGTTTGTATTCACCTCAAGTGGCACTGACAGAGTATGACATTTATTCCCGCCTTATTTCTTTGCTGTGTTAGAAACATAATCCAACTAAAAAGAAAGACAGATAGCACTACTGTATGCGTTCAGGCAGTGAGACATGGGGAAAGAAGTAAACAAATTCTGGGGATAATAGCATTTCCTGATGTCTGGGTTTTTGAAGACTTTTCTCTATTAATGCCAAAAATGAAATGGCTGTCACCAACACCTAAAACTGAGTCGACATACTGCTGCTTGCCCTCCCTCAGTTACAACAAGACTCTGAGTACTTTAGAGTTTAATGAAGTTTGTTCAACACCCTTAAGTAGCTGGGCCTGCTGAAGGATCATTTGGACAAGGTTTTTAAAAATGTTGTTAGGGCTCCAAAGTGGCTTGTCCAGTAATAGAAGTATTTCTCTACATAATCCTGAGCTGAAGCTTGAGGCTTGACTGTAAGTAGATGTTCTCTAGCAGCATAAAATAATTGCTATCATTATGGGAGGGGGAGACACTGCCAACGCATCTGTGTGGTTACTGCATAAGTGAGCCATGTATGCCAAGCCAGCCATGCAACTGCTGCTCACCAGTCACTGGTTGCTATTTTCTTCACATTTTCACATTGCTCTGGAACATGTGGTTTACAAAAGCAACTAGCTTCAGAAAGAAAATACATTCACACACACACACACACATACACACACATATACCAAGACAGTAGAACATCTTCTCCATCTTCAGTGCTGTCAAAAATGTCCATACCTTTTTTAATATTTGACACTAACATCTATAAGTTGCATTACAGTACCTTGTGACAAGGGGCATATGCTTCACTTTACACTTTGAATAAATAGTCCTATCTGACAGTGCATTATTTGTCAGACTGGAATAATTGTTGATTGATGTAATTTGTTTAAAGTTATTTAATTTGAAAGCAATATATAAGTTTACACACAGTCATAGTTAATATTTTCACTGACCTAGAACTGTAGCTACCATTTTTTCCCATGAAAACTGTTTTATCAAAACTTAACAAAATGTATTTTCAAGTATGTATGAGGTCTGAAGTGTGAACATATATCTAATGTATGCTTAATGCTGAAAAAAAGCTATCAGTTTGAAAAGGATTTGCAATTCATGTTATGTTCAAAGGGTGTGCCAAAAAAAAAAAAAAAAAATCTTTTAAAGGTTTAAAAAAGGACACTGTATTGAAACTCTAACACCATCAGACAAACACCCAGCAGTGAAATCAATGCTTCCTGCTTATTGAACTCACTTATGGTCCCTTTATTGAGCCAGTTTACTGGGCCCATTTACAGGACCATTTTGCATGAAATGCCCTTTTAGTTAAAAATTCTGTTGTAATTAGGAAACTCACCGTCTTAGCTGGGGATTCGGTTTTCAGAACAATGTATTATTGACACAGAAGTGTATGTTTCAAATTTCAATTTATGGTATAGTGGTGCAGTGGGCTTGGCTGGGTCCTGCTCTCTGGTGGGTCTGGGGTTCGAGTCCTGCTGGGGGTGCCTTGTGATGGACTGGTGTCCTCTCCTGGGTGTGTTCCCTCCTCCTCCAGCCTTGTACCCTGCGTTGCCGTCTAGGCTCTGGTTTGTCACGACTCCACCTGGGACAAGTGATTTTGGAAAGTGTGTATTTATGCTACATTTTACAGTCAAGGTAGACTGTATTTTTTAGCTTGTGCTGGCTGTTTTGAGATGGTTGGACAGCATTCATTGTTTGTGTGTGTGTGTGTGTGTGTGTGTGTGTGTGTGGTTTTTTTTTTGTTTCTTTCTTTTTACCCTTAACTAACAAATAAATGAAAATGAAATGTAATTCAATCAATCAGATTCTGTGCAGGGGAACTTACTATCAACATCAAAAGATTTTGTCTTAGAGGGGCCTAGAAATTGTCTAGTAATCCTTGAAGATTATTTAAAACCTTGTCTTATTAGTTATATAACTTCTGTACTTCAACAAAGACAAACTAACGATATTTTTCTTTTCATAATATATATTTATTTATAGAAGAATATTAGATTTGGGAGGAAAAATAATCTCTTTTTACTGAACCTTTTCTCTCTCTGTCTCTTAGATTTCTCAAAAGCCAAGAATGTGTACTGTATACACATCATAAATGTCAATACAACCAGTTGTAATCAGCCAGAAATCGTTTGGCATGTACTTTCTTTACCCTTGTAAACATGTGGTTTTTAGCTATTTTAGAATGGAAAGAATGTCCACATATGTTTAGAGACAGGCTGGAAAAGGAAAGTGGGACAGGGAGAACTGTGAGCACTGTACCTTTGCCTCACTGATTGGGTTTATCTCCTTGCTTTCTTGTACAGTTGTGGGTTCTATTATCCATTGTGATTATATATTTTTTCATATTTTCTGATATCAGACTGATGTCATATTTCTCAGGAATGGTATAATCTTTTCCCTCTTTGCCTACTTTTCAGATTCAGTGGCAATGATTTAGAGAGAGCTTTAGTTATTTAGTCATTTTACTATACTTATAAAATGACTGTTGGTTCACAGGAGGCCAATTTGAGATATAACAGTACCAAAAATGATTTAATCCCCAAAAACAATATTTAATTCAGAAAACAGACAAAACACTGTAGCTTTTAATGTAATTCAATATATTTTAGCAAGTAATTTTGTTTGTTAAAATATTTTTTTTATTCATTTCTTTCTCCCCATACTATTGACAAGACCCCTGGCTTGCAAAAACTGGACTGTGAACAAGTAATACTTACATAATAATATGATAAAGCAGTACTAATAAACCCGTAAGATCTGTAACCATCAAATTGTCATATTTGAACCACAGACTACAAAAACACCTTAGTCCTCAGTTTATGATGGGATTACATTCTGAAAGCCTTCTTGTAAGCCAGCTTCATTGTAAGTTGCAAATCCCCTTATACTGTATTATATAAACCATAAGGATATATAAACAGTTAAGATGGATGATGCCCATGGAGCTTGTTAACTTAAAGCAGATTATGTTCCTGATACATCTAAACACATTTCAAATTTGATAACTTGCCAAATGATAGAAGAAATTGATGTTGTTCCGCTTAGGTAGGAAGGCATTTTATCAACTGGAGCTTTGCTTAGCTTTTCTACATATTCTGCAAAAAACGGGCAGAGATAATGATGTTAAGAAGATCATAGGTCACATGTTATAACTTTGCTCTTTGATAGAATGTAGAAAGTCGGCATTTAGGTCAAAAAGTTGCATCGTGTTTTATGAACAGATTGCTTACCATATGTTCACAAGTTCAGTTATCTTATAATCTGCCTAATGATTGATCTACTTAAGTGACTTTGTGTTATTTTTTAAAGAAAGAAACACTATAAGTACAGTATATTGTAAAGTAGGCATACAATTTTGCAGCTAGACAACAAAGAAAGCATAAGGTTGGAAGTAATAATGAATTTGAGAATTATTACATTAACCTTTTAAGTACGTATGCTTGTGTGTATGTATGTCCATGCCATCGATCATGACTTGCATCAACCATTCTCATGGTTTTATAGGCAAGAGAGGAACAGAAGTGGTTTAGAAGGAGACATCTGAATGCAGAAACATCGTACTAGAGTGCAGTCAATTTGTCACATTCCACCATATAAACTGATGTACATCACATCCAGGTGAGAGAGGTTGAGGGGGTGGCTGAGGGGAGGTTGAGAAGATGATCAGGAGCCCCTACTAGACTACTTGGTAGGATGTACCTGATAGGTAGGACTCAGGTGGTTGACAGTGTCAAGCGCTGTGGACAGGCCGAAGAGGATAAGGACTGAGGACAGGGAGGCCACTCTAGCTGACTGAAGAGCATCTGACACTGCGAGGAGAGCTGTCTTGGTGGAATATCACATTTTGAATTGAGACTGATACCCAATCATTCTTGGTCAGGAATGCAAACAGCTGATCAGGACTCAAAACACCTGAGCAGGATGCAAAACCCACTCTGGCTGGTCCGCCGCATACCCCTATTCATGCTTATTGCAAGGAAACGTGATTAATTAAGAAAAGTAAGGTTCGAAAGCAGATTAGTAGATTTTTCAAATAATTTCAGTTGGTATTTTGACTTACTGTTAATCTTATAGTAAAAGTGATAAAAGCTTTCATCTCAGTTTCCTCTTTTGCACGGTTACTTATTCATGCATTTCAAAGCCTTGGTCTGCTCAGCAAATACGAGGAGACCTCAACCAGTAGAAACGTTTATTCATTTAACTGCTGTTAATACACTCCCTTATTGATTAGGTGAATGTTTAATGCTGAGATCAGCAAAACATTTACACCACAAGCCTGTCTTCTGACATAATTACCAACAAAGGTTAATTTGTCCAGTTTCTTTGTCTTAGGTGTATTGATTTCATGGCCTTGATTTTCTTTAAAGAATGAGTGAGTCTGGGGTACAGGGGAAATTTCTGCCGAATGAATGTTGAACGACCCTGATACAGTCAAGTGTCCACCCAAGTCTAAATCTTTCAGTATTTTCAAATGGTGCATATCTGGTCACAGTTGGTTCATTTGATATTTACTATATAATCCATATATTCCTTGCTACATTTTTCTCTACACATGGAGTGATTGATTGATTGATTGATCGATCGATTGATCAATTAATTAAATTAATTAATTATTTTTTTTGCCACTTTACATTAAATACACATCTTAAAGGTGAATAAATGAAGGCTTTTGCGGTACCACCAGTAGTGGGATTGAGTCAGTGTCATTCAGTGTCCTTAACTACCTTGCAGCCTGCTGGATGTGGCTGAGATGAAGAAGAATAGAGACATGTGGTAACAAGAAGATACTAAAAGAAGACACACTGTATTAAGTACAACAATGTCAACTGCAAGTTTTTATTGGGAATAAACATAGCATAAAGCTTAATGACCCAAGTGTCAAAACATTTGATACACACACGCACGTGCACATGCACATTGTATAGGCTATTCATTATTGCATATGCTGTTGACCAGGTGTGTTATCTACATATCCAGACTTATGAAAAAGCCTTGTTCAAAAAGGCATTCCAGTTACGCAGATCTACAGTAAGACATTAGCAATGTTTTCAGTTTTTAAGTTTTTCGTTACACTGTGATAATCGAAATACACCAAGTCTGTCAGAATTATATAAAATTGTTTCAAATAGTGTTTTGTCTACCCTTCTGCTGTATATCACTGTGCTATTCCATGATATTGCATCACTTACCATAAATCTACCAGTGATCTGAACTCATTATCTTCCACAGAAATGAATAGTAACAAAAATAAAAAAGAAGTCAAAATGACTTTTTACATTTCCTTTAACTTGAATTACCTTAACTTAGATATGATTTAGTTTACATTTCAGTTCAATTATTATGAGTAAGTTTCTTTTCATTTTTATTCATTGTTTATTATTTAGTACAATCACATATACTCTGTATTACACCCAGTACTTCTGGGATAAAACCATGACCCTGCAATTCCTGATGAATGAATGAATGAATGAATGAATGAATGAATGATCATATCACTTGAGCTAGAATGACCAGATATGGTATACAGATTGGGGGGGGGGGGCAATGGTGTGTGGTGGTGGAGCAGGTTTGACTGGTGGGTCTGGGGTTCAGGTCTGTCTTCGGGTACTTTTTGGCAGACTGATGTCCTGTCCAGGGTGTGTCATCTCAACCCTGCACCCTGTGTTGCCAGGCTAAACTACAGTTTACTGTGACCCTGCTTGGGACAAGTGGTTGTAGACATTGTGTTATAGATTTATCTTGAAATTTAAAATTCAGGTCAATGATAAAGCAGTTTCTGTACAGATAATTCTAAGGACATTTAAGACACACCGGATAAGATGTTACATCCCATGCGTAGATTACAAACGGCTCTACACAACGACCCAATCCTGATTTCACCATTAAGCCAGAGAGAAAAACATCAAGCATTGCCAAGAGATATCGCCATGATTCACAACTAAGCCACTAAACATCCTTCTTAACACCACATCAAGCAGAGGGTGCCAACATTGGTATTTCATTGATGCTGTCACCTGGGCACCTCCTTTCGTTGGTGTTTTGTTGAATTAGGCAAACGACAACTCGGAAAGGCTCAACAGTGCAATCTGATGTCCCAAACCCATCCCCTTAATTATTTAGGGCCACACTAATCTGAAGAAAGCATCAATCTCTTGCACTTTAAAGGAACATTTTCATATTTCTACTTCCTCAGTCCACAATTCATAAACCATATATCACAGCCCTTGGCAACAGTGGACCAAGAATCCCTTTAAAAAGAGTAGGCATATGTGTAAGACCTCAGGTTCAATTTTGTTGATGGTAAATGTACTTTATCAGCAAACAAGCAAAAGCAAATAAGCAAACAAATAAGGAATGTAAAGTTCAAAAGGCTGTTTTTCTAATGTTTCATTTCAGATCGTAACTGTTTTGGCTGTATTTTCTTATTTATAGTTCATTTATTTATATAATTAATTTTTACAAAGCATTTTGTGTGTCAAAGTGTACTTTCAATTTGTGAAATTATATGCTTAAGAAGAAGGATTACTTTCTTATTTAAAAGAATTAAGAAGATGCAATAAAAGGAATCTTCATTTTGCTCTGAATCAAAAGTAAATGCTCCATAACATTAAAAGTGAAATGAATAATTTTGCAGACAAAATACTTTTGTCAATTTCAAGTTACACTTGGAAAACACTCTGATTATGTCTTGCTATTCACATAATCGTTCTTGGAAACCTTCATAGCTCTGACTTGTTTAATCCTTTATCTTGCTAAACATTATCTACAAGCAAACAAGCTTTCTTCTATACAATAGCTTAGTTCTTCTATACAGTAGCTTACTATTTCATGGCACAACTTGCCTTCCATTTTTGCATCCTTCATTATTTCTTGCTCACTTTTCTCACTACTGCTTGTTGAATTAAAATATATATATATATACACACACATTTTCAGAACCGCTTGTCCCTTACGGGGTCACGGGGAACTGGAGCCTACCCGGCAACACAGGGCGCAAGGGGACACACCCAGGACGGGACGCCAGTCCGCCGCAAGGCACCCCAAGTGGGACTCGAACCCCTAACCTACCGGAGAGCAGGACTGCGGTCCAACCCACTGCGCCACCGCACCCCTCTAAAATATATATATATATATATATATATATATATATTTTTGCACATTTCTTCCCCTTTTGCTTAAATCATATACATTTTTTTCATCATTACGAAGATAAATACCAACTCAGAAACATCAGCATCATCCTTAAATCTTCTTAGTTGCCAAATTAGTACAAATTACATTAAAATATCTACAAATTACTAATTGCTTCAACAAAAGCACAGATAATTTGCACAAAACCTTTTTTCCTGAATCAGATGATTTAGTTGGTGTAAATCTTTTGGTGTTCTAGGGATAACTGCTACACATATAAAGAAATAGTTTTTGCAAATGACTTCACCATAGTGACTCTGAAAGTCACTCTAGGCAAGCGTGTTTCAGTAATCTCTACACAGGACTTAAGGGCTTAATTAAACCGATTTTAGCTGTTATTACTTACAGAGGGCAATAGCTGTTTGTAGGTTTTTATGGTTCATGAGTTTTATCTGTGGCTCTCCATAAATTATAACAGAGCTGAAGTACAGAGGAACTAAGGAGCATACATAATGGGAAATTGAAAACTGGAGGCATAAAATAAATAAATCACTTAATACAGGATTTTGAACAACATGATGACACTGAAGAAATAACTTCCTTTGATTGAGGTCAAACTAATATATGCAGTATATACTTCCTTCCTCTGTGTATATGTGCGTGCATAATGTACACCAAGAATTCACTACGCAGCTGAAAGGTAATTATTGTACTGTATGTTATAATTTAACTTTATTTTAATTGTGTTTTCTTTGGTAATTAATTTTGTAAATAAAGTGCATAGTTGATTAAAAATCTATTTGCACACCCATTCATTGTTTTTCGTTGTAGCCTGCCCTTATCTGAATATAGCCATTTCGCACAGATACGGTATATCCTGAATAACATCCGCAGCATCTACCATTATCTCACAACAAATTCTACACTGGTCCAAACTATCGACCTCTGGTCCACACCTTGGAGATATCCTACCTGGGTTAATGCAAGCCTCTGCTGTCTGGTCTTCCAACCATTGCCATCAAACCACTCCAGTTATTGTAGAATGGTGCTGAAGGAGTTGTGTCTGACCTACCAAGGCGTTTCCATGTATCTTCCGTCCATATCTCTTCCCATTGGCTTCCTGTAGCTCCCTGCATGAAGTTCAAGGGTCTGGTTTTACCCTGCAGAACCATTAATGAATTTAGTCCTTGGTATCTATAAAACAGGGGGGCGCGGTGGCGCGGTGGGTTGGACCATGGTCCTGCTCTCCGGTGGGTCTGGGGTTCGAGTCCCACTTGGGGTGCCTTGCAACGGACTGGCATCCCGTCCTGGGTGTGTTGCCTCCCCCTCCGGCCTTATGCCCTGTGTTGCCGGGTTAGGCTCTGGTTCCCTGCGACCCTGTATGGGACAAGCGGTTGTGTGTGTGTGTATCTATAAAACCTAATTGCACCTCTCTGTGCTCCAGCCAGATTTCTACACTCATCCACCACTGGCCACTCAGTGGTTCAACACACAAAAGTTCCAAAAATCAAAAGCATGAATGTTTTCAATTCTGGGTCTTGTGCAGTGGAATAACCTCCCACTCACAACAGCTGAATCCCTGCCAACATTCAAGAAGGGTCTCAAAACACATCTCACTCGGACTGACTCCTAGTATGATTTCTTTTGGGCTCCATAAATGCCAATTAAAAAAATAATTGTGTGTGTGTGTGTATACATACTATGACATATATATAGTATGTACACACACAGTCACTCATGTAATGTATGCTGGTTTATACAGTGCCATATTTTGGCAAATTCACTGTACCTCATGTTTTGTTACCTAATTTTACTCTGCAATTCTAATTGTTTTCTGTACTTCTTAAAGTGTCCAGAAATGACATGCATTATGGCATTTATATAGTTGCAAATTCAGCTAAAATGTACACCTTTGACTTTGGGAAAAAGCATAACACCCAAAAGACACCAACACAAACACGGAGGAAGTAACCAAACTCTACACAAGATGAGCCACAACCTATATCCATACCCATAGCCCAGTGGATGTGAGCTTGAAGCACTCACAACTGTTTAGGGTCAGAGAAAATACAACTATATTTAAGAATTAATGATTAAATACAATGATTGTAGTGAATGTTTCATCTTGAAAAAAGTATATCTTCTCTAACCTTTCCCAAAGAACACATTTTATATAAAGTGCTTGCTTGTATGTCACTAATGCTGTCATGGTCAATTACTGTCCTGCAGGGCCATAGAGGATGTTTATGCTTGACCCGTCTCAAATTGTGTTCAATTAAAGCCATTAACTGATGGAAACCTGATAAATTATTCAGTGTCTAAATCTGTTCCTAGTTAAGAGATAGAACATGTAATTTGGTTATTCGATATTAGAGATGTTCAGTTTCAGAATATTGTCTCATACGGAACATGGACTCTATGCCTACTAGGACCCTTTGTTTTACTTTAGGCAGTTGCATGTAGCTTTTCCTACAGCAAAAACAAATCACTTTACCCCAAAAATAGAGTCCTGATTGCACAACTCCCCTTTGTCTGTTTCTTTCAAATCGAACAGCCAAGGCTCTCTTTTTCACAAGGTTACAAATAGCTTTCACTGTGCAGAGACACATCCCCCAGCCCTCCATTGATTAAGCACCGACAACCCTTTCTAACTCAACTGCAATGGTAAATTACTCTCTTCACGAACTGTGGGTCTATAAGTATGGATTCAGTGTTCCAATCTTGGATGATTGATCTTCTTGTCAAGCTCAATAGGGCTACAGAACCAAATATTTAACTTTGTCAGGAACTGAGTGCACCAATAATATATTAGATCCATTGATTCATGTAATTTGTGTTGGTTTGCAACATAATGTGTTGTGTTAATGAAGAGAAGATTGTAATATGTAATAATCTGCTTGTGTCACATAAGGTTACTTATAAAAGTTACCAAAAAAAAAAAAAAAAAAGGATCACATTCCCAGTCTAATTAAATACACACACATTTTCGGAACCATTCGTCCCATACGGGGTTGCGGGGGACCGGAGCCTACCCGGCAACACAGGGCATAGGGCCAGAGGGGGAGGGGACACACCCAGGACGGGACCCCAGTCCGTCGCAAGGCACTCCAAGCGGGACTCGAACCCCAGACCCACTGAAAAGCAGGACCCAGTCCAACCCACTGTGCCACTGCGCCACCACACCCTCCAATTAAATAAACAGTGAAAACGGTTTTGCACTATATTCTCAATTAAGTCTCCACAGTGAATGATATTTTAACAGCATGCCATGAAATATGAAGCCTTAGCCCATTTTTGATTGCTGTGTTGCTACATTCTTTGAATTTTGAAAGCAGAATGTTGTCTATTGTGCAGAGACAAAATGTAGTTGAATAAGTATGATACCACTCTTTAAATATAAATTTGCTACCGAGCAACCCAGAAGGCCTCATTTTAAATTAATTAGACTCCCATAAACATAATTAATGAAACATAATTTATTGAAACTGCATTTTCATAAGGTGGCGAAACATTACATTTCCTAAGCTTTGAAAAATAGACTCCATTGTATAATTTAAACTACTTTCAAGAAAGCATCTAATTTATTTATTTATTAGTATATTCCTCTGAGAAAAATCCGTCCATCCATCCATTGATTCAATAACCACTTGTCCTAAGCAAGGTTGCGATAAGCCAAAACTTATCCAGGGAGCTTCGGTGCAAGGCTGAGGGGTGGTACCTCCTCGACAGGATACCATTCCATGACAGGGTAGTGTTTGGCAGAATTGGAGAGGTGAAAAAAAAAAAAAAAAAAATTCAGAATATCTATTGATTTCAAGCTGAGCACAGCAATTGAGGCACACAGCCAACTGGACTCTATCTGTCAAATTTCCAAATAGAAAGGATGTGAATAAAAGACAGGGGCGCAGTGGGTTGGACCAGGTCCTCCTTTTCGGTGGGTCTGGGGTTCGAATCCCGCTTGGGGTGCCTTGTGATGGACTGGCGTCCTGTCGTGGGTGTGTCCCCTTCCCCTCCGGCCTTACGCCCTCTCTTGCTGGGTAGGCTCTGGTTCCCCGCAACCCCATAAGGGACAAGCAGTTCAGATAGTGTGTGTGAATACAAGACAGGGACAAGTATTTCTTTTATTTGGATAATTTCTTTTATTGCTGAAGATAATTTATTTTATTTATTTATTTATTTTTTAATTGTCATCTTTTATCAGAGGACTGAAAAGTCCTGTTTCTTGACTTTCCTCTATACCTGTCAACAGCCACCCATGAGAGATATCAAATGAAATTAAATGCATCATTAAAATCCATGAGATTGTGCAAGACTTTTACGAATCTTTATGAATCTACTAGTATTTGCTTGCATTAAAAAAAAAAAGTATTCACAATACACTGAATCTCAAACATGTAATCTTTGTTCTAATGAACAGATATGGTTCTGTTAGTGACCACTGTAGTTTCCTGGGTAAACGGTTTACCATTCCCTTTCCCCTGCCCACCAAGTAGCTGGGAATCTGCAAGGCTCTAAGATTTTCTAGTGTGTCACTATGCCCCATGACATGTCCAGCATGCAGAATGCAGTTTTTCCAAAGACTACATTCAACGTAGGGGGTGTGGTGGCGCAGTGGCGCAGTGGGTTGGGCCAGGGTCCTCCTCTCTGGTGGGTCTGGGGTTTGTGTCCCCTCCCCCTCCGGCCTTATGCCCTGAGTTGCTGGGTAGGCTCCGGTTCCCCACAACTCCATATAGGACAAGGAGTGCGGGGGGGTGGTGGCCCAGTGGGTTGGACTGGGTCCTCCTCTCTGGTGGGTTTGGGGTTCAAGTCCCGCTTGGGGTGCCTTGCGGCGGACTGACGTCCTGTCCTGGGTGTGTCCCCTCCCCCTCCAGCCCTACGCCCTGAGTTGCTGGGTTGGGCTCCGGTTCCCTGCGACCCCGTATGGGACAAGTGTTTCAGAAAATGTGTGTGTGTGTACATTCAATGTATAACCTGAGTAAAGAAATTTCTCTATAAATTCAAATATTTATAAAGAAAATAATTCAAATATATAAACACATTTGCTGGCAATAACTTACCATAAAACCATAAAATACACCTGTGACTGCCAGAGGTACCAAAAAAGAAAGAACTTGCCAAAAAATTAAATGAAACTTTTTTTTTTAATATCCAGTTATTGTGGAATACTTCTACTTCTTGTAGAAGTAAACTTCTCTCCTTGTACAGTGCAATTACTTTTTTCTTTTTGGTATATTTCCTTCATGTATGTGTCATTTTACTTGGTGTGCTTTCGTTTCTGCTTGTAGTCCAAAGATATGGAGTTCAACTGAATTGCTGAAGATAAATTACCCGTAGGGTTTGAATGGGTGAGTATGTGTGTGCCGTGTGTGGTGCTGCTCTGCAATGGAATTGCATCCTGTCCTGGGGGTAACCCTCAAACTTGAGCACAATGGTTCTGGAATGGCCTCCAGACTTCTCCAACCCTGACCAGGAAAAGTGGTTAACAAAAAGTGAATGAGCAAAGGTAGCTTTTCTTGAGATAAGACTGGAAAATTGTCCATAACTTTTAATTGTTACAAAATGCGCACCGCATCTTTTTTTTCTTTTTTTTTTTCTCAAACCAGTAAAACTGTCAATTTATAGATGAAAACAGAACAAATATAGAGGTGCCGCCAGTATATGCACAACCCAAAGTTGATTTCTGAACATCACTTGAACTTGATTTTATTTATTTTTTTTTGAAAGAACAGCAGCAGCTTGATGGTGCTTGGAAAACACGTTGACTGTGCTTCACATAGCTCCTACTGGGACAGCCACAGCAGAGACGCTTATGTTTATTGAAGAAAGAACTCTTGCATCTCATGGCACTGAAAAACAACTGTAAAACAAACTCTGTTCAATTTATGAAAAATTCACAGTGCGTGTAAAATATTGTGTAGCAGGGGGTGGAAGCTTATTTGTTCCCATAATGCAATGTGCCTGTAATCCATTGCATTTTTTGTTGTCTGAATAACATATGTGTTCGGGCTGTTGTAATATGTTATTATATTTCAATTGATTGCTTTAATGTGATAATAATTAATAGGGTTTTTGTTATTGTTCTCCCTTTTCCCTTGAGTGTTCAGTAAAGGCTGCACTCAATGTGAATCTCTGTAACAGTGTGCCTAAAACTCTTGTCCCCAGAACTTGTTATTAGGAGCAATGTGATTAATACCATGGTCAGGGCATAACAGTATAGAATCAGAGAAATTGTTTGAATAGGTTTGCGTATTTACTGCAAAAACAGTATACAATGCCTTGTAATGGCTACGGTATAGTATTTAGATAGTACTGTTGTGAATTCCTCAGAATGCTAAAATAGGTAGTTACAGGGAGGATGAGTACTTTCAGTACAGTATTTCTGTAACATTATTAATGAATAGACAAACTGATGTGTTACTTGCATCACTCCATGCTTCCTGTGAATCAGACACATTTCATGTACAAACCCAATTTCCAGAAAAGTTGGGAGACTTTCTAAAAATGCAATAAAAACTAAAAACTGTAATCTGTTCATTCACTTGAACATTTATTTAACAGACAAAAGGACAAAGAAAAGATTTTCAGTGTTTTCACACATGAATTAATTCTATTTGTTAAATATAAACAAATTGAGGAACTGATGCCTGCAACACCCTCAAAAAAAGTTGGGACAGAGGCATGTTTACCACTGGGTCACATCACCTTTTCCTTTAATTACCCTTTGTAATCATTTGGGAACTGAAGAAATTAATTGTTGAAGTTTTTCAAGTGGAATTTTTGCCCATTCTTGCTGTAAACAAGACTTGAGCTGCTCAACAGTCCGTGGTTCCCGTTGTCTGATTCTCCTCTTCATGATGCTCCATACATTTTCAATAGGAGACAGATCTGGACTACAGGCAGGCCAGTCAAGCACATGCACTACATGCCTCCGAAGCCACGCTGTCATAACTCGTGCAGAATGAGGCCTGGCATTGTCCTGCTGAAATGGACATGGAGTTTGTGGAAAAGACATCGTCTTGACAGTAGCATATGTCTCTCTAAAATTTGAACATAAGCCTCCGCATCAATGGTATCTTCACATATATGCAGATCACCTATGCTGTTGGCACTCGTGCACCCCATACCATTACAGAGGCTGGTTTTTGCACTTTTTCTTGGTAACAGTCTGGATAGTCTTTTTCATCTTTGGCACGTAGAATCCAATGTCCGTTTTTCCAAAAAACAAGCTGAAACGTGAACTTGTCTGACCGCAGAAC
Organism: Scleropages formosus; assembly: GCF_900964775.1. NCBI lineage: Eukaryota > Metazoa > Chordata > Actinopteri > Osteoglossiformes > Osteoglossidae > Scleropages > Scleropages formosus. Next base: position 1,895,959 of record NC_041815.1, on the reverse strand, counting down.
ACGTGTCAACTGTCTTTCGGTCCATCTCAGATGACTTCGGGCCCAGAGAACTCTGCGGCGTTTGCGCACAAAATTAATAAATGGCTTCCTCTTTGCATAATACAATTTCAGGTTGCATTTCTTGATGCAGCAGCAGACTGTGTTGAGTGATAATGATTTTTCAAAGTACTCCCGAGCACATGTAGCTATGTCCATCAAGGTAGCATGACAGTTTCTCAAACAATACCGCCTGAGTGCTCGATGGTCACCCGCATTCAGCAGCGGTTTCCGCCCTTGACCTTTATGCACCAAGATTTCCTCTGACTCCCTGAATCTTTTCACAATATTATGAACTGTAGATGATGAAAAACCTAAATTCTTTGCAATCTTGCACTGAGAAACACCATCTTTGAACTGACTGACAATTCGCTCACAAACTTTGGCACAAAGTGGTGAACCACAACCCATCCTTGCTTGCAAAGACTAAGCCTTTGGTGGGTGCTCCTTTTATACTCAATCTTGATAACCTCACCTGTTACCGGTTAAACTGCTAATTGTAGAACCTTCCAGAGCAGTGTTACTTGTAACCTTTTCAGTCTTGTTTTGCCTCTGTCCCAACTTTTTTTGAGTGTGTTGCAGGAGTCACATTCTGTTGTTTTTTATATTTACAAAATACAATTAGCTTTGTCAGTGAAAACACTGAAAATGTTTTCTCTGTACTTTTATCAGTTAAATAAAAGTTCAAGTGATTGTTTGAGAGTTTTTAGTTTTTGTTCCGTTTTTAGACAGTGTCCCAACTTTTCTGGAAATGGGGTTTGTAAATTCCAGATGATTATTTTATTAAGCAGTAAACAGATTAAACAGTAAACCAATAATATGATATAAATTCCTCACAACTGGGGTCTGATAAAACACCAATAGCTAGGCACCAGGGACAACAAGCATAGGAAAAATAGTGATGTGTTGCCTTTAGAGTGATTATAATATGGCAAATGTGCTTTTAGTGGGATTTTTAACTCGGGCGGATTGGCTGTGCTGTGAAAATGCCAGTGGATCGGGCACTGAGGGGAATACTGAGAGACTGTTTAGTCACACATTATAGACGTGAAGTTGGCATGAATGGAAGCAAAGAATGCCAGAGGTGTTTCACAGCATTAGTTCCCCTTTACTTTCCCAACAAACTCCTCAGTCTGCCTGAGCTGCCCTAGTCCCAAGAGGAACACTTAGCCTCTTTGCGGCTGAGTGACAGATGGCTGATAAATAACTCATGATTTTGTAACCAAGAAAAGAATAGGCCTCCACTGGAGGTCATGGCTTTGTTGTATCCAACTCTCCTCTAACCACCATGACTGAGACATGGACGCCAAACACATTGTATTTGCCATGTTGACTTCCCTGACTGTTGTTTTGGTTTTATGAGGGTAAAGCATAAACCAAACACATTGTATCTTAAATTAAAAAAAAAAGAACAGGTGCAATGGACTGGGATCCTGTCCAGGGTGTACACTACTTGGTATTGTGCCATGTACTTTTGAAATAAACTCCAGACTGCTGTGATCATAACATGGATAAGCAGTTAAGTAAAGTGACCACATAAGAAAAAAATAGCAAACCAGTGAACAAAGAGATAAACTGAATTAATACATCGGCACAAGTACAACATACAAAACCATAAATTGAAGAGCAAAAGACTACAAGGACTGAACTAATTCATTACACCACAGTGATAAAATTTTTTCAGTGACAGAAAATACAACTGACTCTTTTGAGTTTTGGGGTGGATTGAAAAAAAAGTGTTGTACAGAGGTACTGTTTCATAAAATATCATGACAATGGCATTGCAAAGATGGTTTTAGGCAGATTTCAGTTAACTTCCATTCTCCAGTATGTAGTACTTTCCATTTATACATTTTAACTGCATGTTCTTCATTTATCTGTTACAGAAAATGTCGATCTGTTACAGAATAAACACAGCCCATGTTCATACACTCAGCAGACATCAGTGGGACACAGTTAAACATGACTGTGGGATGCCTAGATTTAATTCACTTCCAAATTATTTGCAATTCATGTCTGGAGTTCTTGAGTGTCAGTGACCAATAACAAGATAACAAGATTTTTTTTTTTTGGTTATCTATGCAACTAAAGAGTACAGACAATATTATGTTTAATTGGGGGAGGAAAAAAAAAAAAACTTACTATAGTGCAATGCACTCTGGCTTTGGATGTGGCAAAGAAGGATGCATGATCAGCGTTTATTATGAATGTTTATTTAAACACTGGCACACATCGAGAGGTACAGGCATGGACCAATAGAAATAATGCTCTCGGTCCACACACACACACACACACTTTCTGAACCACTTGTCCCATATGGGGTTGCGGGGAACCGGAGTTTACCTGGCAACACAGGGCATAAGGCCAGAGGGACACACCCAGGATGGGACGCCAGTCCATCGCAAGGCACCCCCAAAGCAGGACTCGAACCCCAGACCCACTGAAAAGTAGGACCCGGTCCAAGCCACTGCGCCACCGTGCCACCGCACCACCGCACCCCCCCCCCCTTGGGTCTTGGTCCAAGAATCCCATTTTCTCAAGGGCCTGCTCCCTAAGCCAACCTTTCTAGCCCTTTTAGTCTTTTTCAAGTTTTCGGAACCTTTTCATGCTGCCAAACAGGCACTCACCCCTTATAATCCCTTTCAGCCTCCAGAGCAGATGAATAACTATTTTACATCTTTCCCACACTTCCCAACTAGTTAAAATAAAAATCTGTTTTCCGCTCAAACATGACACTCTTCAGTAACACAGGTCAGTACAATACACATATATAAAACAGCAGCACTCTAAGTGGTTGAACTTAGGGGACTACAGTTCCACATGTTTATGGAATAAATGAAGAAACAGAAGGACAAACTGATCGACGAACAAATGAATGAACGAATGAATAAATCAAAAGAAGACTGTATTTATCCTGGAAGGAAAGTCATTTTGGTTTTACAATATACACAGAGATGTAACTGAGCATATGAATACACACACACACACATTTTCAGAACCGCATGTCCCATATGGGGTCACGGGGAACCGGAGCCTACCCAGCAACACAGGGCGTAAGGCCAGAGGGGGAGGGGACACACCCAGGACAGGATGCCAGTCCATCGCAAGGCACCCCAAGCAGGATTCGAACCCCAGACCCACCGGAGAGCAGGACCTGGTCCAACCCACTGCACCACCGTGCCCCCATAGCATATAAATAAGTAGAAGAAATCCAGTGAAATAAGTGGAAGTGCAAGTTAGCAAGTGAAATCAGTGGAAAAATAAAGTTTAATAAATGACTGAACAGAAAAGCATATTTAAATGCAAGACAGAAGGATGAAGTGATGTTATGCAGGTATGTGGTAAGACAGAAAGAAAGTTCAGCGCTTCGTGATTAAGAGTTCACCCCTCAGGCAGTGTAAGAACCCATTGTAGAACTTGATAGCTGCAGGTAGAAACGATTGGTAAAAAGTTTGACATGACCTTATTTGGCACGATTTTAACACCCAAGTTTTTACTCTAGAGTTAGATGTGTTACTGTGGTGCCACAAGCGCTCATGAGGGATCAACGAGTCAGTCCATATACTGCAGATGGCAGATATTTTGTTTTGGCATTGTTAGGTGAATTGAAACTGTATTATTGGACAGAAAATATGTGGTTATAATTCTAGATTCCTATATAAAATGGTGAGAGACTTCATTCCTTTTTAAATTTATAACACTACCACAGTGGCTGCATGGGAGGGACTGGTTCATGGCTGGTGTGGAGGTAATATGGTTCTTTTGCTTTCTTCTCTTCTCCTCCATACTGGCCCTGCAGTTTATCTCAGACTCTGCAGCAGCCTGCTGAACTGTCAGCTGCCACAAGTCTCTGTTGGCGGTCTGGGATGCCCACTGATGCATACCGCAGTGTGCGAGGTAGTTGTATCGCTTCTGTGGTACCCCTTAGTTGAAATAAGCTGTGGACAGTTCGCCATAGAGTAGGATCTTGGGCAGGTGATGGTCATCCATCCTGGAAGTATGCCCTGCCCAGCACAGGTGTTTCTTGAGAAGCATAGCCTCTGTGCTAGTGCACTCTGCTCTTCGAAGGACTTCGATGTTGGTGACATGATCTATCCAATGGATGTTGAGAATGGCGCCGAGACAGCGTTGATGGAAGCGCTCAAGAAGTCATAGGTGGTGATGGTAGGTGACCCAAGACTCAACGCCATAGAGAAGGGTGGTTAGCACAATAGCTTTGTACACCCTGACTTCTGTGTCTGTTATCTACATGATAAATAAAAGCTGATGCCCCTTGTATTATTTATGGGCAATTTTATGTAAAAATATTGGCTATATCGATAGTATGTAAAAATATTTTGACTTTATATTCTTATTATTTTTAATTTCAAGCTACATTGAAATGAAAAGTGATTTAAAATGACTGAAAATAAACACATTTTCACCAAAAATACTAATACTCTGTTTATTGTTAACTGTTGACTGATTCATCACATAAATATGTGTAGTATCCATCGTTTGATTCACTACAAAAATTCTAGACACTATGTCAGCATTCTGTCTGAGTGCATTTTACTGCTAACTCATGGCTTGGAGCACAGACTATTTCTTTAAGTCCACAGTCAGAAGTTTTAGAAAATGAAGCAGTGAGCAGTAAGCAATTAAAAATAAATAAATAAAGCTGAATATTCATATCACCAGGAACCAGTTCCAAATGGCTTTCTTAAGGGCAAAACTTACTCTAAACCACTGGATACGTAGCACTGGTGTAAGAAAAGGTTCTAAGATATTCAGGATGTGTGGGTGTGTCAAGGTACAGTTTTTTGTACATATGAATCAGTGTTAGAGTGAGGAAGACAGATGATCTAAGCAACTTTGAACTAGTCATGATTGTAGGTTGTAGATGTTCTGATGCCAGTATCTCAGAAATTGTGTTTCTCCTGGGATTTTTAAGAGTTTACAGAAAATTGTGTAATTAAAAGATTGAAAAGGAAGAAAAGAAAAAGAAAATAAAAAATAAAAAGAAAAATCAATCCCTTGGACAAAAATACCTTTATCAAACTGATCAAAGAAGGAAAGACTTTTGTAGGTTAAGAGTAGCTACCCTTCTGTAGGTAGCCCACTTTCTCAAACATATGCTGGTGCACGGGATCATTTTGCACCTGAACTTGAACAGGCACTAATGAAACCCTGCCAAAGATGTTGCTCCCATCAGGTCTTACAAAAAAGAAAAGGAAGAGGTAAAGAAATACATCCTGCCACCAACTTCTGTTCCTTTTGGAAGTAACATGAGCCCCACATCTTTTGTGGGGCCACTCCTGAAGTTTGGTCTAAATAAATGACGTGTAGGAGTGTGCCACGTTTGGTGAGTGACCAGATGTGAAGCAGTACGAGGTGGGCTTATAATTTTATTAAAACATAAACATTGCAGGTGGCGCGGACCGGGTCCTGCTCTCTTGTGGGTCTGGGGTTCAAGTCCCGCTTGGGGTGCCTTGGAACAGATTGGTGCCCTGTCCTGGGTGTGTCCCCTTGCGCCCTGTGCTGCTGGGTTAGGCTCCGGCTCCCTGCCACCCTGTATAGGATGAGCGGTTCAGACATAAACATTGTGAGAAGTGCAAAGCACACACACACTTTCTGAACCGCTTGTCCTATACAGGGTCGCGGGGAACAGGAGCCTGCCCGGCAACTCAGGGCGTAAAGGCCGGAGGGGGAGGGGACACACCCAGAGAGCAGGACCCGGTCTAACCCATCGCGCCCCCCACAAGTGCAAAGTAATCAAATACAAAAATAGGAATGTTCCTCTGCAACAGCACTTAGTCCACTCATAGTTCCAAAAGTCACTTGCTCCATTTCTGTAATGCAATTTAAATACTTTGGCTTTGGATCTGATAATGCAGGGGGTAGGCATGGGCTGCACAGTTGCATGGTAAGGAGACATACATGTCATTCTTCTCACTGTAAATAAATAAACCTTTATGCAGCTTCTCATGTGCTGTACATTGGTTCATATGGTGGAATGTGACAAATTAACTGTGCTTTAAAATCACGTTTGCATCCAAGACTCGGTTTCTGTTGATGTAACGCACTCACCCGCATTTTTGTGTAAGATGTATGTCACCTTAGAGAAAAGCATCTGCTAAAAATATATATAAAAGCACAATTTCACCAGGATCTTCTTTATATGTGCTGTTTATTCCTCAGCTGCTGCAAAGCTTTCTACTTTAAGATCTACAGTCATGTGAAAAAGTCCATACACCGCATGGAAAATTTTGCCTTTTTCAACAAATTTGGACATGCAGACATTTTATCTTCATTTAATCACTGCCTATATTTAAAGGTGAGATACTTGAACAAATAATACATCAAACTTGCATTATGCATTTATCATTTAAATAAACAAATAGAACATGGAAGAAGAAAGTACACGCCTACATTTATCATAGCTTCAAATGTACAAGATTAGAATCTGTCACACAGAGCAGACCGAAGACCCGGGTGTTGACCCAGTTGCGGGAACGTTGCGGATAAAGATATTCAGGACAAGACAATACTCTCAGTCAGGGACAAGCGTGGTACAATCCTAGGTTCAAACGGGGTCCGAGGGGAGAATCCGAAGACGTGGTAGATGACGCGAAGTGAGGGAATCAGGGACAAGGAGACGGGCGAAGGAACAAAGAACTCGGAGGAGGACGGTAAGGTACTGAGGCAGAATCATGGATGTTGGAGGGCCAGTTGTCTCTAAGATATTCCGCAATGGAGAAGGAGCCGGGGACGGTTTTTATAGATGAATGCACAGATTCCTGACAGGTGCTTAATCGGAGTCAGGTGCTGCTGGTTGTGGTGCATGCGTAGTCGTGACAAAGATGGTTAAAGAAGCCTCTAAGAACCCTCAGATTTCATCCAAGGGCCTGCAGGTAAGTCTTGCAACTGTTGGTGTCAACGTGTAACCATCTACCATTAGTAAAAGATTGCATAACTTTGATCTGCATGGGATATATGCCAGGAGGAAGCCTTTACTGTCCAAAAACAACATTAAGGCAAGACTGAAGTTTCCCAATGAACACCTAGGCAAAAACCAGGACCGCTGGAACAGTGTGCTCTGGAGAAGGTAGAGTTGTTTGGCCACAATACCAAAAGACATATTAATGCAAACCAAAGACAACGTTTGAGGAGAAGAACCTCAAACTAACTCTAAAGCATGGTGGAGGAAATGTTATAGTTTAAAGTTGCTTTGCTGCCTTAGGGCCTGGTTGACCTGCAATCATAGATTCAGCTATGACTCCTGCATCATATTTAATTAAATTTGTTTTTATAGAGTGCTCTTCTCGTGCAGTGACACAATACATATCAGAGTGCCTGAAGATAATGTGATGCCATCTGTCCAAAACTTGAAGATGGACCAGAAATGGACCTTTCAGCAGGACAATAATCCTAAGCATAGCAGTAAATCTACTGAGGAATACCAAAAAAGGAAATAGAGGATTATGGAATGACCTAGTAGAAGCCCAGATTTGAACCACATCGAAATGCTGTGGGAGGATTTGAAATGTGCCGTGCATGCTAGAAAACCCTCAAACATCTCACAGTTAAAGGAATTCTGCATGGAGGAGTGCTCAGGTTTCATCAAGTTGATGTCAAAGACTGGTAGACAGTTATACAGAATGGCTACAAGAAGTTATTTCTGCTTGTCATGTTTGCCAGTGTGATGCGGACCAAAGTGCGGTTGCACGGTATTATTCTATACAGGATCGGCAGGCAGAATGCGTAGTCATTGTCGTAGCAACAGTCAACGATAAGCAGATGTCAATACAAAGAGAATCCGAAGTCAGAGTCCAGGAAATGAAGCCAGTGGTCATGGAACGGAGATAACGAGGAGACAGAGGACTGGGTTCCGGGAGGACAGGAACAGCATGTGGAACCGGAAGAGGTACGGGAATAAGGATGAGGAGGAAAACAAGGATGCAGGTCAAATTGCAGGCAATTGCTGGTGTGGGTGAGCGGATGGCTCGATGAGGTTCCGCGACCTGGTCAGTCCACCATTGCCCTTTTATGCTCCATCTCCTTGATCATCCACAGGTGCACAGAGTTGCGCCGAGGTCGTGAGCGTGACACTGCTAAATGGGGCAACACCAGCTTCTGAGTCTTGGGGTGTACTTACTTTTTCCACATAGGAGTATTACATCTGTTACATTTTTTGTTAAATAAATGATTGAAAATCAAATTTTCATTGTGTTCGCTCAAGTATTTCCTTTATCTACACAAACTGTTTAAATGAAGATCAAATTCAATTCAATTTATTTTTATAGAGTGCTCTTACGAAGTGACAGCGCTTGGACAAAGGCATAAGGCAAAGAAACAAATACCACAAAGAAGACAGTTGACTACAAAGTGTGTAATACATAAACAATGCATTTATCAAAGTTATAAGTATGCCTACTGGCCCTGGAGGAAAGGAACAAAAACTCCCAAATGAAAGTTAAGGGAGAAAAAAAACCTCCGGGGGTACACCCCTACTGGGCATTCTAGATTAAACAACAATTCTATGTCAGTTTATGATTAATAATAGAACTGTTGCTATATAATAACTCAATTTCCCACTTTACCAAGGTACGTTTCGTCCATCATGGCTGTTGCTCATCAAATTCAGTCAGCATGGGGGCTTGTGTGACACCCAGCTGGACCCCTCAGTCTTATTGTAGGGAAACAATACTCAACAAGAAGAAACTGTTAGTCATTTATAACTTAAAGAAATTACACAGTTTAATACATTTTAATTCAGAGGTGGGAAAAAAAAACAGCCAAGTGGAATTACATTTCTTAGTGATATGCCCTAGTGAACACAGAAGTCTTTAGCCTGGATTTAAAGACTGAGACAGATGCACCATTTCTGACAATAACTGATAGACTACTCCATAGTTTAGGTGCTGTATAGCTAATGGTGCGCCTTCCTGCTGAGGTCTTATTAATTACAGGTACTTTAAGGTAACCCGCATCCAATGAACAAAGATATCGTCTTGGAATGTAAGAATTGATAACCTCACAAAGGTAAACTGGAGCAATTCCATGTACTGCCTGATAGGTCAAAAGTAGGATTTTAAAATCAACTCTAAATGTAACTGGAAGCCAATGCAGCGATTTCAGTACCACTGTTATATGATCGTATTTCCTAGTTCTAATGTCAATTCTTGCAGCAGCATTTTGTACCAACTGTAGCCTGGATACATTCTGGTAAGGAGAGCCCATTAATCAAGTATTGCAGTAGTCCAGCCTACTTGAGACAAAAGGATGAACCAGTTTCTCAACATCTTGCCTACACAGGAATTGCCTTAATTTAGCTATGTTTTTCAACTGAAGGAAGCACAACCTACTCAAAGCATTAACATAGGACACAAATGACAGCTTTCCATCCAACAAGACACCCAAATCCTTAACACAATCTGTACTCTTGAAGCTTATACCATTTGTGGTAAAGACTGGTGTGACAGTGTCAAGAGTTTTGGAATCACCCGCACCACAAGTATTTCTGTTTAACTGGCATTTAGAGAGAAAATAAATTTTACTCATCCATGTTTCACATAAGTAAAACAATTAGTTAAAGACACCACATGTGCTTGGTCATCCAGCTTATAGCTGTGTGTCATTGGCATATGAGTGGAAACTTACATTATGCTTGCAGATAATATCATCAAATGGTAACAAATAGAGTGAGAACAATAATGGACCTAACACAGAGCCCAGAAGCACACCATATCGGACAGTAGTTGAGATGGAGCGAGTGCAGACATCAGATTTCAAAGCAAATTGTTTATGGGTAAGCTAAATACAAGTCAAACCACTTCAGAACACTAACACTAGGTCCAACCAGGTTTTCAAGTCTATTCAGCAGGATACTATGGTCTACAGTGTCAAATGCAGCACTTAAGTCTAGAAACATAACAACAGAGATGTGACCAGTATCAGAGGACACGAGAATATCATTGAAAACATGTGTGAGTGCCATATCAGTGTTGTGGCCAGTGCAGAAACCAGAGTGAAATTTTTCAAATATATTATGATGGTTAAGATATTTTACAATTTGGGAAGCTACAATCTTTTCTAAAATTTTGGATAAAAACGGCAGATTGGAGATGAGTATATAATTACTTAGGTTATTACAATCTAGATCCGATTTCTTTAGTAGGGGTCTAATAACAGAGACTTTAAAAGCTTTTGGAACATAACCATTAAGTAACAACGTGTTTACAATGTTAACAGTAAGTTCCATGAGTATGAAACTGTGGCCGAAAGGTACATTATGTCTGTTAAGTAAGCTACAAATGTCTGCATGTCCAAATTTGTTGAAAAAGGCACAAATGTCCAGGGGGGTGTGCTTAGTTTTTCACATGATTGTATTTAACTATTAGCCAACTCCCTGTTTTTCTTTCCCCCAGATCAGAACATTTTGACATACAGAGAGATGTGAAGCATTGTTTCAGACATGCAGCTGTTTATTCATCTTCAGTCATGACCACCATGAAAAACTTATTTTTGTTTTTAATGAAGAAAAAGAAAATCAATCAAATTTTTTTGTCTGAAAATTATACTAGTTATCAGCTTTAAACATGCTGTTGTAAAAACCTGATTTGTGTTTTTGAAACCTGAAACTTAAAGCGTAAGGCTTTTATTTGTCCCATAGGTGCACAGAGATGTAGAGAAATGTTTCGAAGGCAGTCTGAAGCTAATGAAATTTTATGGTGCAGTATACCATACTAACTTTCTTTCCTCACTTGGTCAGATATATAATTAATCCATTTATCCATTATCGTTGACAATAAGAAATCAAATGTGATTGGATTATTTCTTAATAGAATCTCAGGTAGTGTCTCAAAAATTTTCCTCATAATACAAAAGGTCAGGGCCACACATTATTTAATGTTCATTCAATCTGAAATGCGAAAGGTGTAATTAAAACAGAAGGATGTCACAAAGTGTTAATTCCCCTCACCTGATTGCTCTGTTAATGACAGTGTTGGCTTGGACACCAGCAGATGTGCTACGTGGAGGTTCCATGTGATTTTTTTATTGCAAAAAGCAAGGCTGTACTGTTGCCATCAGTGGGAAACAACAGAACAGAAGAGGCTGCAATGAGCAGCTTCTGGCACTGTGCTGAACAGGTTGGAATTACCCAGTGATACTAATTGCTTCAATCTAGGTCAGTTTCACGTTGACACCATGGGGTTTTTCATTCTTTCCATTATGTATTTGATGGGTCCTGACCCATTTTCCATCAGCCACACGCATGTATGGCTTTATTTAAATTTTGACATAAAGCATATATGAGCATATAACTCCCATAGGAGAAGAAGGTAAACATGCATTTTAGTTTATACAGAGAAACACAATTGAAGAAAAATTTTTCCTGGTTCATAAGGATATTTTGACTTGCAGTAAATCTGTAGCTTAATTTGGAAACACAAATTCAAGAGTTCAGTACTCTGGCACGAAGCCACACACACACACACACACACACACACACACACACACACACACACACACACACACACACACACACACACACACACACACACACACACACACACACCACTTGCACCTGGCAACCTGTCATAGTTACAGCTAACAAGTAAAACTAACATGGCTGACCACTAGTGCTTATGATTGTTTAACAGTATTCTACCATGATTCGCCGATTTGAACCTCTCTTGCTCACAGTTAGAGGAATTCTTTAGATACCATGTCTGGAGCCAAGAGGTGAGAGAGAACCCCATGTACCCAAGGCCTCACCCAGTATAGTAAACTTATACAGCTCTCTCAAGTTTTGTTAATTTAATTATTTATCCATCCATCCATACACAAGTTCTTTTTCAAAACCAACTTTACTGAGTTAGACATTCATAAACAGGTTAAATTACACTGTTTATATGTTCCAAATTTATCCATACTGCAATTCTTGAAAAACTGCTCGTTATAATGGGTTTCATGTTTATGCAATTGACAATCTTATTTCAGTTGCACTAGTATTTTTATTCTCTAATTAGTAAGCTCCTCCTGGCTTAATTAAGTGAGAACACAGATTTTGGTAAACTTAATAAAATGAATTTACCAGAAAGGTTCAGTTCATCAGCCAACTTACATAATCAGGTAGAAAATCTAATTTGGAATAGCACAAATGAAAAATGCCCATGAAAATCAGTACATCCAGCATACCAAAACAAGAGAATTAAAATTTGATGAAGAATCTGATGAAGTCCAGTCCCCCCACATAGAAATCAATATGTCTGAATGTGATTTTCATATTTAAGCATTAAAGTAATTTCACTTTTATATGCTTTTGCATTTTGTAATATCTAATTTATCTAAATGTGGACTGCTTTGAATTTAATCATTCATATTAAATTTCATCATTACGTTTATCATTTTTGCTGATTTTTACCTTCTACTGTCAGTAGCTATCATTTTGATAGATTTGATAACCTTCCAACTTAGAATAAACAAATTTATTTACTAAGCGGGGGGGCGTGGTGGCGCAGTGGGTTGGACCACAGTCCTGCTCTCTGGTGGGCCTGGGGTTCAAGTCCCACCTGGGGTGCCTTGCGACAGACTGGCGTCCCGTCCTAGGTGTGTCCCCTCCCCCTCCGGCCTTGCGCCTTGTGTTGCCGGGTAGGCTCCCGTGACCCCCTATGGGACAAGCGGTTCTGAAAGTGTGTGTATTTACTAAGCAGAGTGGTAACTAAATCATAATATAAAGGAAACTGAATATTATGTCTGTGACATGACTACATTGATGAAATTGATGCAGACAGTTTTGAAATGTTTCACATAAGGAAATTTAGACAGAGCAGAGCTTTTAGTAATCTGCTTTTCCTGCAAAGGTTTCCTTTAGAAACAGTGAATATACAACATATAGTACCAAATGCTTGTCACAGCTAGATTCACATTTTATGGAAAATGAAGCTACAAGCAGTCTTTTGTAACATACAAAGGTATTACACTGAATTGATGTGTGAAGCTGTCTTTACTGAAAAAAGGTCATAAAGAAAAAAATGTTTGTCGACACTGATTGGATTAATCCACAAACGGATTAGAGAAGAATACAAAATAAAAAGACACACACACACACACACACACACACACACACACACACATTTCCAGAACCGCTTGTCCCATACGGGGTCGCGGGGAACCGGAGTCTAACCCGGCAACTCAGGGCGTAAGGCTGGAGGGGGAGGGGACACACCCAGGACAGGACGCCAGCCCGTCGCAAGGCACCCCAAGCAGGAATCGAACCCCAGACCCACCAGAGAGCAGGACTGCGGTCCAACCCACTGCACCACCGCACCCCCAATAAAAAGACAATAAGTATGAATAATTCTCTCTGCCTGATTATAGAAAATTGTATATACATTCAGTAACTCAATTTTCTTCTGCTTGTCCTCAAAACGGTTCTAGTGGTAGCAGGGTGAGTGGGTAGGTCCAAACTTTCCTTTCCGTAGCAACAATCTTAAATTGTACCAGGGAGATCCCTGGGCATCCCAAGGCCTGCTGAGAGCCATTATATATCCAACCCGTCCTGAGAACTATGCCAGAATGGTTCTGATATAACTACAGTGGAAGCCAATCAGTGGGCATTCTTAAGATATGCTCAAACCACCTCAAGGGATTCAAGCTTCCCTCATTGCTTATGTCCAACTGAGAGTCATAGGGATGCTACCATGCATTGTGCAACTTCCCTTAAACCACAGTGTTTAGCAACCACATCCACAAATTCAACTCACCACCTAGTGTAGTGAGGGGGCATCACTAGCAATGGCTGGTAGTCTGTTTGGTAGTTTCAAAGCCTTTTAGTTTCAGGCTGTACAATAATGGGATAGTAGATTTATTCTAAGAACTACGGGAAAGCCTGGTTCCTTGGAGTGAAAAGTATGTTCTGGCATATAAATAATCATAACCTCTACTATGGGTCCCAGAAACAATGACTTAACAATTGACAGTGTATGATTATTATTTTTGGTTTTATAATTTATGCTGCAGAATTCGTAATTTGTAGTAACATGCCAAGAGTGGTCTTTGGGCTCCCTGAAAGTAAGAGATTATAATATGCTAATAATACATGCATAAAGTACCAACATTTGTGTATCCCAAGAAGATGTTAATTAGTAAGGTTCATAGATATTAACTGAAAGATTCTGATAAAAATGCTGCACACTTTCATAAATTTCTGATTCTGACGAAGTTTGAAACCACAACATTAAATGCTGATAGACTCATGTATCATACTTTCCTCATTATCATTGAAACATCTGCATTTATAAATCATAAACTTTTTGAGTCTGGGGGAAAAAAAAAAAGAAAAAAAATACAAATTCTCGATTAGGCTTTCAGAGTGATTCTGGAGACTATAGTTCAATTTTTACCACATTTATAATGTATGGTCCATTATAACAACTGAATTTCCCAGTTTTTAATATTCGCTGGTTCATTCACTAAAAGAATAACTATTGATTGCTTTCCTTGTTCGTCCATCTCTATTCTTTAATAAAGTCATTTATGTAATTAAGATGCTTTAGGACAGTTGAGTAATTTTAAAATGTGTTTTGCATAAGTGCTCCACCCAATTAAATTTAAATTGAGGTTTGGTAAAGGTGATTTCGTTTCAGTTTATATTGCTACAAAAACATATCACTATACAGTAGCATATTTTATTTTTAAATAGTGAACAAAATGGAAAGCAAGTTTTGGTTTGTTACTGTAAGAATAGTTGTTTTCACAAAAGTCAGAATGCACATTTACATTTACATTTATATTTATTCATGTGGCAGACACTTTTCTTAAAAGCGAAATACATCTAATAGAAAAAAAAAAAACAATACACAATACATTATGCACAAAATGCCTATTAGTGATTCATCTTTTCTTCCTCTTTTCTTTTACCTGTCATTTTTCATTAACTTTCACCTTGTCATCTTGACATCTTTCTTCAGACCAACAAGTATCTTTCTAAATTGGGGATCACAGAAGAAAACTGCTCCTGTCTAGAAAATCCCTGGCCTTTTCTTTCTTCTCTGTGTCTAATTTCATGGACAAAGTCAACTGTAGTAAATCTGATCAATTGATCTTAATAAATTAAATAGTCTTAGGAGGGTTTCAAAATACTTCAAGGGATTGTTAAACAAACAATAAATAAATCCACATGTGATTACCATTGTTTTCCTTTGATGGCTGTTCCCATCCCCCAGTAGGCAATATCTCAACCTGGGCTTTATTTTTGTACATGTATCATGTATCTACCTAAGAGATAAATTGATCATGTACAAGCATATAATGTAATGACAATCTAAATTTACAAGGCTGAAATTATTGAAAAATGTGTGATTTATATATATGAAAAATTACACATTTTATATATATATATACACACACACACACACACACACACACACACACACACACACACACTGAACCGCTTGTCCTATTAGGGGTTGCAGGAAGCCACAGCCTAATCTGGCAACACAGGGTGTAAGGCTGGAGGGGGAGGGGACACACCCAGGATGGGACCCCAGTCCATCACAAGGCACCCCAAGGAGGACTCAAACCCCAGACCCACCAGAAAGTAGGACCTGGCCCAACCCACTGCACCACCGCACCCCCCGAGACTGAATGAAAACACATAGGTGTTATATGTAATACTATATGTACACACACGGAATTGGCATTTAAGGTCAAACATTTTTTATGACTATTTCCCCATTCAAGGGGTGTGGCGGCACAGTAGTGCAGTGGGTTGGACCGGGTCCTGCTCTCCAGTGTGTGTGGGGTTTGAGTCCCCCTTGGGGTGCCTTGTGATGGACTGGCATCCTGTCCTGGGTGTGTCCCCTCCTCCCTTACTCCCTGAGTTGCCGGGTTGGGCTCCGGTTCCCCGTATAGGACAAGCAGTTCAGAAAATGCGTGTGTGTATTTCCCCATTCGTTTCTTGATATGCAAGACAAATATTTCTTCCATTTTAAAGTGGATGGCTACACTGAAAAGGAGGTTGTGGTGATAAGTTTTTAATTTTCAGTCATTTTCAAGTACACACACACACCTTGAATTTAACTTCAAGTTAATACAAGATTAATATCTTTTATTAAACAAAAGTCTTGTGACTGACTAGAATCCTTTTAATAGTGCTCCTTGCCTCATACCATGTTTTTCCAGCAGAGAGGAACCATGAGCCCCTGTAGTTTATGAGCTGTCTATGAAAATAGAATAGATCAAAGTCTTAAAATGATTTTTGAATTGATATCTTTATTTGAAGATATTTCATGAGCTAACCCTGTGTGTCATGCCAGTGTTGGTTATACTGGTACCTCACAATTCCTGGATTTTGGATTGGGACTATGGGGATCCAGTTTTGGCCAGTGCCTGCCGTGTGCTGGGTCTGGTGTTTGAGCCCTGCTTGGGGTGCCTTGTGATGGACTGGCATCCTGTCCTGGGAGTGTCCCCTCCCCCTACGGCCTTGCGCCTTGTGTTACCGGGTAAGGCTTCGGCTCACCGTAGCCCCCTCAGGACAAGCGTTTGTTGACATTTGTTTCCGACTCTCTGCAGAGTTTGTATATTCACCTCTTGACATTCTTTGGGGTGCTTGCATTTTCTTCCATAGTCCACAGGCTAGGGTCTGTAGGGGGGTGCGGTGGTGCAGTGGGTTGGACCGGGTCCTGCTCTCTCGTAGATCTGGGGTTCGAGTCCCGCTTGGGGTGCCTTGTGACGGACTGGCGTTCCGTCCTGGGTGTGTCCCCTCCCCCTCCGGCCTTACGCCCTGTGTTGCCAGGTTAGGCTCCGGCTCCCCGTGACCCTATATGGGACAAGCGGTTCAGAAAGTGTGTGTGTGTGTGTGTGTGTGTGTAGGGCCTGTTATTTATATAGAGACTTTGATAATGTATTCTTAACTTTAAATACTATTTTAATTCAAAAATACACAGTTTGGTGTAGAAATTATAGATTTTCCTAGATTTGTGACAAAAATTTATAACATTTTCTTTCCATGTCATCCATCCATTTTCAGTGACCTCTTATCCAATTTAGGGTCACTTTGATCCATACTGTGGATTCTGGTATGAACAGGATGAAAAGAAGTCCATTGCAGGGCAATGGCACACACTCATACTGAAGTCAGTTTTGATTCTGACATTCCTCTTAGACATGACCTTGGAGTGTGGAAACAAGAGCTAATCTCTTGCCTTCTTATGTTGGGTGTTAAGAAATCCATTTCTACCATGCAACTACAAGGCTTTCTTTCTGAAGTGCATGTCTTGGTTTGCTACATCTCACACGAGTCCTTGCTCTGACTGCACTCCACTTTCTGTCCTGTCATTCAATGATCTTTGCTGGAACATTTATATCTACCACTCTCTGAGTGGTAAACACCTAACATCACTACGCCCTAAGGCAGGGAAGTAGACCATGATATAATTGACAGTATCACATCAGTTTCTTCTTGCCCGAAAAGGAATCATGAAAGCAGCTGCTTCAAACAGCAGTCCCCAGTGAGTATGGAGGCCTCTGACGTGGTGTAGGCTCAGGTGCATGCCCTGACTAACGAAGTTGTACATCTGCTCCATCTGCTATTCAGTTTGCAGATGTGCATCTATGAATGGAGGACAGTAAGGTTGTCAGACTAGCACTGCCTAGTGTTTATCTTCATCACAAGATGCCAGCTAGACTGTTCAAGCTTGGAACCACATGTAGAGACTGATAACATCTGATAATGGCCTTATCATTCTTTTTTACCGATTGCTATGGTGAACACATGCTTCCATGCTGGAACTATGTTTCATGACATATATATGCTTTATTTCTTTGATAAATGTCACACTAATCAACTTTAGGAGTAAACCAAATCTTTCTCATTCTGACAAAAGCTAAAATCTGTGAACTCACTAAGGTAAAGTACTATAGCAGTGTTTACTGCTGTTGCCTTGGAAGCTGAAGCCTCCCAGTTTGTATACATTTACATCTACGTTTATTCATTTAGCAGACGCTTTTGTCCAAGGTGACGTACATCTCAGCAAAAGTACAACTTATGCATTACATTAAGAGAAGGAGACATAGCTGCAGACATGAAAGTCTCAAGCGAACCTAATTTGTTACCTACCACTTTCTGCAACGAGGTTCATCATTTGAGTAGTTACATAAAACACAGGATAGACAAATCCTGAAACCCTCCCACCATTTTTTAAAAAATATTATAAGATACACAAATGAGCAGGTACAATGCCAGAGTAATGCCTAAATAAAGGGGATGCTTATGGAATTATGATGCATGAACAGTTACACCATAAATGAGCTGGAGAGATATTGGGCAAAGTGGATCTGGAAAAGGTGAGTTTTCAGATCCTTCCTGAAAATAGATAGAATTTCCACAGCTCTGAGTGACAGGGGAAGGCCATTCCACCACAACAGACCCAGAACCGAAAACCTCTGAGCTTTACCTTTTGTGGACGGGACCACCAAGCTAGCAGAAGTAGACAAGTGAAGGGGCCTGGCTCAAGTATAGTGGTTGATTAAGTCTTGTAAATAGCTGGGAGCAGTTCTATTGATGCATTTGTACAGAGTAACCAGGGTTTTGAATTTGATTTGGGCAGCTATAGGAAGCCAGTGCAGAGAAATGAGTAGAGGAGATACATGGGAATGCTGTGGCAAATCATAACTCGTGCAGCAGCATTCTGAAGAAGCTGCAGAGAGGTCTAATGGAAGTAGCAGGAAGGCCACACAGGAGAGAGTTGCAGTAGTCCAGACGGGAAGTCACCACGGACAAGTAGTTGGACAGAGTCAGTTGTGAGGTGGGACAGATCCTACGAATATTATGCAGGATGTATCTGCAGGACCGGGTTGTGGCTTCGATATGTTGAGAAAGACAGACTCGCATCAATCGTTACTCCCAGACTCTTAGCAAAGGAGCTAGGCGAAATGAGTGAGTTGTCCAGTTTGATCAACAGGTCATGACAGGAGGACAGGCCAGCTGGGAGGTAAAGAATCTCTGTTTTGGAGAGGTTGAGTTGGAGGTGGTGATCATACATCCATGAAGAGATGACTGACAGGCAGGCAGCAATGCGTGCAAAGATGTCTGATGCACCAGGTGGAAAGGAGAGGAAGAGCTGGGTATCCTCAGCATAGCAGTGGTATTTGAATTCATGGAAGGCTATGACCAGACCAAGGGAAGAAGTGTAGATGGAGAAAAGAAGAGGACCCAATACCGAGCCCTGCGGAACACCGGTTGAGAGAGGCAGAAGAGAAAAAGAAGAGCTCCACCAGACCACTTGATAAGATCTGTCAGAGAGGATAGATAGGATTCAAACCATCTTAGGACTGAATCTTTGATCCCAAGCTGGTTAAGAGAGGAGATCCGGTGATTGACAGTGTCGAATGCTGCAGACAGATCGAAGAGGATGAGGACTGAGGACAGGGAGGCAGCTCTAGCAGCTTGGAGAGCATCAAATACCACCAGAAGGGCAGTCTCAGAGGAGTGACCAACTTTGAAACCAGACTGATAACCATTGAGGAGATGGTTCTGGGTGAGGAAATCAGACAGTTGATCACAGGGCGTCTGCTCTAGGGTATTAGACAGGAAGGAGAGGAGAGAGACCGGTCTGTAATTTTCGACCAGATTGGTGTCCAAGGAGGGTTTTTTTTAACAGAGGTGAAATTAGAGTGGTTTTGAAGACAGTTGGGAAACAGCCAGAGGAGAGTGAGGAGTTGATGATAGAAGAGATGAAGGAGGAGAGTTGCGGGGAAATGTTCTGAAGGAGTGATGATGGGATTGGATCAAGCGAGCAGGTTGTGGCTCTGCGCAATGTCAGGAGGTCAGCGACTTCATATTCAGAGAGCGGTGTGAATTTGGAGAGGATAACTTCGCAGGGAGGTCCAGCATGAACCTGGCAGGTTGATGGTGAGAATTTATCAGTGATCGCTTTGACTTTCTCTCTGATAAACAAAGCAAAGTCTTCAGCAGTGAGAGAAAAGGGAGGAGGAGCTGGTGGGAGGCACAGAAGGGATGAGAAGGTGGCAAAAAGTCTGTGTGGTTTTTTTGGATGCAGACTCTATTTTGATGTAGAAGAAGGAGGTTTTAGCTGAAGAGACAGCAGACTGAAAAGCAGCTAAGAGTGACTGGTAAGCATCCAGGTCCAATACAAATTTTGATTTACGCCATCTTCACTCTGCAGCCCGCAGTTTGGTCCTGTTAGCACATAACGTATCAGACAGCCATGGGGTAGCAATGCGGCGTGCTGGTCTAGAAGACAAAGGGCAGAAAGAGTCAAGGGTGGAAGACAGGACAGAGAGAAAAGTGTTAGTCGCACCATCTGTAGATAGATCTGAGAATTGTGGAGCAGAAGGTAGAACGGCCAGAGTAGCAGAGGCAAAGCAGGAAGGTGGAGAGATTTTAAGTTGCGGCAAAAGCTGACAACAGCTGCAGGAAGAGACGAGGAGTTAGTGATGAGGGAGGGTTGAAAGGATATGAAGAAGTGGTCAGAGACATGCAGCGGAGTGACAGAGAGAACGGGACAGCCACAGTTGCAGGAAAATACAAGGTCAAGACAATTGCCCGCTTTGTGAGTAGCTGGGGATTGGGACAGGGAGAAATCGAAGGACTGTAGGAGCAACAGAAAGCCACTTGTATGAATGTCATCAACATACAGGTTGAAGTCACCCAGGAGAATCAGCGGAGAGTTGTCCCTTAGCAGAGAGCTCAACAAGGTGTCAAGGTCATCCAAGAAGCGGCCGAGAGGGCCAGGAGAGCGAGAAAGAACAACCACAACAAGAATGATTGAGGCAGCGATAGAGACAGCATGCCATTCAAAGGGGGAGAGATCATGCAAGCGAAGAGGAAGAAGAGAGTATTCCCACCATGGGGAGATGAGCAGGCCTGTGCCTCAACCCCTGCCATAAGAATGAGATGTGTGAAAGAAGGAGTAGTTAGTAGAGAGTGCTGCAGGTGTGGCTGAGCTGTCTTGGGTGATCCAGGTTTCAGTTAGGGCCAGGAGGTCCAGTGAGAGATGGGAAGCATAGGCTGGTATGAAGTCAGCTTTTCTCACAGCAGACTGGCAGTTCCAGAGTCCCATAGGGAAAGTAAAGCAAGGTGGAAGGTTTGACAGGTGAGGATAAACCAGATTACTGTAGCAGCGAGAGCGCCCAGGTCTCCAGCGGTGGAGAAATCGCACGACTCGCTAACTGTAGAATTTGATGGCCGACATGTTGGATGCATGATCCCTTGAGTTCAACTGTAACGGTGGCCTTCCTCGGTGGACTTCTGCAGGTAGACTCCCTTGTCTTTGCACCCCGAGTCTTTGCACTAAGAGGCTGCTGCTATGGGTCACCAGCTGCTATTTAAATCGGGCTGCTGCCTATCAGCTGACTTCCTAATCGAAACCAAAATTACACCGACAATGGCGACCAAAACAACCAACCAGACGTGATTAATCAAACCATGGAGTCACGCCCACTCCCGCTACGGGACACAGCAATGATGTTTTGCCACGCAACGCTACACAAACACACAACGGATTGTATCTATCAACCCGCACAGCTACACGACACAATCTGCAATGGGAAAAAGCGATAGCAAAACAACTACACTTACCCGAAACACCACGAACAGCAGCGATGCACTTCCAACGCAAAATATAATGCACAATGAGATATCTGATTTATCCTTTATTGCTCCTGTAAGAATAAATAGGCTGCTTTTTCAGTAAATGAATCATAGTAAAGTAACTACTGTTACCTGTTCCCATGATCCCATTCCCTCACTAAACATAGGTTTCTTCCCATTTGCTTTTAGAACTAGTCATAAATGACTTACTTAATCCAGAATTACTGAGCAGTCTTTTCTTTTCTGCTTTTTTTTCACAAAAATCTTGAACATGTGGCTTAAAACCAGTCATGTGTATTCCCCTCCCAGAATGAGCATGCTGATGGATATCAGTCTGGACTCAAGACCAGACTGAGATTGCATTCCTTGTAATGTCAGAAGCTTTCTGGGTCGCTAGAGCTATCTGCTTTTCTTTGGTCTTCATTATCCATGACTGCTTTGTAGCAACTGACATGATCAACCACAGGGTCCTACTTTCCCCTCTAGAACAAGAGGAAACCTAAATTGTAATTGAAATGGTTTGAGTTTTACCTGGCAGGTGGAGCTTACCTGGTGTTTTGTCACATCTTTCTGTCTTCTCTTCAGTCTTTCTCAGCTTGTGATCCATAGATCTTGTTACTCGACTATTTACTCTTCTGCTGCCCTTGGCGCTATCATTCCCTGTCAAAGATATTTCTATCACTACCACCCAGATGATACTCGACTTTTGACTCTACCACAGACGTATCCTCTCATATTGGAACTAACTCTGACATCTCCTGCTGGATGACTAACCACCATCTACAATTAAATCTTTTCAAGACTGAGATCCTCCACCTCAATGAATCTGTCAGAACAATTCACTCACCTCATCCACTTCATCGGTCAGCAGCCTGGGAGTAACAGCTGAGTCAAGGCTCTTCTTTTCACAACACACTGAAGCCATAATTAGAGATTCTGTAGATGCCTCCTGTGTTCGATTTCCGGAAACTGCCCTTATTTCACATTAGGCACATCAGTTCCATACCCAGGCCATGGTGATATCTTGCTAGGTCAACTGGAATTACCTTCTGTTTCATCTTGTTACCTCTACCTCATCAGCTGAAGTAAAATGCTGGGATGTGTGTTGTGTTCATATTGCCAAAATGTTCCCATGAATTTCCCTTTAACCTCTCTTCTTTGGCTTCCTGTGGCTGCCTGTCTCAAGTTCAAGCTCAAGACTGTTGACTGGGGATTTAACTCTTCTGGATTTGAACGCATCATGTAGGACACTGGTTCCAGCATTTCGCTTCCCCTGTTGGAAGCATTATCAGGGAGCTGCCACATCTTGTAGAGGCTAGATGTGAACTGGAGTGTTTGACAAGGGTGGGTGTATTTATGGGTGGGATTGTGGTTGGAGGTCATAGCAGGTGGTCCTGATAGGTGGTGTCCCCACTGTGTTTTCCACTTGCATTGTATCTTTTGTGTTACAGGTCAGCTTGTCAAACTGAGCTTCAATGAGAGGCAGTCATGTCATTGTGGGTCTGGCACAAGTTCTTGATAGTTTGAAGCCTTCCTTCCAATTTAAGTTGTCAGGGTGCTTCTCAATCTTGATCGCCTCTCTTACTACACAGCTCCTGTATCTGGGAACAGGTGTAAGCACTATGCTCTCTTCAGAAGAGTTGATGTTATTGTTTCTTGTCACTCTTATATGTTCTTCGAGCCATGTTGAGATTAGTCAACCTGTCTGCCCAATGTAGGTTTTTCCACAGCTACAGGGTATTTGGTAGACTCCACTAGTCTTCAGTGGCAGATTATCTTTTACTGTGCCAACTAGGGAAGGGGTGCGGTGGTGCAGTGGGTTGGACCACGGTCCTGCTTTCCAGTGGGTCTAGGGTTCGAGTCCCACTTGGGGTGCCTTGTGACGGACTGGCGTCCCGTCCTGGGTGTGTTCCCTCCCCCTCCGGCCTTACGCCCTGTGTTACCGGGTAGGCTCCGGTTCCCCGTGACCCCGTATGGGACAAGCGGTTCTGAAAATGTGTGTGTGCCAACTAGGGAAGGGGTGCGGTGGTGCAGTGGGTTGGACCACAGTCCTGTTCTCCAGTGGGTCTGGGGTTTGCGTCCCGCTTGGGGTGCCTTGCGATGGACTGGTGTCCCGTCCTGGGTGTGTTCCCTCCCCCTCCGGCCTTACGCCCTGTGTTGCTGGGTTAGGCTCCGGTTCCCCGTGACCCTGTATGGGACAAGCGGTTCTGAAAATGTGTGTGTGCCAACTAGTCTTTTTGTATTGGAACCAGTAGTGAAGGTGGTCTTGACACTATGTTTTATGAGTAATTTACTTATTTTGTCAGTGGGTGCCTTTTACACAGGCAATTCTATTTAGGCATTAGTCTTGATGTGGGGTTTCAAAGTATGCATAGGTCCCACAGCCTCCTCATATAACCCCTTTCACTGGGGTTACTTGTGTAGTAGCATTCCAACAGTTCCCTATTCTCCTGTCTTGTCCATGCATGCCTTGTTCTAGTTTCCCACCTGTCATCGGTATGTCCTGGATCCCCAACATCTGGCACAGACCTTGTTAATCCAGGCAACATCTGAGCCAGCATGACTCTCTTAGTTTGTTTCACTCTCATATCCAAGGTAGGCAGAGCTAAGCATAAGGAGGTCTTGCCTAAGGACCCCCTACTGGAGGTAGGCCATGACCAGGATTCAAAC
Source organism: Scleropages formosus (assembly GCF_900964775.1). Taxonomy (NCBI): domain Eukaryota; kingdom Metazoa; phylum Chordata; class Actinopteri; order Osteoglossiformes; family Osteoglossidae; genus Scleropages; species Scleropages formosus. The sequence continues at coordinate 1,871,652 of NC_041815.1, read as the reverse complement.
CCTAGTTTCCCATATGAAAGGCAGTAATCTTACCACTATGCCATACAGCCACTCTTATATAGATGAAAAACCTGATCCATGGAGGGCCCCTCGCAACTTGCAGAACTTAAACATCTATCTATCTATCTATCTATCTATCTATCTATCTATCTATCTATCTATCTATCTATCTATCTATCTATCTTTTTCACTTGCCAAAAATTCACCTGTATATGCTCTTCTTGCATTAGTTATCCACTGTTTCTGTCAAAGAAATATTGTGTTGTCTTAACTGATATGTTGTTTATAGTCACCATTAGGCTACTGTGCAAACACTTAAGTAAAGTACTATCAAAATCTTTAATGAAACCAATATGCTGTCATCTTCTAAATCATCTTAAAATTATAACAACAAAGAGTTTTAATAACCTGGTGAGCCAAGTAACTTAATGGTTATGGCCTTGCAAACTAAAGGTCTCCAGCTGGAATCCACTGTCCTGCCTTGGTACCCATTAGCACGGAAATAACCTTCAATTGCTCCAGTAAAATACATGTATTTTAGTATAAATGGGTAAGTCAGGATAAAGGTGCTTTTCTAACACTCTATTGCCTTGAAAACTGCATCAGTTAAAGTAAAGGTTAATTTTAAACACCAGAAACCTGACACAGAACTGTACTATTTTTCACTTGGTTTAGTCTACAGTTGTGTTGTTTTATTATGGTTGAATAATCATGACAGATATAATACACACCATGCTTGAACAAATTTCTTTGGTTTTTTGTTGAGATCTGAATTCATGAAGAACCTGTTTAAACACCTGATAACAACAACAACAACAAAAATAATAATAGAGTAATTATTGAAGGGAAACTGCCATGTTGTGTTATGATAACTACTATTAAAGTAATTGTGTCCATTTTAATTCACATCACTTTTGATTAAAACTGATGCACAATTGGGTGTCACTTCTGGGGGCTAAGAATTGCATAAAAGCTTTTACAGTTAATGCTAGTATAGTAATGGTACCTTTGAGTTATGAGAGTTCAGATTACAGCAGGTTTTTCAGATACAAATATTTACAATGACTTTTTGTCTTATCCTCAAATGGTAGTGTTTCTCTCATTATCAATGCACCAGTCCAGCTTAAAGACAAGATCAAGAGAAGTAGCCATCTAAAACACTCAATAATTCTACGCCTTAAAACTTAACAATATAGTTTTTGATTGAAGCTGTCAGCATCCTATTGTTACCCTCAGTTCTTATGTAACATATGAAAAGCCTTACATGCAGTCATTACTTATTGTTTATTTGCTTTGGTAATGCTTTTATACAAGATGAGTTCTGTGTCAAGGAGAGTAAGGAATATCATATAGTATATGCCATACAGAGCTCTGTCACTTTGATGTCATTATAGCTATAGTCAGGGCATGAATAATGACAGCTTAGTCCTCTTGACAGTTATTTGTGTCTAATTGAAAGTCCTTCATTGAGTTTCAGCTTTTAAAGTGTTAATGGTATGGGACAGTGCAGTTTCACCAATTCCCTTTAGGGATTTTCAGGATGGGCTTCATTAACTATCTGTTCCATCGGATACCATTAACAGGTTGTATTCTGTGTCTGTTCAAGCTTTTTACAGACCACTGTTCCCATTCCTTCACATAATAAATTTTTAGCCTTTCTCACGAGGCTGGAATCAGGATACATTTTCCATTCAATTTTTTTTCTATATCACAAAATTAGAATCACTCTTGATAATATACTCCTGTCGTCTTGTATACTCACATCTTACATTTTAAAAAACTGCCGAAAAGAGACTGAGAGCAAGCAAACAAGTTAACAAAAAAAAAAAAAAATTAAAAGTAGCTTTAGGCAAGTTTTCTACCTCTGAATTGCTCAAAGTGCTTTAATAAATGAATATGTCATTGTTCCTTATTTACTTTCAAGGGAATTAATTCAATTTCCAATGAATTTCCATTTACATTTACAGAATCCTAATTCAGTTAGGATGTGATTATAAAAGAGACATGCTATACTTGACTTTGGGGTCACAATGGTATGGTGGGCTTGGGGTTTGAGTCCAGCTTGGGGTGCCTTGCGACGGACTGGCATCTCGTCCTGGGTGTGTCCCCTCCCCCTCCAACCTTCTGTCCTGTGTTGCCGAGTTAGGCTCAGGTTCGTCACGACCCTGCTTGGGACGAGCAGTTTCAGACAGGGTGTGTGTGTGTGTGTGTGTGTGTGTGTGTGTGTGTGTGTGTGTGTATGTATATATTTGTCTTGCTCAACAAATACTGGTTTATGTATCAGCATGATTCGTGATGCAGCACAGTACAAAATAGTCATAGTTTTGAGTTGTAGTCAATTATTTGTTCGTTTGTTTGTTCGTTCATTCATTTATTTATTAAGTATGTTATATTAAGAGAACACAATGTTTCAACACCAATAAGTCTGTCATCACTCCCTTGTATTCTGGTATAATAAACTTTTTCAGCAGTTTTTAATTTTATATAGAGTATATACTGCATGGGGGGGGGGGGGGGGGGGGTGCTGTTCTCCGGTGGGTCTGGGGTTCGAGTCCTGCTTGAGGTGCCTTGCGACGGACTGGCGTCCCGTCCTGGGTGTGTCCCTTCCCCCTCCAGCCTTACTCCCTGAGCTGCCGGGTTAGGCTCCGGTTCCACGCGATCCCGTATGGAAGTGTGTGTATATACTGTGTATATATATATATATATATATATTTAATTGACATTTTTAAGCATCAAACATTTTATCCCCTTACATGAATGCACACGTGGATGCATTAATGCATGCGCGCATGCACTTGGTCAGGGTATTTTTTCAATAGATCATCTACAGTATTTAATTACAGAATTACATGGAACAAGAACTCTGATTACAACCCTGACCACCCCTGCTGACAGAGCTTATTTTAATGGAAGCCATTTTGCAGAGGAACTGTTATTAATTAGTGTTTCACATGCCAAATGAATCTTAACATTTTTTTACATTCATCTAAAAGACCTATTAACTTCTGCCAATTCTTTTTTTTTTTTTGCATGCAACATTAATTGTCCTAGCACTTGAATGAGAAATACAATATATGATGCTCAACATCACATTTAAATGGCAGTAGTTTTCTGTGTAATGCTCTTAGGAAGACACCGCCAGTTATTGATTTTAGTGTCACTAATATTCTACTTTTTCTTTGTGTACTAACATGCGTTTACCCTAACCATTTATCCAGCAATCCAACACACACTGGCACTCTGTGGGAAAGTAATTTAGGGCACCTGTAGGTAAACTTGCAGTTTCAGAAAGGTGTTGGGAAATGAAAGCAGCATGCCTTCTTTTCAGCAAAGGACACAATATACTGTATATTCGAAAATAGGTTCATTGAGGTGGAGAGTGTTAATCCCCTGAGCACCTTATAGTTCGTAAGATGTATTTTGAAGTCATATTTAAAAGAGACATTTATCCAGCATAAAAAATGAAAAACTGGATTGAGATGATTGTATTTTTAATACCAGTGATAATGTAGCCTCCACATTTTGAAGAGAGATGATGTATGCTGGGCTACCGGACAAAAAGTTGCAATTATTATCAATTACTTAGATACAGAAAGCAAGTCTTTGTGGTTGATTTAAAATGAAATTTGAATGATTAATCTGTCAAATTCAACACCACATTTCTTAAGAGATGATGTAGAGCTGTAGTTTATGCCCTCCACTTTCAACAGAGACAGTGTGCTGTTAGATATTTTTAGTCCCAGAAGGAAGATCTCTGTTTTGTCAGCACTGAGGGAGAGACAAGTGGCACCCATCCAGGCCTTAATCTCATTAAGACAGAAGACCCCAGTCTTTATAGGAAGCATGTCTGCTGTACTGATGCACAAGCAGACCTAACTGTCATTGGATTGAATGGTAATATTAGCTTTTCAGAAAAAAATGTCTAAAAGAGAGCTTATACAGTGAAAAGAGTAACAAAACACACACTGAGCCTTGAGGTATTCTATTTTTGACAAGTAATATGATGGAGTGGAGTTGTCATGAATCTGTACATACTGACACGGAGGAAGCAAACCATATGAGAACAGTACAGTATCAGAGAGGCCTCAGGAAGTTCGCAGCCTGTGTAATAAAAGGCTGTGATCAAACGATAGTATAACACAGTATTGGAAGATGGAAATCATGCGTTAGCCTGCATCAGCCAACTGGGGCACCATGTTTGAGACTGAACAATAAGGTACTGGTACCAGGGTATTGATTTTGAAAATGATTACATAAATTGTAATTAACTTGTGTTGAAGAATTGGCATCCTATTAAATGTGTACCTTACCTAGCCTAATGCTCTATACTACCAGGACAGTGTCTGGACAACTGACCTCCTACACAGGGCAAGTGGTTATCTGGGATTTTAAATACTGATGGGGGTTTCAGATGTGTCAGTAGTGACTAAGAACAATGGAATCTGCTGACATGTTGTTTAGTGTATGAGAACAGAGTCTCAGTTATAGTCCTATCGGAATAGAAGCAAAGTTACACAGCCAAACATTCACAATTACAAAACAATATCAAACATTCAGAACAGAAGCAGTGGTTTGGTGCACTAAAAATGATAATATTTTAAAATCTGACTACTTAAGGTTTTACACAATAATCTTTATGTTGTCATCTTTTTTGTTCTCTCCTTCTATGGTTTTATAGCAGTGAGTTATAGCGGAGTTGTCTCATTCATTGCAATATGCCTCAAAAATTACACTAAATTCATTTTCTTTCTATCTTGTTATCAGCATTTCAAAATTGCTAGGAACATGTTTGAAAGCACAGGACATCTTCAGAAACTATCAGTAATAGCACTTTATTGAAAACAGAAGCTCGAGAAATAACAGAATGGTTGTTGGCACCACAGGCAGTACATGTTTCTGTGGAAAGGGAAGGAAGAGAGCCTGTTTTTGTTTGATAAACAAGGTGCAACACAATTTGAAATACAATTCATTTTATGGCAATTGTTGATAAAACACAGACAATAATGTAGCCCAAGACTTTATTGTGGATTTATACAGTGGGTGCTATTTTATGAGTAAATGCTAGACACTGAAGAGAAGTTATAAACCATAATAACTTCAGTGTAAATTTCTTCAGAACAACAAGAAATAAAATGCTCTTGTTATTCATGAATGTTATGAATGTGATTCGTGATATTTACCTTCACATTTATTGATCTACCTGTTAATTTTTTTTCCAAAGCCATTGACAAATCAACTTAAACAAGAGGACATTTCTCAAAAGATAAGTAGTTTAAGATACAGATGTAGGATTGTTGAAGAAGCAGTTTTCCCAATACCACTGTTTTTGCCAACAAACATTGCATAAGTAACAGCTTATAGAATTGATAGCACATTCAATGGCGATGATTATAGATAATCTGATGCAAATTTCTGTAGCAGTTAGGAGATCAGGAGTGAATTAGGTCCAAAAGAAATACTTTCTGAGACCCTACTTGAAAGTTGAGTGGGATTCGGCAGTTTTGACTTAAAGAGGGAGCTCATTCCAGCATACTGGAGCCAATAGAAAAAAAACTATTTTCTACTCCCTTTCTGTTCCCTGCTTTCAGTTTTGGACCATCAAGCAGCAAGAGATGGACAAGTAATCCAATTCAAGTAGATCAGATGGGGATCAGCATGGCCTGGACCATGAGCCCTGTGAAGTGTGTTTTGAGATATGGGTATACCTCAGAGAGATACGGAAGCTGTGTGCTGCACTGGTTTGCACTTTCAATGTCCTGGAAGAAACAGAGGCTTCAGTCAATTGTTTCCGCCAGGCTCTTGACTGATGAAGTGTATGAGATGAGCAAATTGTCCAGTTTGATGGAGAGTTCTTGACAGGTGGATCGACTTGTTGGGAGATGATAGATCTCAGTGTTGGAAAGACTTTGTTGTAGATCGGGGTAGATTATTTAAGGAGCGATATCCAAGAGGCAAAATGGAATACAAGAGCAGATGGGGGAAAAGAAAAAGGAGAACCTATTATGATCAGCAAACTAGTGGTAGGAGAATCCATTAGAGGTAATGACAGAGTGAAGGAAAGCAGGGAAGGCTGAAAAGAGCAAAGGGTCTGGTACCAATTGCTTCAGGGTACCAGCTGGGAGAGACTGAATAAAAGAGGAGGATCAGTCCAACTAGAATACCTTGGTTTTTTGGAGACACCACATATACATATAAGTATATCTCCCTGATATTCCTATCATCTTCTATCTAGGCAGCTGTATTTACATGGATATATATCCAGACAACTTAAAACTGTCCTGTAATATTATTCACTAACATTTCAATTTGTCACAAATGTAAAAATGGAGATTTTGCCATTTTTTTCAGTATGTTTTGAAAATTTCAATGTGTATATAAACATATAGACACTTCACTAATACCAGATTTTTCAAAATGACAGAATATTAATGTACCTTTTCATTAAAGGCACATTTAATAATTCTTACAGTAAAAGGTATATTTAAAAAAAACAAAATACTGAAAAAAGACAGTAGGGAACAATTTGCTTGCCATGTTTAAATGCCTTTTGTCATACATAGTTGACCCGGTGAAAATCCTCTAGTCCACTCACCCCACATTACAATCACCCACCCACCCCTCTGTCAACAATTACAGGTGCAAATGAGCTGCCTTCATGTACCCTTTCCAGCCACACTGGTGACACTGTGTTCTAAATGCAAATTCGTTGAACTTTCAAAATGATGGCTCAGAACTGTCAAGGATTCCTTTTTCTAGCTATGCTGACCATTCAGAGAGTAAAAAGAAGAACCTCTTAATTTTGCTGAAACTGAAGTTTCTAGAAGCCTTCGTGCAGGTCTTCAATCAAATGTCACCTGTTCCACTTTCCCTTTCAGCTAATTTAGTATCAAATGAGCTGGTCCCTAAAAAATAATGAGAGAAAAACTGCTTTCAAAGAGATAAATGTGTGTGATGCAGAACTGTTTTCATTACTGGATTCAATGAGGAAACAAGATCAAGACTAATGCTGCACACATTCACAAAGAAATCATGCTTTTCAATACTTTGTTTGTTAACCTGTCACTTACAGACTTTGTCATTTAAGTGCTTAATCTAAGCTAAAAGTTACACATTTATATGTTCAGAAATGTGTGCCTTCTAAATACCAGGCAATGAATGTTTAGGGTTTGGATTTTCACAATTTTACTAATTTTCATTTTAAGATGGCAACAGTACAGAGACAATGACACTGATGTCTTCATGAGGTTATGAGATTGCAAGGTTCTGGCAAACACTGTTCCTGTATGAATAGATATCTTGTGGAACAAATATAATCAGGCTCAATTTATTCCTATAAACTGACCACTGCGCAAATCTTTTCAAAGCTTTCCAGTATATTCTAAAGCTTTCTGATTATTATTGTAAATAAAGGATTTATTGTCTATTTGTACATTTTTATTTATGAGTTCCATTTCAGAGGTCAACGCATAATTATGGTGCCCTGCTTTAATTATTTCCCTTTAAAAAAGTTACTTAAAAGTTACTGTGGCCTAGAAATTTGCCCTTCTGAGCTGAAGATACTGAATCTGATTTTCAGACTAATTGCATACAAAATAATAATGCAGTTTAACAAGTTGAAGATGTTCTAAGATTACTGTAACACACCTGAACAATATTTCATCCCAGTATATCATTTACTAAGAATATTGTTGTTGTGTATAACAGTCTTGTGTACATAAAAAGCAAAGATTTCTCGACAATGCTAATGATGGATTTACTAAAGCCTCTTTTATCCTTATCTCATTAATGACAAAGACATCAATAATAATACCTTTGACTGAGTATTTACCTTAGAAATAGTATGTATTGACATTTTAGTCATTTGTCAATTGGTTTAGTTAATTTTAGACATTTTGACATTTTAGGAACTGTTGATCAATTGATTTAAAGTCCTCTATATTTTCTTGGTGAACCCAAAGTCTGAGGAGTAGTATTCTTTTGGTGAGGTGTTGGGAAAACCAACAGATCATCTACTTTGGGGACTGTGTGTAAAAGGAAAAGAGCACAAGCCATGCCACTGGGGTTATCTTAACACACGTTGCACCTCGGTGTTTAGCTTAAGTAATGAGATTATGATGCCTGAAGTCATGAGGCACTGTCTATAAATATGAGCTCCATGGGACTGAGGGACATTTTTAAATACATTTTTAAGGCCCTCTATTCATTCTAGCACATGAAGCATCTCTCATAGACTTCTTTTGAGCACCAGAGGATTTATTTCTTCATATATCTCCCCTCATTTCATGTTCTTTGATGAGCCCAGAACAACATCTCAAAAATTAACCCTGTAAATGTCATGGCTCGGGTGGCATGGAGGAAGGATATATTGCATCTTGCACAAAGGGCAGAATAAATCTGTTGTAAGGTGCACTTGCAGATCTGTGTCCCCTCTCTGTAGTGCAGTTTGCCTGCGTGATAGTGCCGTTCCAGCTGAATGGTTCAGATAAGCCTTGTCAGTTACTGCCTGACTGCTGCAGGGCTTATCTGCACCCCAGAGAACTGTGTTCCTCTTATGTTTTAAAAGTCTGTCATTTCTTTTGCTCTGCACCTGAGACTCAAACAAAAATACTTTCTCTCATGTAAAGTTTTTTTCCCCCTCTCCGTTTTCTTACTTAACCAAATAAAATGAGCATTTATCAGATCTGCGGTGTATTCTTTAAGGGCTCAGTTATGAATCTCATTCTCCTGCTGTTACTCAGTATTGTACTGAATTACTGCAGCAGTTTTGGGGCAGGAAGGGGTGCCTTTAAATGGACTTTTTCGAAAATCATCTTCCTTACTCTATGATGATGTCTGTCCTCAGGCTATATGTTCTCCACTGGTTTTACATTTGATAAACATTTATTGATAGAAGTTCTTATTCAAACACATTTCAAGTTATTTGTGTGAAAGAAATACTTTGGGACTTTACCCCTGAGGTTTCCATTCCACTTTAACATTATGTTAATTACAGCCTTGATTAAACTGATTTAGCACCTCTCTTGTGCTCCATTTTGTGAATGATGAGGAAACTTGAAAATGAGCTGGAGTGTGACTCTTCAGGAGCAGATTTGAGCGCTGCTGATCTCAAGTATTTGATTGCTCTTTTTATCTAAATCTCGTTAGCCTCTATTCTCAGTAAAGTACAACCTAAATTTTCATTACAACCTCAGCTTCATTGCTTTGATCTGTCCATCAGTCAGTTTGTCTATATATATATATATATACAGTTTAGGGGGGTGCAGTGGCACAGTGGGTTGGACCGCAGTTCTGCTCTTCGGTGGGTCTGGGGTTCAAGTCCTGCTTGGGGTGCCTTGTGATGGGCTGGTGTTCTGTCCTGTCCTGGGTGTGTCCCCTCCCCCTCCGGTCTTACGCCCTGTGTTACCGGGTAGGCTCTGGTTCCCCGCGATCCTGTATGGGACAAGCGGTTCTGAAAGTGTGTGTGTGTATATAGTTTAAAAAAAAAGAAGATCTGTACTTTTTGCTGATTTCTACAGGGAGCCTTCTATAGGATCTTATATGCACGCCAAAAATTCTGAGTTATGAGCAAATGTAATTTGTACCCTAAAACCTATAAAATAAGCTGTCAGCTTTCATGAGAAACACCTTACAAGGAAGGACATTTCATTTTAAAATACACACATTGATGTCAAGCACCACACAAGCTGAGCACAAATCCTTATCTCACGTCCCAGTATGTCAAGTGTTAGATATACATATCAGCTTTCATGCATATGTCTATGTAATAATAATAAACATTTAAAGAAAATGTTAAAAGTTTAAAAAGCAAAGTCTTATGTAAAACTTAAGGTCAAGGTGGAATGATAAAATGCATAGAATTGTCTTGAAAGGCAATATCATCATGAATGACTTTATTTACCACTCTTTTATGGCATGCAACACTTTCTGAACAGATCAGCAGAAGGGGATGATCAGCAATACAAATGATTTGGGAAATTTTGAGAACTGCCTCTTTTGGTAGCTTTATAATAATAATAATAATAATAATAATAATAATAATAATAATAATAATAATAATAATTCAATATGGTGCTTCAGCAAGTAGTGCTGATGCTTCAGAATGTAGGCTGAATATGTATAGATTCGATCCCAGCTTCGTCTTTGTGGAGCTTGCACCTTGTCCCCATATTGGTATGGGTTCCCTCCAACATACATTATGTTTCAGGTTGAGCTTTGTGACACTCACTGTCACCTTGGCACCCAAAAACAACCTAAAGAATAAAACAAAAAGAGAAAATCACACTAAGATAAATGAGGAGAGATAGAGGGAAATATGAAAAAAAAAAAAAAAGATCAAAAATCTTTTTTTATAAAAGGTTTTTTTCTTTAAAAAAAACATAGGCATAGTAGAGTACTTTTTCATTGTCTCACATAGTTTTAAATTTGATTATTTTTGTGTTTAAAAACTTAAGCAATGTGTTAAGTAAAAATTAAAAAGAAAAAACAAAACCTTTTGTGACCCTCTGGCAATATCTATTTTCCCCAATTAAAATCTATATTTATGTCTTCACTTATTTTACGTGGAGTAAAAGTAGTGAAAAGTAAATGTTTAGTAGGTCTGAGTGGGAAATGTTCCTCCTTTCAGTGAGTCAGTTATGGAAGCTAAAAAATCAGCATGTTTTCTTCACCTTCTGGGTCTCCATGACAGACTGACAAGAAAAAAAATAAATACAATTTTAAGCAGTGGTGTGAGGAATGTTGGTATATTTGTCAGCACAAGTGCAATACATAATGAACGAGAATGGACATTATTACAGATCTTACTGTCAGGTAAAGCAACATTTCACTTGAATGCTGTTGATGTGACATTTTGTAACTCTTTTAATTTTACCTAATGGGCTGTACTGCTCTCTCTGTAGACTGCCTATTTGCACAGTGCTTCAGCTACTCTGGAATCAAGAAAAATTGGATGCCTTTTATATCTTACATTGAAAGAAGTACACTTCTCATGTATATGTAAGCTCAAAATAAAAAGCTCACTATAAAAATATTAATACCAAAGTGCTGGAGCGATGTCCTGTGGACCTTTGCATGATGTCGTTTGTAACATGTATTAGACTGGTCCTGTGGAAACCTGACAATGTGCTGTTCTTTCCACCCACTCCCACTCAACACCTCTTTTCAGTGTCTCCTTTTCGCACTGTGTGTCAGTGGATTATCAGGTGTAATGGGCAGGAGCATTACTGCCTGCAGAGCTGGCTACTTCTCATCACCAGCTGGTTTAAAGGTTGCACCTTTTTTGTCAAATCAGAACAAGAGAGAGTCTCATCTGCTGACGTCTTTTGAGCTGAAAACTGATCCTTATGGTTATACTTTGTTAAGGTTATCTAGTCTCCTCTATAGAACTATAGCCTTTATACATGAAATTTGCTTACAAGGCAATCTTTTTTTTTTGAAAATTCAATTGTAGGGTTGGCTGCACTATGTGTAGATAATGCTTTCCGCAAGATTATTCCCAAAAACAGTTCTGATCTAATTAATACTCTTTTATGACATTTTGGGATTTTTACAATAATCATTTAATCATTGCTTACTCATCGTGACGTCATGGCAGATTCAGTTTAACAGAGTGACACAGAGTTTGAACAACTGCGTTTTATACACTCTTTTGAGGTTTGCAGTTTGCAGTGAGAAGTAAGCCAAATGGTAACTGCCAGACAAATGCAATGAAACACAAAGTATTAAACAAGCTCTAAGTTTACAGCACACTTTTTTACATTATACATTTACTACAAATTAATTTTCTGCAAATTTGGATGTGAGTATTAGTAATATCCTCTTGATTGTCAGATTAATAAACTGGGAGAATTGAATTACTAATCTTAGATGTTTATTAAAATGGTTACAGACAACTATTTATTACTTTTTCAACCTTATGTATGCACTACTTTCCAGGTGTATCAAGTCAGCAATGTTCTGTGCTTACAGTATATATTTGCTCTCACTGTCATAGGACACTATGTGTTGCCATATGCAATTATGAATATTAAGGGGGCAAATTAAATACAAAATACTTTAAAACAGACCACAAACAAGAGAGTTATTATGTTGTTAGAAGTTTCCATATCCAAATTGCCAGTCAGATCAGCTGCCCAGGGACAAAGTCATCTAGACAGCCAGGCTAAATGTGTCATCTAGATGACTAAGCAGAGTTATTTTTATAGACTTACAAAATAAGCAATGTTGTGTTTGCTACTGCAGTGAATAATATGGTTCAGTGTGTACATGTTCACATATGACAGTTCTACTGTTTTTCAAAAGGCAATTACACAGCAAATACACAAAGGGGTGAATCCTTATTCTCCCATCTTTTCTGGAATTTCAACATTATTTTTACAGCTTGTTGTTTTGGTTTGGCTAATTTTGGCTACATAATTATGTAAATGAATAAAATAAAAGCAGGTGCATGCTATATTGCATCAGCAGTACTGAACACATTTATCTTTATGTTGCAGGAAGTTCCTGCTGTGTAGAAGTTACATCTTATGCTGCATCTCTAACAATTACTGTCTATATTAACATTGCACATAAAAATCAATAATCCTTATTTTGTGCAATATATAGTGTAAATGTTATATTAAAGCATCAGAAACTGAACTGAAGTGTTTGTACTAATCTCTGCACAACTGTATCATTTTTGTGTAAATGAAGGGAGACACACGAAATCCAAATTCATTCCCTCTAAATGTAGAGAAATACCTCGTAATGCAAAGTAATGCTATGAAACGATCTTCTCATAAAATTCATCTTTTTTACTTCAATGCGTGTATCTCAGGGTATGGCCATATTTCAAACAAAATGATATATCATATATGGTGGTCTCATATTCTTGGTGTCTCTGTTTTAAATACTTATTGATATAGGTTGAAAGTCCGGTTTTGGTTATGACTTCTTTCAGAGCTGCTGATGGGAAAATATAAGCTTTGGAGTGAGAAGCCTCACCCATTTCAATGGGGCCATTTCTTCTATAAAATAAAAATAATACTGATGGGATAATTTGCTTTTTTACTTAGGGACTGCCACACACTGCTTTGAAATGGTGCTTTTAAAACGCAGACCATATGATTTATACTGGATCTGCTGCAGGCTACCTTTTCTCAAGTGTGTATGAATACCGGACACTACCAAGAAGTGAATGCCTTTGTCATGCAACTATTGTATGCAAAGCATCAATTTCATAGCTATTACATAGTCCCAAATGACCTGGGCAGAGTTAAACTCCCTCAAAGTATAGCCATTTGATATTGGAGTATGAAAGCAGGCAGTACAGAGACACGGGCCACACACATTGGAAACAATTCAAGCACTACTGACTTGTTTTGGGCCATTTCCATCAAGGTCAATGGCCAGCAGAATGGATCTGGACATTCACTTGAAGGATTGTATGTCGAGAGTGCACAGTCCTTGTTTTCACTTTTAAAGTAGTGCCAACCTCCCTAATTTTAACATGCTATTGATGTTTGTGGACATACTTTTAATACTGTGTGTAGGCACTCCACCACTAAAAAACACTTAACTTGTGCTTATATGTGCTGGGACTTCCTCCTTTGTCGATTTTCATTTTGTCTGAAGTATTTGTTCTTTATTTACTTAAACAATCTATATACATCAGTGCATGCTAATACAACAGGAACACTAGAAAAAGTACATTAGGCTCCAAGCAGTCTTCACCATATCCCTTTCAGCATGAAATATGTTTCAGGGCCAGATGAAGGGCACTTGTCCAACATTGCCTGCTTGAGCATGTTTCCATTTCCATTGACATTTATTCATTTAGCAGACGCTTTTGTCCAAAGCGACGTACATCTCAGCAAAAGCACAATTTATGCTATTCATGATTTCACCAAAGATAATGGGAATATAGCCGAAATAAATCTATGCTTTATTTATGCATTTTTGTGTATACCTAACCCCGTCTGCAAGTATGTTTATGTGCATGTCCAGTTGATGTGGTGGTTATGAATGGACATAAAGATTTTACTCACATCGTTTCTCAATTTATTCAATATACAATTTTAATGTTGTGTTTTTGCCTTCACATCAAATACACAGCAGCATGCCATACCCTGGTGTATAGCCCTTTCAGGACTTTTTATCTGAAAGCTGAGGTCTGAGGATTAAATGCAATCCTGGCTTATCAAGGGTCTCATCAGGCACATGCTTCACTAAAGTTAGCTCTTGAAAATACATAACAAGGATAAAGAAAATATCTAAATATTGTTATTTTCTCACACCCAATGCAATTGTTCATTCTTGTCTGGTGTGTTCCAAGCACGCTGACAAGATCTTCAGCCACTGAAATAAAATCGTTTCCCTCTTCTTGCCAAACAACAGTATAGTATAAAATACTTTCCCATAACACTAAAAAAGCAGCAGGGGAAATAGCATTTATGTATGTACTAGTTCCAGTGGCAGCAATAAGCAACCCTTGAAAGATTAAGTAGCTGAATACACATTAAAATTTTGATTGGTTGTTGAGGCTCTCTCTCCTGCTCAGACATCATGTTTCTATTGCAGTTCAAAGTAAGATCACATCAAAGCCCTGAAGATGGGATTATTTAAATTTATTTTGTTGCTGTTATTGTTGAAGAGCGACATTTTAGCTGTCCATGCTTAAATATTGGCAAGAGATGAAATCCTTTTATCCGTATGATATTGCTTTTCTCACCCTGGTTTTTAAGCAAAAGGATACTGGTAGTGGGAGACTCTCATAAAAGGGAACTGGGAACATCAGTGTAGTCTGAGTCATGTTGTTTTTAGAATTAGTGCAGCATGCAGAGAAATTACCAGGTCTGAATTGAGAAGTGAAAATTAAATCTGGACTTTATACATAATAATAATAATAATAACAAGAAGTTGGATTAATCATGTAAAGAAAGTAGACTTGTTATCTCAGACACCCTTTAGAGTTAAAAAAAAAAAAAAAAAAAAAAAAAAAACTATAACATAGAAAATAAAATAAAAAAATGCCTGCCAGCCAGCCTTGGCATACTTCTGTTAAATTCATGTCAATTACAACTAAGACTATTTATATTTTTGATGTGTGAATTAATCCTCTAGACATAACAAATTTTAGTCTTTTAAAAAACATACAAATTAAATGTTCAGAAAAATGCTCAATTAAATTACCTTAAAATTTGTTTGATGTACCATAATTTATTACTCTGAAAATGGCAAAAACAACAAATGTGCAGTGATTTGCATAGCACAAGCTTATTCTGTGCTAATACTTATGCATTTTTTTTTAATAAAATCACTCAGGTATCATTAAAAAAAAATCCATGGAGAACAACCATGGCTTTTTTGTGGAAGCAGGACAATGAGATAAAAGGTACAAGCAATATTGACTTGACAGAGTGACTGCGCTCCATTTTATTTTTCAAGAAATAAAAAATGACATTGCATTTTTCATTTATAACTTTGACTGCAAATTTACTTCATGATAACCATCCAGTTAGGAGAAACTTTTTTTTTTTTTCTTTTTTGGCCTTGCAGGCATTCTCTGTCTGTTCTTATTATTTGAACTATTGCCAGCGTTTTCTGAATGCTCATGAGTAAATCAGCTCAGTATTTGAATGTGTATTAATGTTAAAGTGAATTTGTATGAAAAACAGGGTGAAAGTTATTGCACTCAAATATCATGATTGGCATTAAAATAGTAAACATACCACAATCCCTGTTAACGAAATGGTATAGGTGCACATTATATAACAATTGCACAGCCTTCTAACTCAAAACATTCACATACAAAGATGCTTAACCAAGACATGGATGTGAACGGTTCTGCTCTTTGTACAATGTGATGTTTGGTGAAAAGTGTTCTTTCCTCTAAATATGGTTCCACTTGAAGACATTGTTATTTGTGAGACATCATTGTCATGCTGCATCTCTAAGATAGGAAGGGATGAACAAGTGCATATTACCAATGAATTGCAGGAATGTCATCCTCTCCCTCTAGCCCTCTAATGGACAAAATCATTTATCCAGAACTAATACCCTTCCTATGCCACATTAAAACTAATTGACTTTGAAATTGCATCCTTTATTATGGCTTCCACATTTTGTGTGTATTTGGCCATACTTGTGTATGACAAGTTTTGCATGGACATAATGACAAAACCATATCAACTTTATTTTATTTACAATCTTTGTGATCTCTTTATTCAGGAATGCTTACATCTGAGTGTGTACACTATACTGTAATACACACAAATCTTTTAATTCTACAAAGGCAGCAAATACGTAGTTTTGAAATTATATGTTCTTTTTTCCAAAGTGACTTACAGTTTTAACATTCTTAAAATGGTTTACCTTTTTATACACCTGAGGACTGCACTCGCTGGACCGTTCCATCTTAATCCAACCAAAACATTTGATTATGTTTTGTTTGTCCAGTGTTTGTTTATGTTTTGCTATATATAAAATAATACAATTGCCTAACTGTGACACTGCACATCTCCTAGAAACCATACAGCCTACAGGCAGATGAGGCCTCAGCTTTGTTCTTTACCTTGTTCCAGTCTGCTCTCTATCTGTATTCTGCTTTCATGTTTTCCCTCATGGTTATACCTCAAATGTTCTCTGTTGATCAAACCCTATTAAATTCACCACCATGTTCTTGTTGTCCCTGACCATCTCATAATACAGCAGTCAAATTCTTCTACTCATTGGTGTATTCTTACTAAATTGCTTCCTTTTTTCTTCTCTGTACCACTTTCTCCTCTGTGACTGGTGATACTGTACCAATTACTTTGCTGTGGCCTAATAGTGCTTTGTTAGACACAAACATTTGTTTATCCAGGGATCACCCATGCTTTCAATTTCTATTGACATGGAAAATGTGATTCTCCAGAGAAGTATTCAGAGAAACCAAATATTACCATCCTGGGTCTTGTCTTTCTCTTTCCTGTCTCTTTGTGAAAGATAGTCAATTCGTTTCATTGAATTTTCATCTCTGGAGAGCTTGAGCTTTCAGTAACTCCATGTTTGAAAGACAAAGATTAATTTGAATGTTTATGACTCAGGACACGTTTCAGTGCTAAAAAGGCTGTTACAATGCACAAGTCTGATACATTACATTTCATCCATCACAGGAAAACGAGACTCAATCCCACCTTAGACTATTTTGAAAATAGGCTAAGTACAATGTATTTTTATCATTCTTATTTGTGTTATCATATGGAACAGCTGTGTACTGTAAAATGCAAGAAATTCAAACAGTTTCTTTGACATGTCACAACCAGTTTTGTGACATGTAAACCTGCAAGGATAAGTTGTTTCAGTTTAATAGCCCATTTCTTTTGTACTTTTTATTGCCATGAAAAATCATCATAATTTGCCAATTGTTTTAAATGTAAAGGTTTATAAGGCATACTTAAAGTTTAACAGTCTAAACAGACTTTTTTTTTTTTTCCAGTAACTGCAAAGAAAACGGCAAATTTTATACTGTGTCTTAAAAACAGTTCCTCAGATTGATTGACAGTAAAAGATAGGGTACAATAATAATAATTCAAAAAAATAAAGAAAAAAATCAGCATAATAAAAAACAAAATGAATCTACAGAAAACAATAAAATAATATAAAACTTGAGGGTGCGGTGGCGCAGCAGGTTGGACCGGGTCCTGCTCTCCGGTGGGTCTGGGGTTCGAGTCCCGCTTGGGGTACCTTGCGATGGGTTGGCGTCCCGTCCTGGGTGTGTCCCCTCCCCCTCTGGCCTTACACCCTGTGTTGCTGGGTAGGCTCTGGTTCCCCGCGACCTCATATGGGACAAGCGGTTCAGAAAATGTGTGTGTGTGTGTGTGTGTGTGTGTGTAATATAAAAATTGTGAATTGATATGAGACAAAGGAAAGGAGCGTGTTGTGTCTTGTGGATTAGTATGATACAATACTTTCTCTGATTCTCTTTTTTGTATCACAGTATCTCTATCAAAGACAATGAAATGTTACACATATTTTGAATATAGTTTGTACATACAGTGCATTCAGAAAAAAATAGCACATTTATTAAAAAAAAAAACTGAAATATCACACTGACATAAGTATTCAGACCCTTTGCTATTAGAACTGAAATTTAGCTCATGTGCATCCCATTTCTATAGATTATTTTAAGCTGCTTCTACACCTTGTTTGGAAGCCACCTGTGGTAAATTCAATTGATTAGAACAATCATGACTCTTCCTGAAGGTGACCACCTGGCCAAACTAAATAATCGGGGGAGAAAGGCCTTGCTAAGAAAGGTGACCAAAAACACAATGGTCACTTTGAAAGCTTCCTTGGAGTTTACAAAAGGTACCTTAAAGACTCTCAGACTGTGAGAAACAAGATTCTCTGGTCCGATGTAACCAGTTCTAAGCATCATGTCTGAACGAAACCACACACTGTTCATCACCTGTGCAATACCATCCCAACAGTGAAACATCATGGTAGCATTATGCTGTGAGGTTGTTTTTTTCACTGACAGGGATTGGAAGACTAGTCATGATGAAAGAAATGTTGAATGGCGCAAAGTACAGAGATATCCTTAATGAAAACCTGCCTCAGAATACTCTGGACCTGAGACTGGGCCGAATGTTAACTTTTCAAATGGAAAATGACCCTGAGCACAAAGCAAGGACAACACAGGATTGGCTTAGGGACGATTCTCTGAATGTTCTTGAATGGCCCAGCCAGAGCCTGGACAAGAACCCAGTTGAATATCTCTGGATACGCTTCAAAATAGCTGTCAACTAACGGTCGCCATCAAACCTGACAAAGCCTGAGAGGATCTGCAGAGAGAAAGGCAGAAAATCCCCAAATGGAGGTGTGCAAAGCTTCTCACATCATACCCAAGAAGACTCAGGAATCTAATTGTTGCCAAATTTGCTTCAACAAAGCACTAAGTAAAGGGTCTGAATACTTATGTCATTGCCATATTTCATTTTTTTTTAAATTTATTTTTAATGAATTTTCAAACATTTCTAAAATCATGTTGTCGCTTTGCCATTATGGGGAAGTATGGATTGATTATGTATAGTGGAGATGGATGAGGGAATTAGTGCATTTAAAAATTTTAGCATAAGGCTGCAACAGAAAAAATCTGATAAAGGAAAGGGGTCTGAATACTTTCTAAATATAGTGCATGTACAATGATGTTCTTTATAGACACAATTCTATCATTTTATTTTGTGTGCAGTTTTTGATATTGTTTTTGTACATACAGAAAGTGTAACAGTTATTCAAATTTGAGTTTAAAAGAGTGTTACAATTTTGAATATTGCCTAGATGCTTTTCACTGGCAACAGCAAGTGTTTAGCATATCCGGTATAGATTTATCGTTTGATTTTGTGTCCTATTTTTCCCAGCTTGGCTGCTGAATCTGTGAAGGATGTAGCCAGAGGGCTCATTTTTGATACAGCGAGAAATCAGATAATACATCAACACACCAACGCTTTAGGAGACTCTTATCTATGCAGCAGCTGTGTATTTAACAAAAACTAGGTGCAGTATTTGATTATTTTTGATTCTTATGCTCAGGTTATAGTTTTGTTTTACCTTTGGGGACTATGTAAACATGATATCTTTGTGTTACAGACTTTGCATAGTTAGTAAGTTTCTGACATCAAATATTAACAGGAAACTGCTCAGGCTGTAATGTGGCAGTGCTCAGGTAGCTGTTACTCAGTTAACAAAACACAACCTTTCTCATTAGGTCTAGATCAGATATTCCCGAGTCTGACTACTGACAGCAAGGAATAGGAGCGAATGAAAAATCATTATTAAACATGAATATTAGCATAAAGCATCAGGTTGAATATCCAGCTAAGCTGTCTGGTTTCTATTCATGATTGGCTTTGTTACCTCTTTTTCAGTGGAGTGATTCACACAATATATATATATATATATTATATATATATATATATATAGAAAAAATGAACAAATGTAACATTACTTCAAAATGCAAATTATGAGTTAGCTATAATGCCATAATTGTCCTTCACTATATAAATACTCTTCCATTAAGTTATTTGCTTTTTACATAGAAATAATAGCAGTTTTAGCAACTCTAGTGGGTACCAGATCAAAAATGATATTTTTGGAGGACTATTTTTCAACCTTTAATATTCAAAAATAAATAAATAATAAAAGCATATTCATAGGGTCAGATGCTCAGTCATATTGCATTGGTTTGCTAAAGGAACATTACTAAAAAATATCTAGGTTCCATTTATATTAGCACCTGCAAATAAAATCTGTTGATTAACCTAAAAACTATGGTTAGTTCACTTAGAATCAGATACTGCCAAATGGCCACATTATATGCTATGGAACGTTTTAGTGCTTCTACTCAAATATGCTTGATTATGACACAAATGCACAATTACTATCTCTTTCCAGTAATTTAGAGGTGAGCTGATGCATGTAATTTCTCTATTTCTCTTTTGTGCTGAGAATCAAGGTTACAAAGCTGATTGTAACATTATTCTATATTATGTTACACTAGATGGACATTATGAGGAGTCAGAGCAATATACCTTCATGAAAAATATTCCTGAGAAAATTCTTTTGGCAGCAGTGAAGGAAGAAGCAAGACACAGAACTGTAACTTTAATTTCAGAATATAAGAATCTCTTTAGGGTGCCAGCCAGTGAGTTACTTCAGTAATAATGCATTGAAAAGCAAGTGTAAGGGGGTGTGGTGGCGTAGCGAGTTGGACCAGGTTCTGCTCTCCGGTGGGTCTGGGGTTCGAGTCCTGCTTGGGGTGCCTTGTGATGGACTGGCATCCCGTCCTGGGTGTGTCCCCTCCCCTTCCAGCCTTACACCCTGTGTTGATGGGTTAGGCTCCGGTTCCCTGTGACCCCGTATGGGACAAGCGTTTCAGGAAGTGTGTGTGTGAAACACAAGCCTGAAAATTGTGAGGGCTGTTCTGCCTCTCTTCTAACTTCCATAATGTTACATATGATTTTATACAGTACATACTGTTACACAAGTGATTGCTTTAAATTGCATGAAATATTCCTGAAATGGCCAACACAGATGCTCAATTACTGGTTTTATAGCTCTGCACATAAATATAGCATCCTTGGTTTTTCAGGCTGATAGAGATGACACATCAATCAAACTTCAGATAAATATTCACTGCCCCCTTTCAGAGGGGTCTATAAAAGAGAATCCAGAAAAAGTAGATTTACACATTATGCACATTTCTTTGTTGTTTCTCAAGACATTGTACACACCTTTCATTCTCTTGAACACTTTTGAGAAGTGTAAAATGCTGACCATGGAGTGTCAACAAGAGATGCAAAACCCCAAAAGCTGGCACAAGCTATCAGGCAAATCCAGTTTTATTTCTATTGATGCTGTGTTTCGGTCAAGAAGAAGGTGTAGCAAAGGAAATTCACAAGCGCAGCCAAACTGTAGGCAGCTAGATTACAAGTGGATAGTGGGATAGCATGTTGTCATCTGAGAGATACACATCTCATTTCTAAAGTTCATTTAAAAGGAAATAAATAAATCACCACATGCTGCAATTTTGGTCAACTAATACAGATTGTTTTCTTTTTTAATATAGGTTTCTACAGGTCCCAGTAATTTAACACATTGCTATGGGAAATTAGTTTAAATTATCATTTTTCAAGGGAAGTAATGGCAAAAACTTTCTTTAAGTACTATATATAATATTTGCACGGTATATATACCATATAAGGTACACTGTATGCCACACATGCAATCAGCTACACAAACAGTATACATTTGCATCATCCTAGTCCAAGATCATATAGTGTGAGTGACAGAGAGAGTGTGTTCCACTGATATATGGATGAGTGACCCAGTGTAAGTAATGTATCTAGCAGTGTCACCTTGGTGAATAAAGTTTGTGTGCTGATAACACTACATAGTCACCTTGGTGAATAAAGTGTGTGTGCTGATAACACTACATAGAGTTCATTGGAAGTTGCTTTGGAGAAAAACATCTGCTAAATAAATAAATGTAAATGTAAGATCAGAAGTTAACCCTTTAAATGGGGTAGCTTAGTGGTTAGCACTACTGCCTTTGGATCCAAAGGCTGCAGGTTTGCTCCCCACTTCTAGCTTTAGTACTGTTGAGCAAAGGTTTTATACACCCAGCTGTATAAACAGGTAAATAATTATAACCCTAACACTGTAAGTTGCTTTGGAGAAAGTGTCAGCTAAATTAATAAATACAAATACCCTCTTACTTGTGTTCTGGAAGGGCTAAACTTTTTTACAACAAAACGGGTATCACAATGATACAGACCTGAGCCAGGAAACACAGTGATCTTAATATAACTTTCATACATCATTGATAGTTTAGTACAGCTATTCATTCCAAATGTATTACCACAGCCTCCTGCCATGCATCTAATGATTCCTTCTGGTTTACAAAGAGGATGATAAACTGTTATAAAAGTAGGTTATGTAGTGTTCAGTTTAGTGATTTACTGCAGAATTGAAATAGTTTCCCTTATGTTGACATCCCCTAATATTGAAATACAATTACAACTAAATGCATTTGATTAATCAAAACCAGGTACTCACAAACTTCCCCAGCAATGAGTTTTTCCTAATTAGTTCCAAATGAGCATGTTTTCCATAGAAAGAGACAATACTTATTGCCACTTAAATTCTTTTTTGGTTTTTTGCAATTCAATGTAGTAAACAATGCAAATGGGTAAGTCATGCACAAGTAACTTTCAGACTTTACACGTGTATCAATAGAATAAGGATGTAACATGAGAGGTGGAATGAAGTGTTTGTGTGTGTTCAGAGTTTGTCTATGGCATGAAAATGTAACTAATCCAATATGCACATTCATTAAGTTAGCATAAGGAATGAGTGAATTTCCTGCACACCCTTAACTATGGCAAATCTGTTGTACAAACCACGTAAGCTACCCATTTTACAGTTTTTACTTAGTTTTGTATTGTTCTGTGAATACATCATTAACACACACACATACACACGCATTTTCTGAACCACTTGTCCCATACGGGGGACCGGAGCCTACCCGGCAACACAGGGCGTAAGGCCGGAGGGGGAGGGGACACACCCAGGACGGGATGCCAGTCCGCCGCAAGGCACCCCAAGCAGGACTCGAAACCCAGACCCACTAGAGAGCAGGACCCGGTCCAACCCACTGCACCACCGCACCCCCTAGATTACATCATTAACATTTTAATGAAATTATGATGTATCCATAAAGCTTAAAATAGCAACTAAAACATTTATTTTCCGCAATGTATTTTGAAATGTCCAAAAATAACAATGAAATCAGTAGAACAAGACAATCAGTATGCTGTGAAAGGTCCAGCACTTACTACTCGCATTTACACTATTAACCTGTTTCAGTTTTCTGGTAATGTGCTGAACTCTATGCAAGAGTATGATCTTCTCAAAGACTGATTGCTGACTTAACACTGAAGTAACACTGACCTGTTAAATAAATTACTTTAAATTAAGGTCACTGACAAGCATAAAACCTTTTAAAATCACAAAAATATAAACATTTTAGAGCATGAAGGGTGAGGAATGTTTGACCAAACTAAATAAAATTTCTGTTATCATAGACTCAAAACAAAAACTCCCCAAATGATGTCAGGGAGAGGAACCGCATTAATTTGACTCACTTCCACAGAAATATATCTTGTGTTCATTTGAAGAATATCAAAATTAGAAACATTACATATTCAAGGCAAAAATCTGTCAACTGTTGGAACTGAACAGACAGTAAAGACCATTTTTTTTCTTTTCAGTCATTTTGCATTAATTGTAAAACTGCCCACAGGTTGCTGCTGTGAAAGAAACTCTCCCTGGATGCAAACTCAGTTCACAATTACAAGTCGGTGTCTCTGTTTTTTCTTTCTGAGAGAAATCTGGAATCTTGCCCCTATAACTAGTTATTTGTGTTTCTTGCCAAGAATGATCTTCTTCACAGTTATCAGTCTGTGTTCAACATTAGGCATTCCAGCAAGATTGGGATACTTGTACTTTCAGAAGCTCTGCAGCTACAGCTGTCTCCCTTTTTCAGGTCCTCATTCTCCTTCTCCTTCTCTGGAGCATTTAACACCAGATGCTATTTTCCTCTCTAGTACATTCTAAACTGAAAGGATCACCACTGAAATTGTTTGACTCTTACTTATCAGGCAGGTTTTAGCAGGTGGTTTGGAATGACACCCAGTATTTCTTTCAATGTCTCTGAACTGGTGTTCAACAGGGCTCTGTGCTTAGCCCCTTGCTCTTCTGCGTCGATCCCACTTCCTTTTGCACTGTCATTGCCGTTCACAAGTTCTATCACTTCTTTTCTCTCCCTTGAGACTGCAGACTTACCCTGTTGTATCATACTTTAGCTTGCCTTTTAGACATCTTTACTTGAATAACTGATCACCACCTGCGACTGAGATCCTGCACATATCAGCAAGTCAATCCATCTGTTTGGAACTCTCTATCACACTGGAAAAAAGCATTTCATCATCTTCATTCATTAAGAACCTGGATGTTACAATTGTAACATCTACTTACTCAAAACAGAACCCAATCCTGCCAACGATGTCCGATATAACACTTACCCATATTTGACAGCACATTGTACACAGTTGCTGACCAGACCACAATTAATTTTCCTGTATCGCTGCAACTACCTCTTATTTCTTCTTCTGGATACCACTATCAAGCCCCTCTAACTCACCCAGAATGCTACAGCACAAGTTCTTGGACCTCTCAAAATTTTCCTACGTACTTCCCTTCCATCTCTGTCTCCATTGGCCTCCTATATTTGCTATGCCTTTCCCAGACAGATACTGTACTTTACCTCTGTCTGGCTTTGTGATCCCAGGTGCAAAATATTTAAAATGAAATGCTTTGGTGCTGAAGTAGTAGAATGAGCTATCTCTGTCCTTCCACCGAATCCCTTCAAACATTAAACAAGGGTCTGAAAACACGTTTTTCAGTTCCAGTTTTCTCATGATCTCCATGAACTTACTGTTTTATCTGCCACAAGTACCTTTGAGTATGTTTTGCCTATCCAGTTACTCATGTAATGTGTACTGGAAAATATGGTGGTGCTGGACAAAGTGTGCTTCAAGAATTGTCTGTCTGGCATATGATATCATACACCCCATATGATATCATAAACCCCACATAATTCAGGACTTTTTGAGATGCCTCATATTAATATATTCTGTGATGATTTTCTTTTTTTATTGTTTTTGTCTTCTTTAAATGTATGCATTATAATGTAAAAATTTATTTTGTAAATATAATGCATTTACATGAATATGTAATTTTATATATTATGCATTTTACTATTATTTTATTTTTATGACTATACTTGGCAGTGTTGCAGATTCTACTCGACAAATAAATCAAGATAAATATCAAGTATTTCACTCTTACTTATGGCATACATAGTAAAGAAAAAGTTGGAGGGTGCTGAGAAAGTATGGGGGGGTGTGGTGGTGCAGCGGGTTGGACCGGGTCCTGCTTTCCGGTGGGTCTGGGGTTCGAGTCCCACTGGGGGTGCCTTACATCGGCCTGGCGTCCCGTCCTGGGTGTGTCCCCTCCCCCTCTGGCCTTACGCCCTGAGTTGCCGGGTAGGCTCCGGTTCCCCGCAACCCTGTATGGGACAAGCAGTTCAGAAAATGCGTGCGTGCGTGTGTGTGCTGAGAAAGTTGTACATGTTTATGAGATAATCCCACACAGATGTAAATTTTTTATGTATTTGCCATACACACATTCAACAGTGTAGTTATTTATTTCAGGTGCTTAAACTGATTTTCAAAGCAGAACATGTAAATTTTTTTTTTTTGTTTTTTCATATATGTGCACGAAAATAGGCACGAAGCATTAGCACCTTTTCACTCCACAGCTGGTATATGTCCAGTTTCATATGGCTTGATATGTTCACTTTATGGAATATAACTTTTGCAGACAGCTGGTAGTGCAATGGTTATAGCTGCTGACTTTGGACCTAAAGGTCATGGGTTGGATTGCCACCTTTAGCTGTAGTACCCTTAAGCAAGGTACTAACTCTAAATTAATCCAGTGGAGTTGCCCAGGTGTATAAATGGGTAAATAAATGAAAGCATCTTAGCACTGTAAGTTAGTTTGGAGGTAAGTGTCAGGTAAAAGCATAAGCTAAATCAATAAATGTAAATGTAAGCGCAAGCAGAGGGGGGTGCAGTGGTACCGTGGGTTGGACTGGGTCCTGCCCTCTGGTGGGTCTTGGGTTCAAGTACTGCTTGGGGTGCCTTGAGATGGAGTGGTGTCCTGTCCTGGGTGTGTCCCCTCCCCCTCCAGCCCTTTGTCCTGTGTTGCCGGGTTAGGCTCTGGACAGGCAGGTATTTTTTAAACCACTTTTTTCTCACTAAATGACATAAAAATGCAATACAGTGAAATCAATCTACATGATATAGAATATTTTTTTGCCTCCTGACATTTTTGAGGTACTCTATATGGATCAAGAGAAAGAAAAGCAATCTTAACAAAAAAAAAAAAAAAACTTCCCACATGTACACATGTACACAGATTCAAGGCAACAGTTGACAGGGTTTGCTAGAATGGCTTGGTTTGCTGGTCTTGTAAAACAGTATGATTTGCTTTATTACTTTTTTCTTCAACCTTTCAGCTTTTGACTCTCTTGCTTTATCCTTTCAGTTTGTTTTTTTTTTTTTTATCCCCCCACCCCTCCAATGCAACACTGTGTTTTTTTTCCTTTGTTGGCTGTATCACCACAGAGCTAAAATTGTCATGTTCCAGAAGTACACAGCCACTCAATAGTTTCAGCGCAAACAGGTACTCCCTTGAAAAATCCACATTTGAACTTTGCCAACTTGATGGAATTCTACAACCTCCAACATGTACATATCACAGTTCAAAATGACATGTTCTCCGAGTTACTTTGGACTACATATTGAAACCTACTTTCTGCTGAATAAAACCATCCCACATAGGGCCTACTTGAACATCCTGTGCTGTCTTCTCTATCTGGAACACACTCAGCTTCTCACAAATCCTTCTGCCTTTCCAAAACCTGCTTAAACTGCCTTACTGAGTACACAACCAGCAAAGTATAAATAAAAATCTTGATTTCTGTGCTGAACACTTGCCTTGTGTTCCGATCAAGTTTGACGAATTTACAGCTTTTATTTGTCACAGATGCCATTTCTTTTATCCTTTTGCCATAAGGCTTCATGACATTCTCAGCACTAGACATCTGGATGCATGAAATTAATCCCTAGTTTGATTGGATTTTCCCTGTTTTATTCAAATTTTCTTCATCTGTGGTATGCCTGGTCTAATCTGCCTATCCATAGGAAATGAGTGGATGAGAGTATAACAAAGAGCAGAGTGTCAAATGCAAAATGTAGGAGTTCACAAACAGATGAGGGGTACTGTTTATTGTATAACTTGTGATCATGAAATGAAGTTGGATGAAGAGTGTAACAACAGGGGCGCAGTGGCTCAGTGGGTTGGACTGGGTCCTCCTCTCTGGTGGGTCTGGGGTTTGAGTCCTGCTTGGGGTGCCTTGTGACAGACTGGCGTCCTGTCCTGGGTGTGTCCCCTCCCCCTCCGGCCTTACGCCCTCAGTTGCCGGGTTAGGCTCTGGTTTCCCGAGACCCTGTATGGGACAAGCGGTTCAGAAAATGTGTGTGTGAAGGGTATAACACAAATTGAGATGATAATCTTTGTGTTATAGTTGCTTTGTAAATTAGCTGCCCAACAAAAATCAAGTTGTCTCAAATAAAACCCAAGGGTTCATGGAAACTTGATACAGAAATTGTGTGAAATGTGTTGGTCCACCAACCTATTTCTTGGGTGTTGGCAAAGTTACTCTATGTGCTTTGTTACACATTTAAAAGGATCTTGTAAGGCTGAAGATTTTAATATCCACATAGACTTATAGCGGTCCACTTCAGTTAAGCATTTTGGATATTTGTAATCCTTAGTCTTTCACGGCTGTTGCTCAGGCAGCTCAACGAAGAGTCCAAAATCTAGACTTAATCATTGTCAGCAACTGCTTTGTTTCTCCATCTTTCTTATCTTGAATTTTGTTTTCCCTAATTATTAAGATGCCCTTTTCAGACCAAATTCCTTCTTTAACACCCCCCTTTCTCCACACTCATTACATAACAGATGTTGGCAATCATTTGATCAGTATATTATCCTTCAATCTGTCCTCTAAACACTGTTCACTGCTCCAGTCCTTTGTTTTATCATCTTTAATAGCTCTTTGTCACTCTTGATTCCCTGGCTTCTCTTGAAACTTCTTGTGTCTTCCATGAAGCTTTCAGAGACTGGAGCAATTCAGGGTAAGCACCATATTCAAGGGTACTACAGCAAGTGGTGGGAAATCAAACCTGCAAAATCTGGATCCAAAGGAAGCAGCATTAAGCACTACGCTACCTATTGTCCACAGGGGGGTGCAGTGGCGCAGTGGGTTGGACCGCAGTCCTACTCTCCGGTGGGTCTGGGGTTCGAGTCCCGCTTGGGGTGCCTTGTGACGGACTGGCGTCCCGTCCTGGGTGCGTCCCCTTCCCCCTCTGGCCTTACGCCCTGTGTTGCCGGGTAGGCTCCGGTTCCCCGTGACCCCGTAAGGGACAAGCGGTTCTGAAAATGTGTGTGTGTGTGTGTGTGTGTGTACCTATTGTCCCTGAGGTTACTTGTATACTTGTCTTCATATACTCCTCTATTATTAACAAAAACAAACCAAACAATTCAGCATCTTGCCCACTGTAGTTTACATTTAACTTTGTTTGTTTAGCAGACACTTTTCTACAAAGTTACATTTATTTCACATTTATTACAGCAGGAAAAGGGTTTCAACCTCTGGTCCTTTCTCTGCAAAGTGACAGCTCTACCAGTTATACTATCTGCTTCCCCCAAATCAGATTATATTATTCATTTGACATTTAACTGACAGCAAGAATTGGAGGATTGGGCCTGGAACACCCAGCCTTTAGGTACAAGTAATCTGTAACCGTTACACTACCAATTGTCCCCTAATAAGAAAATACAGAAAAAAGGAGCGCTGTTCAAATAACTAACAAATGAAAAAGGGCCAATCAGTTTAGAGACTACAGGGTAGTGCGGTGGCACATGGCTCTCCAGTGGGTCTGGGGTTCTGGGGTTTGAGTCATGCTTGGGGTGCCTTGTGATGGATTGGCATCCTGTCCTGGGTGTGTCCCCTCCCCCTCTAGCCTTGCGCCCTTTGTTGCCGGGTTAGGCTCCGGTTTGCCGTGGCCCCACTTGGGATGAGCGGTTTCAGACGGTGCGTGCGTGTGTGTGACAGTTTAGACACTCTAAATCCAAAACAGGTAGAATCCTGCAGGGTTTTTTACATTTTATGAATTCCCTTTACTCAGTCAGGCTAGACAGCTGCAAGCACTCGCTGGAGAAAACTGTACATAGCTGGCTGACTGCAGATTGCTAAATGTTGTCTAACTTAAATATTCAAGTGACATTTCATTGCTAATGGTGACACTGATAGTCAGTTTTAAAAAACCCTCAGAACTGATAGACAGAACGCGAGATAGAGCAGAAGAGCAACATCCCACTGTAAAATATTTTTTGAGTGGGTTTAGATTTCATGCATGCTGAGATTGACATCTTTGGTAGACAAGGATGATATCATGTGTAAGTGTAAGTCAGAGTAGTCAAAGTAAATCTTAAATAATGTTTAATTTTAGGTGATGTATTATCCAGGTTTATTATAAAACTAGGAAGATGTGTCTACACTATTCAAAAGTTACACTCAGCATCAAATTGCAATACAAGGCAAATATGATCACAGAATATACTGATTGTCATAATAGATGCAGCTTTTATGGTAAATAGAGATAGAGAGTGTGCCAAAATGAACCAGTTAACCTGCAGAAAATATGTGTTAGCACATATTACTCAACTTTCTACAATCTGGGGTTTACAATTAAATGTTAACTGACATACTGTAGCAGGGGGTGCGGTGGAGTAGCGGATTTGGCTGGGTCCCGTTCTCTGTGGTGGGGCTGGTGTTTGAGTCCTGCTTGGGGTGCCTTCCCACACACTGGCATCCCAGCCTGGGTGTGTCCCCTCCCCCTCCAGTCTTGTGCCCTGTGTTGCGGGGTTAGGCTCCGGTTCACCGTGGCCCTGCTTGCGACGGGTGGTTTCTAACATGTTGTTCTTGCACTTGTTATTTACATTACATTTATTCAGCATTTATTAACAGACAATTTTCTCCATAACAACTTCCAATGAACACTGTAATCACACTAAACCACACCTTATTCACCAAAGTGGACCAAAAGGTTACAATGAGTCACTCACCCGTACATCAGTGAAACACTTGTGTGAATCACACTTTCTGTTACTCACACCATTGGTGACTTTTTGAGTCGCCAATCCACCTGAGCAAAGAGTCATTGGACTGTGGGAGGAAACCAGGGTACCTGGAGGAAACCCACACAGACACGGCGAAAACATACAAATTCCACACAGACTGGGCAGGGATTCAACCCACATGGTCTCACATCACCCAGGCTCTGTGAGCCAGGAATGCTACCTGCTGTGCCTCCGTGCTCACCAAGCAGGTTTTTTTTTAGCCTGCATACTTGTTTGATAGTTTAAAACTCTATTCTGGCTTTAATGTTCACAAACATTAATGTAAAAATGTCTTTGTCCATAGACTTAATGAAACAGGATAGACTTGCAGAATTACACATTTAAATAAATGGATTTTTTTAATTCTTACACTGTACAATTCCAGAAATCTCAACTTTGAATAATTTATTTTGGGAAGGGCATCTATCTAATGAAAACTTGCAGACAAGGGGATGAAAGGCAGCTCAGATTTACACTGGTCAATACTTAACACTGATTGGTTCATTGTTAGGAAGCTTGAACTTGGCCAGTGAAATGAACAAAAGAAGTCAGCTGATATATATTTTAATTGTTTACCATAAACATAATTGTGACTGACACCTGACAATAGCTGGTCAGATCCACTGAAGATTTTCACTCTAATTCTGTAGTTTTAAGGAAAGAAAATTGAAACAATTAAATGTGGAAAAATTCAAAGCTAATGAAAAGATAGCAACAGAAATAAAACAGGCATGTAGAAGTGCATTTTTTCTTTACAAGTGTACTTGAGTAAAAAAAGGAAAGTATAAAGACACACAGTCTGAAACCACTTTTTCCAAGCAGGGGTCATGGCAAGCCAGAGGCTAACCCGGCAACACAGGGCGCAAGGCCAGAGAGGGAGGGGGCACACCCAGTATGGGACACCAGTCTGTCCCAAGGCACCCCAAGGGGGACTCAAACCCAGATCCCCCAGCAAGTAGACCCTGACCAAACCCACTGTACCACTGCACCCCTCTCTTAAACGAAAGTATCGATGTCCAAATTTACTCTGAAAAGTACTGTTTCTCCAAATGCTTGAGCACAAGTATTAAGTAAAACTAACTTGTTACTACCCACCTCTGCTGGCTCTCTTCTTTCTCGTTACTCTTAGGACACCACGGCTTTTAAAAAGACCTCTAAAACCCACCACCTCCTCACACGAAGGAATACCTATTGTATTATTTCAATCCTGCCTTTGAAGTGTTAACCCAATTTTCCTAAACTTAAATGAGTCCTTGAACACTGGCAGTGTACCACTATTGTTCAACACATCAGTCATACCCACACTCCTCCCCCTGAAAGAACCTTAAATTCTCAATTTTTTCTATCTCAATCATGCTTTTCTTTGCAAAAAAATGAGAGAATGGGTTGTTGAGATATAGTTCAATGATCACCAAAAAGAAAATAATCTTTTCAGATTTTTTTCCAATTTGACTTTAGATAACTACATAGAATATAAGCAGTTTGAACAAAAATTACTATTGCCTCTTCCTTACAGCTGATTTTGGTTCCCTTTCCATATGTCCAAGATTCCATTGATACTTTTGACAACATACCTTCTAAGTACTTCTCTGTGCACATTCTTTTTTTTTTTTTTTTTTTTTTTGCATCTTAGCATAATGTCTGTTTGCACTGTTTTAAAGAAATAAATGTATGGGATAAATTTTTAGTTAACTTTTCAATTCATTTTTTTATATGTTTGGATTTTCTAAGACTAATAATTATGAATGTGATGAAGGTGACTTAACAGGGGGCGCGGTGGTGCAGTGGGTTGGACCAGGTCCTGCTCTCCAGTGGGCCTGGGGTTTGAGTCCTGCTTGGGGTGCCTTGCGATGGACTGACGTCCCGTCCTGGGTGTGTCCCCTCCCCCTCTGGCCTTACGCCCTGTGTTGCTGGGTAGGCTCCGGTTCCCCGCGACCCTGTGTGGGACACGTGTTTCAGAAAGTGTGTGCGTGTGTGTGTCTTATTTTTTCTTACCTATTTCGTTCTAAGGTTGACTGGAAAACATCTTCAGCAATTGTGTAATGCCAATATGTGAGATCCACTACTGCTGGGTTCCATGACCAGGTGGTCAGGGGTGTAGCAGACTGTATCAGTGTGGATGCAAGGCACAGTAAGACCTGCTGGTCAGCTATGTATCTCAAAGCATTTTGTAAGGTAATGAAAAAGCAGTATTAGCATTCAGTGCCAGCCCCGAACTCCCGGAGATGGCGTGATATTAGCAACTGATAGTTCAGTTAGCAAGGCAACTTAAGTTTCCAGCCACTTTCACAGAAACACAGTTTTGAGGCCGGACAAGGTGCTGCTGTTGGACAGCTCTAAGCAAAGTATCTTGTTATGACTAACAATATTTTGGCAGGAGGGATAGAAGAGGGGTGGCAGGAGGGCATGGCGGGTTTGGCCTGTGCCTGCTCTCTGGCAGACCTGGGGCTCGAGTCCTGCTTGGGGTGCCTTGTGACAGACTAATGTTCCATCCTGCGTGTGTACCCTCCCCCTCTGGCCCTGTGCACTGTGTTGCCAGGTTAAGCTCTGGTTCGCCACAACTCCGCTTGAGACTAGAAGTTTCAGACTGTGTGTATGTGTATGTGTGTGTGGGGATAGAAGGGGTTAATGAAAGAAAGATGGCCTTGGGTGAGGAACTGGTGGAGCAACCCCATTAAAAAGCCTGGAGGACAAGGTGTGTGCCCATTGCAGTAGTTGCAAGGTCGTTGTAGGGAAGTCTTTGTATGAGGCCTATAGTACTGGATGTTGGCTGTCACAGGCAATCAGAGGAGGAAGGCTGTCAAAGTTGTTACTGAAACTGCAGAGATGGCTGTGAATCAGAAGAGGTGAGCTGTGTCTTCAAAGTAATGCTCCCTGGATGCATACTGGGGACAGATCAACTCTTGTTGAGTCACTCACGGAAGACTGTCATATGACAAAAGACCCAAATCACCCAGTGACCCCAAGTTACATCACTAATGATATGTCCAAGTATATGTTAAGATTTGTGATAGGATCGTGAGATAACGGTCCATCTTAGCTTCTACATCCAGCTAAAGGCACTGTTGTGTGTCTGGACTTAATGTAGAGTACATGTTTGTTAGTGTTACCTGGTTATGACATACAAGTCAATTTAGCATTTTTACAGAGATTTTGACAATAAAGTGAAATGTTACTTGTACCACATCTACTGTATGGTTTTAGCTAGAGTAAAGTCAATTGTTTTAGGAAAGAGCTGATTCAGGTAAGGCAATGTCACACATACTGTCTAAAGCTGCTTGTCCCAAGTGGGGGTCACGTTGAACTGGAGCCTAACCCAGCAACACAGGGCAAGTGGGAGGAGACACACCCAGGATGGGATGCCAGTCCATTGCAGAGCACCCCAAGTGGGACTTGAACCCCAGACCCACCAATAGCGCAAGATGCAGTCAGACTCACTGAACCACCATGCCCCCCAGGGTAGTATCTGTGCCTGTTAAATTCCTGTACTTAATGGATACACTGTCAGGTGGAATGAAAAATTGGAGGGCTACTGAAATGACCAGTTATTGAGAATAAGTGAGTTGATTGTTGGCTGAAGGTTTTGTTTTGCTATCATAACCAGAAGTAACATGGGTACAGCCATGTGTTGCTGGGCATCCTAACATGGATGAAAAATTTATGGTCTGAACAACAGAGTGAATATATATGTGTGTGTGCATGATATGAAGAAACAAAAAATGAACTCTGTGTTATCATAAGGGAAACTGACTGAGTACACAGAAACGTGACTTAGAGTAGGCAGGAACACAGGACCGAGACAAGACCACTGAGGATAGTGGCAGACAGGACTGGAGCGTTGGGCTAGAGGAGGGACTTTGGGAGTAGCCAAGGAAAAATAATTACTTTGAGATTGTTAAGAAAGATGGTAAGGAGCTGATCAAGAATCCACAACTAGATGTTTGTCCATCACTCCTTTTATGGTGCTGGGGATTTGGTGTTTATTGGGTTCAGGGGCATGCTTGATGTGTCTGAGTGGCTCTGGGGCGACACCCCCCTGTGTTGACCACGAGTCCTGTCCTCAGGGATCCTGACATTTTCAAAAAAGGGGTGATGAAACTCCACATAGCAAGGCCAATCCCTCAGAGATAGGAATATTCAAAACCTGTAGTCTAGGTCAACATCTAAACTGTTGTGAACACTTCCATGGCATGGAATTTTAGGAATTTATTTTAGAAATGCATCCAATGTGACACAGAAATCACAGATTCATGTGTTCCTGGGCTTATCATGTTCCATGGTTAGAAGCACTGTTCCAAGCTGATTGGTTTGTGCGTCAATCTATCCCCTATCACCTATCACCACAAAACTTTATATCAATGCCGAATATTTTACCAAAAAACATTCCTTTTATTGAAGATAATCAACTTTTACCTGTTTGTTATGTAATGTAATAAACACACACACACTTTCTGAACTGCTTGTCCCATATGGGGGTCACAGGGAACTGGAGCCTACCCGGCAACACAGGGCATAAGGCCAGAGGGGGAGGGGACACACCCAGGATGGGACGCCAGTCTGTCGCAAGGCACCCCAAGCGGGACCCGAACCCCAGACCCACTAGAGAGCAGGACCTGGTGCAACCCACTGCACCACCGCACCTCCTCTTAAGTCACCTTCATCACATTCATAATCATTAGTCTTAGAATATCCAAACATATAAAAAAATGAATGGAAAAGTTAACTAAAAATGTATCCCATACATTTATTTCTCTAAAACAGTGCAAACAGACATTATGATAAATATGTACGTGTTTTTAACAATAGAAAAACCTACATACAGCTACTTGTGTTGTGTATACTGATTTATCTGGTGGCCTGTGATAAATTTGCTCTACTGAGAAATAACTAGTCTGCATCAAAATCTCTCCTTCTGTTGATGTAATGCACTCTGTACTGCTCTCTGAAATGTATGTTATTCTGGAGAACAGTGTCTACTAAATGAATAAATGGAAATGTCAATGAAGATCATTCAGTTGATTAAAATGAACAATATAATTAAACATTAATTTAAAAAACATGCTGAGAAAACATTTGGTATAAGGTTTTCATTTGTGGAACACAGGACACTAAAGTCAACCTTGTGTTGTCTTGTTTGTTTTTTTTTTTTGCCTTTGAGATTGAAAACATCAGTATAAATAATAATTTAGATATGTATAAACTATAAGGAAGTCTAACCATGTGAAATACCAGCAATCGAAAAAAGCCTATGGTCTCACACTTAGAGATGTGAAACAATTTATTTTTCGTTAAAAAGATCTTGATTATTGCTTCCCTTTCATCTACTAATTCAAATATGGATATATTAGGAAAAATGTAGATGTTTTCTTTTAAATGCATTTTTATTGCAGTGTTACAATATTAGTACATTCTTAGTAATAAATGTACTAATAATGCAATATTACAATATACAGAGTTCCTGTCTCAATAATAAAAACAAAAAAAACATCCACAATGGTTACATATTAATATTTTTTTAGAATCTAACTATGAATTGTAGTTATGTCAATTAATTCCAGAATTTAATAGAATTCATATTTTTAATGCTTGAAAAAACGAACAAGAACATTTTCTCTCTTTATACATATATTTATATGTTCACAAATTCACAAACGTTTTCTAAATGTTCTTCACTGTGTTCTTCCACATGTTCTTGTGTAGAAAAAAGTAAGCATCTGCTTGTCGCTGAAGTGCCACAATGTAAATGGAAGTAAGGGCAAAACAAACTACACGCATTATGACAGCGCAGTTGTTTTGTTTTTTTCCATAACTTCTGGCTGAATCCAATCTGAATTATCTTTGGGTCCTCAAACCTCGGTGCTGCCTGTCATAACATTGTTGCTATTAAATGCTGAGTTGATACTGACTCTTGGCAACCACATATGTAGAGTGTTGTGAGAATGTGCTGTCCTCTACTTCTCAGGACTGACAAGGACACATCCATTGCAGTCATCATTAAGTTCCCTTCTGTCTACTTTTTCTCTGTCACAAAATTAGCCCTGAAAAAATTAGAGTATTTAGGTGGTAAACTGTCCATCACAGGATCCGTATAACATCACGCTGTAAACTCGTTGGTAACCATTTTAAAGGATAAAAAATTAAAAATGCCTTTATACATTCATGTGTACCTTCTGTGTTTATGTATTTAAAAAAAGAAGGAATTTTGAATGACTACAGTCATAGACATTCATTGCACATACTCTTCTCTGCTGCTTAGAAGCAGAGTTCAGTCTTTTTTATTCTTCTTTTGTTTAGAAGAATGAAACCTTCACAGCATTAAAATTAACTGTTTTTTTCCAGACCACATGCTGAAGATAAGACTGAGTCCAAGATTGTTAAATATACGTTCACTTTTGCTCTCTAAACTGTGGACAGGAAAGAAAGGAGAAAAAAGTAAAAAATGCGGTTATCCACTGTTCTGCTCAAATTCAGCATGGCCTGTATATGTAGTGATTTAACTTGTTCCATTTGTATGCAGGTTTTGACTTTTTCTGATGACCTTTACAAAAGCACATTTTCTTGGACAAGCTATGTGTAAATGGAAGTTAATATCATAATTTTGTAAAAAAGGGAGGTCGGATTTTGATCCACCATAGGTACACCCTGGCATCAAATAAAGGAAAAAGCAATGACTTGATGGTATTTCCTCAAGCATTACTGCTGATGTGGGTGTAATGTTAGGCAGGGCAGTCTTTAGTCTTTAGTCTAAGAAGTCTGGGCTTCACAGATTATTTTCAAGTGACTTTTTTTCTTCGTTCCATGGATAGTGTACCAGTTTTGGCAATGTTTTATTTTAGTTTGCTGTAAATAAAAAATGCTTTGCAGTTCCTTTGAGTTGGAAATAGATGCTAGACAGTACAGTTTACAGCTTTACCATTACAGTATATTTCACAATTTTTTTTTATTTAGGTTGCCAGATCTGTATATTTACAGTAAATTTCAATCAACTACATGGTCATATTTTGAATAATAATAACAATAATATGTGGGACCTGTCACGCGGAACCGAGGAGATGGGACTGGCTGGACCCAAATCAAGGATCGATTGTCAGAAACTGAAGGGTCAGGTGAGTTCTCGTTATCTGGGACTGGCGAAGAGTCGGTCAATCGGCGGTTAGAGTGGGAGCAAAGATGTGTGGACGTAGACAGGCGACGAGGCGAATGGTCAGAAGCCAGGGAACAAAGAACAGGGACTGAGAACAAAGGAGATCGGGTCATAAGCGCTAAGGAGGACAGTTGTCTCATTGAGATTCCGCAAGTGTGAAGGAGCCAAGGAGGGTCTTTTAAAGTCGAGTGTTCCAATTGTCATCAGACGCCTGATCGTCTTCAGGTGTTGTTGATTGCGGTGCAGGTGTGGACGTGACAGGACCCCAACTTAGAAATTTGTGAATTACAAATTTTTTGCGGTTGTTAACATGTATTATTAAGTATTGTATATTTATTTTTCTTTAGGAAGAGAGCATACCAATTCAGGCACATGCCAAAGCTTTACCTGATGAGACAAGTGATAGAGATCATGAACATGATGTAATGTTTTATGCTTATTTACAAGTCATAAATAACTGGCAGGGAACTCCAAATGCTATGGTCCGAGAGTAAGAGGTTTCACTTGTCTGTTCCCACCTGAAAAGCCTTGTAGTTTCAGTCAAACTGATGGAGCTGTCTGTGTTTTTGGTGTTTATATCTGTTACTTTAGCAGACATTTTTCTTCGAAGGTTTATACAGCTAAGAGGGAACAAAATTGCATTTTAGCAGCAGACGGAGAGATACGAGATTGTCAATGTACAGTTGCTTAGCGAAATAACACTATTTTGCCAACATACATTATACAAGTAGCTTCGAGTAGAAGCAGTAACAAAGGAAAAGAAGATCTATTACAATATGAAACTTGATTTCTCCCACACATAAGGCTATTTACTTTTTTATGTGTTTAATTTCATGGAAAAACTTGCTTTGTTTACAAAACATGCTTAGTTTG
Source organism: Scleropages formosus (assembly GCF_900964775.1). NCBI lineage: Eukaryota > Metazoa > Chordata > Actinopteri > Osteoglossiformes > Osteoglossidae > Scleropages > Scleropages formosus. The sequence goes on along the minus strand of NC_041815.1, from coordinate 1,833,245 downwards.
TCAGAAAAGGTCTTACACTTTTTTAAAAAAAAAAAAAATAAAGAAAACTAAAGGGGAAATTTTGTTTTTTTTTTTTTTTTTTTAAATTTCTTACAAGAAATAATGCAGGAAAAAATTGGAACAAATAAATAAATTGTATTAACGATAGCACTAACCTGCTCCGAAGAGTGTATGATGACTCTGGGATAGACTCTGTCTCACCGCAACCCTGCAAAGGACAAGTGATTATTGAAACTGGATGGATGGATGCATGGATGACAGCTGATAGCATAGTGTTTAGAGCTACTACATCCGGATGCAAAGACTGCAAGTTTGACCGCCACTTTTGGCTGTAGTACCCTTGAGCAAGGTGCTTACCCTAAAATTGTTCCCGTAAAAAAATTCCCCAGCCGTATAAATGGTCAAATAATTGTAAACTTTTAATAACTGTAACCTTAACATTGTAAGTTGCTTTGGAGAAAAGCATCAGCGAAATGGATGGATCAGTAAAATATTTTAATGCAGTATCAAGGTTATTGAATATCAAACAAACATTTTAAAAATAATCTCAAAGTTCTGTCTTGTTGTAAATGACACTTGAGTGGGAAGATTACTGGAATAAAGCCCAAGCAAATTTGTGACATTTAAATGAATTTGGCTGGCATTTGTAAGGGCACTGAAGATAACACCTTTGCAAATATCAACTGATGCAAATCAGGCTAGATATTCACTACTAGTACCAAATGTGCTGTACCAAATGGTGCAAAAAAGCAAGCATTGACCATCTTTTTGATAGATCTAATTCATAGACATAGAATATAAACTCTTTTGGGGTCCACTATCAGGTGGATTTATCTTGGGTTTTGATTTTTAATGGAATGTATATGATTTCTTCATAAAAACTGTTATTCCACAATGAATGAATTTAACATTCCATTCTTGGAAAAAGGGTATATGGTATGTATGTATGTATGTATGTATGTATGTATGTATGTGTGTGTGTGTGTGTGTGTGTGTGTGTGTGTGCGTGTGTGTATATATACACACACACACACACACACACACACACACACACACACCAATACAATATGTGACGAACATCCGACTCACAAATGTCTAATGTTTTCATTATCACTGTACTATAGAGTTATACAGAAACTACCCTACAGGTAGCATTTACAGTGAAACATTTTATAATGTCCCCCTGCAATCCTGCATTACAGTGCAGCTCACCTTCCTTTACCAATGTTTGACTCTGCTATTGCACCTGATGGAGTAACATGTTACCATCCTGCCCAGCAAAACACAGAAATGAGAGGTAGTGAAAAGAATATTTTTTTCTTCAGACATTTTAAAATGGCAATGAGGTGCTCAAACACCCAAGTATAATGTAGCCAAAGAGAGACTTACATTTGCATTTAAATGTATTCATTTAGCAGACGCTTTTCCCCAAAGCGACTTACATCTCACAGAGAATACAATTTGTGCATTGCCTTAGGAGAAAGAGACACAGCTGCAGATGTGTGACTTAAGTACAGTTAGTTTATTTCCTTCACCATAGGCACCGACGTTCATCACACAAGTAGCTGCATAAAACTTTACCAGAATATTGCCAATTCCTAATCACCTTCCTAGTTCTGAGCAGTTCTGAGCTACGGGGGGAGGTTGTTCCACCACAACGGAGTCAGAACCGAGAACTTTCGTGCTTTGTCTTTCATGCGCGGGACCACCAAGTGGGCAGATGTGGAAGAGCGTGGCAGTCTGGCTGGTGTATAGCAAATTATCAAGTCCTGCAGATAGCTGGGAGCAGTTCCATCGAGACTTCAGAATATGCTTGTTGAATCAACCTTGTTTTATCAGGTTGATACCTTATGACTTTTCCTAGTTGAATGGGAACAGTGTATAAATGTGATTTTTGCCCTGATGACATGTTGCAGAACATTTTACAAACCTTCTCTCTGGCTTCTCAGAGGGCCCAGTTATAAAACATGATAAAATAAAAAATTTAAAAAAAAAGTGGATTTTCATGTGCTTGCATTGGAGCTGAGGGTACAGTTGGTTCAACAGAGGCCCTCTCAAATATACCCGGACAAACACAAACTTGCATTGAAGGGAACATGACAAGCTGGCAGCTATGAGGGATTTCTAGAAAAGGTGATTTCAGCAATCATCCCTGTTTGACAAGCCATGCCTATACCTGGGATAGTTCATGAATGTCATTTGCCTTTTAAAGGAAAATGCCACTTTTCACTGCATGCACCCAGCAAGCATACAAAGTATGGTATAAAATATGGACAGGCTGTGATCTACACAGAAAAAACTTCAAGCAGCACTCTTGAAAAGAACAAAGATGTGAAGGATATCTTGGATGTGATCAGTGGACTATGTGGTCAAAATGTGACTTTGTGACAACATTTTCACATCTTACACTTACACAGGGGAGGAACTACAGAAAAGAAATCTCACAATACTGGGAGAAATAAGAAGAACCAAGCCAGAGTTTCCAAAAGAGCTTGTTGAAATAAAGACCAGGCAGATGACTTTGTCATTCATTTTTACTCTCACTGACACCACTGCACTTTTGTCCTCTGTCCCCAGACTGCCAAAACTATCTTCCTGATGAGCACAATCTACAAAGATGCAGACCAACAGACAGGTGGAAAACCTAAAATGATTTTTGACTAAAGAGCTGAAGAAGCATCTTGTAACTGTATTCTAGGGAACCTATGTGTGTGTTTGTCTGGCAGTGCTGTTGGCCTGAGGATGTGAATATATAGCAAGTCTGTAAGAAGTCTGTTTGCCTGTAGGATGAGGACTCGGGCAGATCAGTTGTCTATTTGAAATTCTTTATTTCCTTTTTGGGGGGTGCGGTGGCACGGTGGCGCGGTGGGTTGGACCGGGTCCTGCTCTCCAGTGGGTCTGGGGTGCCTTGCGGCGGACTGGTATCCCATCCTGGGTGTGTCCCCTCCGGCCTTACGCCCTGTGTTGCCGGGTAGGCTCCGTTTCCCCGTAACCCCAAATGGGACAAGCGGTTCAGAAAGTGTGTGTGTGTGTGTGTGTGTGTGTGTGTGTGTGTGTGTGTGTGTGTGTGTGTGTGTGTATATATTTCCTTTTTCCTTTTATTTGTTCTCTCTGAGACCGAATTGACAAAAAACATTGTGTTATGATCTTGAAGAGAAGACGTTTTCTGCAAATAAAACAAATATCTAATTGTTCATGCCCAGTGCATATAAATATATTCCTTTTTGGCATAATAATAATGTTCTATGGTAATTCACAGATTTCATCACCTCTCTGAAATGTGTATTCAACTCTGTGGCAAAAGAGAGGGTTAAGGCTGCAATGAATTTCTGTCTACTGGGTTTCAATTAATTTGGATAAGAGAAAGTAATTATTTCAAATGTAAAAATGGGTTAATTTGAAATCATTATTATGATTTGCATGCCCATAGCACTGAGGTCCTAACAAAATATGTGGGTTATGGTTACAAATAGACTGCCAAATATCTCACACTGCTGCAAGTGGGCAGTCTCTTCATAACATGCATTCCTTTCATTCAATGCATGTTTCATGTAAACCAATTTAGAAAAAAGCTTAATTTTCATGTCCATCATCAGTCTTTCCCGGGTTCCGTCTCTACTTATGGTACTGCTGATACTGTTACATAAAGGTGTGAACATGCTAACACACCTACAACTATGTTTTATAGAAAACAAAGTAACAGCACATACTGTATAAACTATTAGGAGTTGTTGTAATAAACCATCGCTTCCCCAGGTGTTGCTCATGCTGAGGTAGGGTGAGTGGTGCAGTGCAGCTGAATGCCTACATATGATTAAGTGCTAAATATCTAGAGGCATAAGCAAAGAGAGTTTCCTCAAGACTTGTAGCTCCTGGGACACACATTAGTTTAGTGGCCTTGGGGAGGCATTTTGGTAGTTAAACAGATGTGGCAGTCAAATGACTGCCTCCAGTGCAGTGCTGGTTCAGTAGGAAATGCCAAGATGGGTCATGGATTTTTCAGGGGTGGTGGTGTGACAGAGCAGTTTGCTCTGCACATAAACACAAATGTCATCAAGTGAGGAATTTGTGAATGTGAATTCTAAAACTTAGGGAATGGGGATTAATATGTATAACTTAGCTCGGCACAGAGAGTGTGCTGGACATTGAAAAGAGACGCAGTTCAGATTTGAGAAAATTGGTGAGACTGTTTTTATTAGCACTTATTCAGTTGTAACGTCCGGACATAACACGGGCACGGATGTATGTTGCTCTAACTTCTGGCTGTGGACATGATGCATGGTGACCCCACGTGCAGCGTGTATTTACAAGTGTTCCATGCAATTTGGGAAGTGCGGTGCAGAGGTGATACGATGAACACAGGACAAAGAGACTCACAGTGTATTCTCAGAAAGGCAACAAATGAAATAGTGATGTGAAAGTGGGATGTGGACATGGAGGTGTGATGAAATACCAGACTGGAACCCTGGAGCTGGTCAGAAGCAAAAAAGTCTGCTGTAGAGAAAACAAACACTTGGGACTGTAACACCTATGAAAGATGACTTTTGAAGCTAGTGAGAAACCAGGGTTTACAAGGAAAACACAAGAGAAGCAGTAGAAAGCTGATCAAGAGTCCACAACTTGCCTCAGTTTGCTTCTTTTACACTTTGTGAAAGTTCAGCAGTAAACCAGGCAAAATAATAGTCTGTAGATGTATCCCAGTTCTAATATATATATATATATACACACACACACACACACACACACACACACACACACACATTTTCAGAACCGCTTGTCCCATACGGGGTCACGGGGGAACCGGAGCCTACCCGGCAACACAGGGCGTAAGGCCAGAGGGGGAGGGGACACACCCAGGACGGGATGCCAGTCCGCCGCAAGGCACCCCAAGCAGGACTCGAACCCCAGACCCACCAGAGAGCAGGACTGTGGTCCAACCCACTGCGCCACCGCGCCACCCCCTATATATATATATTCTTTGTGAAAACCTATTATTATTATTATTATTATTATTATTATTATTATTAATATTATTATTATTATTATTATTATGTAATGCTGAAACTGATAATTCCCCATTGTCAAGATATGATATGTTAAACAATGTGAACTGGTAATGAAGCACAGCAGACCAAGTCAAGGTTTTGCTGACTGAAAAAGACGAGTAATTAAACAAGGAGCTGCTAAAAATGTCAAATCAGACTTAACGATGATTGAACTAGTTAAAAAAACTCTGTGACCGAGTCAATATATTAAATGAATAACTGAGAGTTATATGCACAAAACCAGGTCTCTCAGCAGTGGAAAAAAGTAATATGGGGTAATAAAATGTAATTGTTAGACTGCATTTGAAATACTGTATGTCTCAGAATGTCTGAGGAAACCTTTGATAAGCATTACTTCTGCAAGCTGTTAACCATGGGAGTGAACAAGGCATCATCCAATGATGATGGTTCTCCAAAGTAGCATAACAGCAAAAGTAAAATAAAGCACTTTATGTGACCATATTAAACCCAAGGTGTAAGCACTGTTTCCTAAATATAATTGTTCATACACACCACTAAGAGATTTTATTATGCTTTTATGAACACCAGAAAGGAACTATGGTCTTCACAGATCTACAAAATGAAACATGACACAGGAAAACATTATAATAAATTCTGGGGAATGGTGTGCTGAAGAGGTATTCTACTCCTACGCCCTTCAGCAACCTGCCGTTCTTGCAGAATTTTTGAATACCCCCCGACATACAGTGCAGAACAGCAATGACAGAATTTCCCTGATGCCTTTAAGAATTCCAGGATGAAAATCCTCTAGGGATTTGACATTAATATGTTTCCATTATTTCAGTAAATGTTCTTATGAGTAACATCAATCAGTCAGACTGATGAAAAAAGCTATCTTTTAAAATATTGTAATTTTTACTTGACAGTTTTAATGCATGTTAATTTATTTTATTTCTGATTCCCACTGAGCAGCTCTGTTGTAATGCTGCTAAGACTGCAGGTTTCTGACATTCTATGGTATTATACATGTACTTTATTTTCAAAATATGTGAACTTTTAAATGCATTGTAACAATGCAACTAGGCAGCTAGCGAGCAATCAAAATAAAGTGTTTCACTGACCTCACTGTCTACTTCAAGGCATAAGAAATTGTCATGGATTGTTCTTTATTGTGACTATATGAGGCTACAGGTGGTTAGTAAGGTCATGGAGAATTCTGTATTACAATAATATAACAACATTATTTGTATCAAAAAAAGGATTACTGCCATGCAAATTGCATTATATTTTTAGTATCCACTATATATAAGATTTAGTGTTCAATGATTACAATGTATTGTTGAGGTTCCTTTGAAGTTTTACAAAATAGGAAAAATATGAGTGAGAAAGAGAAGTTTCTTTTACTCATTTTAAATTTGCATGCAAAACAAGCTGAAAATTAAATATCTTCCTCAACTGAGTGTTTTCTTGTGAAATTCCATTAACAGCAGAAAATAATGACTTGTGAACTGGAGTGGAACCTTATTTCATGAAACAGTGCAATACAGATAAATCAGGGCCATTAGAATACAATAGCATAGCAATGAGAGGAATCCTAAATGTCAGTGCTATTATAAATGTGGAATATTTAAAATTTGCTCTGTGAAATAATAGAAAAAATGTTATCCAAACAAAATAAGTTCTATGACAACATGCAGCAAAATGCCCTAATACTGTAACTGATTTGCTCTTGAGGTATGTATTGTCCTTCTATTCCCTTTCCTGTTTAGGTCTGAAGACTGATAGGCAGTAATATAAACGTGTGCCTTTCAGATTTTGAAGATATTTGAAATTATGAGAAGAATGATTTTCCTTTTAAAGAAAAAAACACTCCTAATAGAAAGTCATCATGGCCTTCGCACACTACCAATTAATTTTTACTGCCAATTTCTAGAAAAGTGCACATCAGTTACTTACCATTCAATGATAACAAACTTTGAATGAAATCCATGTACCTCTTTTTTTTTCATAACTGTGGTTCTTTTCATCCTATTGCTATAAGGCTTCACAACATCGTCCACAACAGGTATCTGAACATGTATTATTAGTGACCAGTTTCACTGAATGTAAGGTTTTTATTTTGTACATGTGTGCTGTGTTCAGCCAGATAGGGCCAACTTTAGACAATTAATGGGAAACACTGTAAGAAAGGGCAGAGTATCAAACTCCAGATTCAGGAGTGGTATTATCTCAGATAAGTGAGGTTTCTAAAAAATCTGTTAGAAAAAGAACTTTGAAAACTATGTTAGGGACTGAAGTTGGTTAAAATGTGTTACACAGCATTATATAATGCTTTAGAAACAACTACAATGAGACATCACTCAATTTTGATTGAGTCATGCATTCCGCAGAGGTCAGTATTGATTCTATAACCTGAAGTCCATTGAGAATATAGTTTGCAGTGTCAGTTGTTGGCATAATTGTAATATAATTTTACAAATATTTGTCCTTATTTGAAGCATTATTTTGAAAAATAAGCTACAATCATTTTATGGCTCTTTTGGAACCATAAAAAGAATTGAATGATAAAAGTTAGAGTTGGATATTTAAGAGCTAGAATTCCTTCATAAAACTCATACACTCCGCTCCCTGTCACATAGTGTTACTCACACCACTATACAGAATAATTTCAGTTCTGTTGTTTGTGCTACGATCTTGTTCTCTGCATCTCATGATAGCTTACAATGGATATGTTGACCCAGGATTCAGCTCCCTCTTCACCACCACAGTTTTGTAGAGTATTTGTAATACTGCAGCTGTTACACACACTGCTGATGATTTTTGCTGCCATCATTCATGAAAAGGACCTCAACATACTCTCCTTTTCTCTGCGGTAACCTTTCAATGGTGAAATTCTGAAGAAAAATATTGACTGACCTCTTGCACTCATCTGTTCATTGTTAAATGGCAATCTCGACAGCATCATGTTACATAGCTTATCCTGAACGCTAAGATCAATAACAGTTTAAATACCATGTCATACCTTTCTGTCAGTTGAAGACATCTGAAAATGTTTTATCACTCGTTTCTCAAACCCTCTTGCTTCATGAACGATTCTTAAATAGTAAAACTAATTTCAGGGGAAAAATGATATTTGGAAGTATCTTTATAATTTTGCACTGGTCAAGAATTTGACAACAAGAAATACTGCAAAGACTGAGGTGAGGCTGACAATTCTCTTTACAGTCAACCAATAAGAAACAAACGCAACAATGACATGCACATATATACCCAACACCGATGCAACAATGAACAATTAAATACAAGATTACATACACGGATACATTTTAAAATCACACACTGCCTATTGCCATTTGTCTGGAGTGGGGGTTGCAGCAAGTTGAAGCCTAACCCAGGGCACAGGGGACAGACCCTGGATGGGACATCAGGCTATCGCAAGGCACCGAAACCCAGGATTCGAAACCCAGACCCACCACAGAGCAGGCCCTGGCCAAACCCACTGTGCTACCAGCACATACCGCATTATGGAATTTTGTTTCACAAATCTGTACCTCAGGTAGAATCCATCTGGCTCAATGCAGAACATGTATTTGAGTGGAGAGGCTGGTAATACAGTTAGAGTTACTGCCTTCGCACCCAAAGGTTGCAGATTTGCATTGCAGCTGTAGTAACTTAAGCCAGGTACTCTCCCTAAATTGCTGCAGAAAAAATCTCTGGCAGCATAAATTAATAGATAATTGTAGGTTGTTTAACATTTTAAGTCACTTTGGAGAAATGTGTCAGCTAAATGAATAACCAGGAATAATAAATTGAACGTTTTCTCGGCATAATATTACCATGATAAGAATGAAAAAGAAACCTGTTGGTGTGTGGAGCTACCAGACAAATTCCATTTGGTTTTCACGATACAATATTTTTCCCATACAGCAGGGTGAATAATGAGTATTGAAAAAGGTTGCTATATGAGAGGCATGTAAGCATTCATAAAAATATATTATGCATCCATCCATCTATCCATCCATCTTCCTCCGCTTATCCGGGACCGGGTCGCGGGGGCAGTAGTCTAAGCAGAGCCCCCCAGACTTCCCTTTCCCCGCACACCTCCTCCAGCTCCTCTGGGGGAACCCCAAGGCGTTCCCAGGCCAGCTGGGAGACGTAATCTCTCCAACATGTCCTGGGTCTGCCCCGAGGCCTCCTCCCAGTGGGACATGCCCAGAACACGTCCCCAGGGAGGTGTCCAGGAGGCATCCGGAACAGATACCCGAGCCACCTCAACTGGCTCCTCTCGATGTGGAGGAGCAGCGGCTCTACTCCGAGCTCCTCCCGTGTGACTGAGCTCCTCACCCTATCCCTAAGGGTGCACCCAGCCACTCTGCGGAGGAAACTCATTTCTGCCGCTTGTATCCGCGATCTCATTCTTTCGGTCATGATCCAGAGTTCATGACCATAGGTGAGGATAGGAACGTAGATCGACCGGTAAATTGAGAGCTTCACCTTACGACTCAGCTCCTTCTTCACCACAACAGAACGGTAGAATGACCGCATTACTGCGGACGCCGCGCCGATCCGTCTGTCAACCTGCCGCTCCATTTTTCCCTCACTCGTGAACGAGACCCCGAGATACTTCAACTCCTCCACTTGAGGGAGCCACCTTCTTCCGACTGAGGACCATGGTCTCAGATTTGGAGGTTCTGATTCTCATCCCCGCCGCTTCGCACTCGGCTGCAAACCTCTCCAGTGCATGCTGTAACTCTTGATTCGATGCAGCCAACAGGACCACATCATCCGCAAAAAGCAGAGATGAGATCCTGCGGCCACCAAAACAGACACTCTCCATTTCCTGGCTGCGCCTAGAAATTCTGTCCATAAAGATAATGAACAGAATCAGTGACAAAGGGCAGCCCTGGCGGAGTCCAACATGCACCGGGAGCAGGTCTGACTTACTGCCGGCAATGCAAACCAAGCTCCTGCTCCGGTCATACAGGGAACGAACAGGCCATAGCAATGAGCCCTGAACCCCATAATCCCGAAGTACCCCCCACAGGATGCCATGAGGGACACGGTCGAATGCCTTCTCCAGGTCCACAAAACACATATGGACTGGTTGGGCAAACTCCCATGAACCCTCCAACACCCTAGTGAGGGTATAGAGCTGGTCCAGTGTTCCACGACCAGGGCGAAAACTGCATTGCTCCTCTTGGATCCGAGGTTCGACTATCGGTCGGATTCTCCTCTCCAGTACCCCGGCATAGACTTTCCCAGGGAGGCTAAGGAGTGTGATCCCCCTATAGTTGGAACACAATCTCCAGTCCCCCTTCTTAAAAAGAGGGACCACCACCCCGGTCTGCCAGTCCAGAGGCACCGTCCCCAAACTCCACGCGATGCTGCAGAGGCATGTCAGCCAAGACAACCCCACAACATTCAGAGACTTGAGAAACTCGGAGCGGATCTCATCCACCCCCGGAGCCTTGCCTCTGAGGAGTCTTTTGACTACCTCAGCAACTTCAGCCAGGGTAATGGACGAGTCCCCCTCCGAGTCCCCAGCCTCAGCTTCCTCTACGGAAGGCGTGTCAGAGGGATTGAGGAGATCCTCAAAGTACTCCTTCCACCACCCGAGGACATCCTCAGTTGAGGTCAGCAGTGCACCACTTCCACTGTAAACAGTGTTGGCGGAACACTGCTTCCCCCCTCTGAGTCGCCGGACGGTTTGCCAAAATCTCTTTGAGGCTGAACGAAAGTCTTCCTCCATGGCCTCACCGAACTCCTCCCAGGCCCGAGTTTTTGCCGCGGTGACTGCCAGAGCCGCGCTCTGTCTGGCCCGCCGATACCCGTCAGCTGCTTCAGGAGTCCCATGAGCCAGCCAGGCCCGATAGAACTCCTTCTTCAGCTTGACAGCATCCCTTACCTCCGGTGTCCACCACCGTGTTCGGGGATTGCCACCGCGACAGGCACCGGAGACTTTATGGCCGCAGCTCCAAACCGCCGCCCCGACAATGGAGGTGTGGAACATAGTCCATTCGGACTCAATGTCCCCAGTCTCCCTCAGGACCTGGTTGAAGCTCTGTCGGAGGTGGGAGTTGAAGACCTCTCTGACAGGGGCCTCTGCCAAACGTTCCCAACAGACCCTCAGTATGCGTTTGGGCCTGCCAGGTCTGTCCAGCTTTTTCCCCCGCCATCGAATCCAACTCACCACCAGGTGGTGATCAGTTGACAGCTCAGCCCCTCTCTTCACCTGAGTGTCCAAGACATATGGCCGAAGATCAGAAGAAACAACTACAAAGTCGATCATCGACCTCCGACCTAGGGTGTCCTGGTGCCAAGTGCACTGATGGACACCCTTATGCATGAACATTGGTGTTCGTTATGGACAAACCGTGACCAGCACAGAAATCCAAAAACAACTCACCACTCGGGTTCAGATCAGGGAGGCCGTTCCTCCCAATCACGCCCCTCCAGGTGTCACTGTCACTGCCCACGTGGGCGTTAAAGTCCCCCAGTAGAACGACAGAGTCCCCAGTGGGAGTGCTTTCCAGCACGCCCCCCAGGGACTCTAAAAAGGACGGGTACTCTGCACTGCCACTAGGCACATAAGCACAAACGACAGTGAGAGACCGTTCCCTGACCCGAAGGCGCAGGGAGACGACCCTCTCATTCACCGGGGTAGACTCCAACACATGGCGGCTGAACTGGGGGGCTATTAATACGCCCACACCCGCCCGCCGCCTCTCACCCTGGGCAACGCCAGAATAGTGCAGAGTCCACCCTCGATCGAGGAGAGTGGTTCCAGAGCCCAAGTTGTGAGTGGAAGTGAGCCCGACTACATCTAGACGGTATCGCTCAACCTCCTGCACTAGCTCAGGCTCCTTCCCTGCCAGTGAGGTGACATTCCAAGTCCCAAAAGACAGAGTTGGCGCCCGAGGTTTGGGTCGGCCGGACACTTGGCCCTGACCATCGCCCAAATCACAACCTATGTCCTCTCCGGCAGGTGGTGAGCCCACCGAAGAGCGGCTTCACGTCTTGGCTTCGGGCTAAGCCCGGCCAGGCCCTGTGGGCATAGACCTGGCCACCAGGCGCTTGCATGCAAGCCCCCACTCGAAGCCTGGCTCCAGGGTGGGGCCCCGATGACCCCATACCAGGCGGGGTGAACGAGATCCTTGATTTAATAGTCATAAGGGGATTTTGAACCGTGCTTTGTCTCGTCTGTCACCCAGGACCTGTTTGCCTTGGGAGACCCTACCAGGGGCATATCGCCCCAGGCAACATAGCTCCTGAGATCATTCAGGCACTCAAACCCCTCCACCACGTTAAGGTGGCGGTTCGCGGAGGTGATATATTATGCAGTACTGGTATAAAAAAAGTTGGTCCCTAATTTGTTTGTGACATTACCCTATGTGTACAAAGACAGAGCTGTCTGTTACACAGTATTTGTTCTGTCCTCTACTTCTGTTCTTATGCTGAAGTTCTTGTGATGTCACATGTCTAAAGTATGATAACTTTCGTGCCGCTGAGAGTTCTTGCTCCGCTGAGAGTTCTTGGTGTTGCAACTGTCATGGCTTTGTACATATAGTGTCAGAGCAAAAGGAGATATCTAGTATTTTATTATTCAAGGTTTTTGTGTGTGTGTGTGTGTTTCATAGACTACATCTTTTCCTATTTTGGGAGATAATCCTAAAACTACTGACGTAACTCAAGTGTACCCTATTATTTAAAAATCATGCCATGCCTTTATGTGTAATAACAGACAGATTATGGAGTAAAAGCATGATTCACAGTGATGCCCTCCTTCAATAGGCCTGCTGGCGCTTTCTCTTCAGTCCCCATTTCATAAGCAAATTAGCTTGTAACATGACTGTTTTGAAAATGTGTGTATGTGTGCGTGTGTGTTTTCTCTTTTCACTATGAGGTAATCTATCATAGATGTCAAATAACAAAAAGACTAACACTGCGTGCATAAGCGTATACGTTACCATGGCAAACTTTTTTTTCATTTTCATGTTATTTTAACTAAGTTGTTTGCAGAACAATCATCCTTTCCCCTTAATTATTCTTGATGATTTTACACTTTCCAGTAAGAAGTAAAGTCATGATGTGATATTTATTAATATAGATTTTTATTGCCACTGTATTATTTTCACTCTGCTCTAAATTAATACAAAATCAGAATTTACCTGAATTATTATGTGACTGCAACAGACAGGAGCAGGACTGGTGTAGGCAGAGGCCAGACATAATGCAGTAATTGGTAGATTTATTGCTTTAATCACTTTATCAGACTACACTGACAAAATCAAAAATGAAGTTTCACCAGTAGAATCAAGTTCTGTACACCACAAAGTAAATAAGACACTGACATATAAGAATCCATATTTAACACAGAAGCTAATAGTCAAGAAAGCTACTTGGAAAAACTACAGAAAAAATCTGCTACTCCCAAAACTGACATTGTAACATTTTTAGTGACAGTTCATAACATACAACTCAAATATCCCAGCAACATTTCAAAAGTCCCCCCACTGTCCTTAATTTCCCATAAATAGTATTTAATTGTAGCTCCCCCAAGGTGGAACCATTAGTCTAGAAAATGGGATGTGTTCTGGGTTCCTCTTTGCCAAAAAAAGGTAATTTGTTGTTTTCTAATGACTGAAAAGGAGAAGTATTGCCACATCCCAGAATAATCTTTGGTGTACACATGAACGGTTAGCTGTCAATTGTGAACAGCTGCTATTAAAATCAGCACCCTCCCTTGCAAGTTCATGGTTCTCTCCTGGAATAGAGTAGGATGCATTCTCCAGGTAATGGGGGACAGCTGTCCATAATGAACAAGTTCAAGTATCTTGTGGTCTTGTGCATGAGTAATGGAAAAAGAGATCAGGAGGTTGAAAGGCAGATTTGTGCAGCGTCAAGGCACGATACCAATCTTTGATGTCAAGGCAGGAGCTGAGGCTTCAGAAAAAGTTCCCTGTTTGCTGTTTCATTTGCGTTTTGGAAAATATATATCTCATAATCATCATGGAAAATGCATTGTCATCATGGGTAGCACAGGATCAATAAATGTATTTACCTTAAGTTGAACTAATAATAAATTACAGGCTGAAGTTTACAGGGGATGAAGATGAAGTAGGAAATGGCCTTAGACTACCTTATAGTACTGAATGGTCAAAATAATGAAGAGACACACCTGGTGTGTTAGCCCAGAGAGAAAAACTTCCAGTGAACTATAAAATTGACCTATGTTTTTAAACCATGGGTTTCAAGAACCCTGATGAAACACATGAATCTTCATGTATGAGACACATGATGAAACACATGATACAGTACATATTGTGAGTGTACCAGGCATATACAGTGTAGTTTCTGGTGAAATTCAGCTAAAAACCAGTTTTTGGTTGAAAAAGTGGAAGGGAGATTTTGGGGGCCTACGGTCTCTGAAGTAGGAACCAGGGAACAGAGAGGTACTCAATGGGGATTATTATGAAAGTGTAGAATCAGAAGGATGACCCTGAAGAGGATAAGGATGAATTTTTGAAGGACATTAGATTACAGAGAAAGGGTAGAGAGCTGGTAATAAGCGGAAATTAAAGTGAATCAAGAAACTATAAAACATTTTAAAGGAGTTATAAAAATTTATTTCAGTCTTAGTTATTTTACAATGAGAGAAGAGAGGAAACTTATGGTCATGCATCGCTCTCAACACAAAAAGTGAATTACATATTGAATTAGTATATGTACAGTGTAGATGGCAAAGGTGGGTAGGAGGAACTGTTGTTGAGTAATAAGATGGATTGGGCAGTTTGGAAAATCGTTTGTAAACACAATTCAGTTTTGGTTCATAAGCTAAAGTATGTACATATATGCAACACTGGATGATAGCAACATTGAGACAAAAACAGTAGACTACAAAATTGCAAATGTCTACCTATATATAATACAATAAGGGGTCACAAGTTCCAGTATGCAAAGCACTAAGAAGTTTCAAACAGGTAACCAGACCTTACAGAATTTATCTGAGTTGTCATGGAGACAAAATGTTAATTTCTAGCAGAATGAAGTTACACCCTTGGGTCAGCAAACTGTTTGAGGGAGCTTCTGGTGTATAGCACAACAATGACATTTCCATGGTAAATATGTAAAAGTAATCATCCTACATAATATAATTTAATTAAACAAGGAATCTTTATTTTGGTTTACAAAACATGGGGGTGGAAATCAAACTTTTTATTAAAGGTCTTTTGAGTGATCAAATAAACATCATTCCAGTAAGCTTGTGTCTTATATTCCTAGAATAAATGTGTTGAAGTGCTGGAAACTGCCTCAAATGTACAACACAGCAGAGTTGTCACCAGTAACATCCTATGAAGACATAGTTTAGAAAAGCACATTCTGTGAGTGAATTTAGTGAAATTTTGTTCCCAGGTGCTTAGGGAGGTACAGGCAGGAAAGACTTTAGCACTTACAGATGTTACTACTTGCCATTGAGTGAGATTAAACATTTTAAAGTGCAGTCCACCAGCTTTTTTTGTGGTTCAGACAGCACTGCAAGAATTGGTAAGTGTAACTGGGGAATAAAAAAAAAAGAAATAGGGGATGAATGAAGACTTATAGCTAAACTTGAAGTAAGGATTTTATTTTGAGTAAACGACAGAAAAGTAGTTTGCCTGCAAGACTCTTCTCTTTTTCCTTACTCTTCAAACTTAACATTGAGAATTTCACAGAAACGGTTAGGACATATCCAGCATACCAGCAGCACACCAACATGTGCCAGGCCCTAGAACTGACCAGGCAAGGATTGAAAGTGAGAGGATTTGTAGTTCTCTTCATTTTCCTTCCTACACTTAGCAAATGTAACAAGAACATAATAACTAAGAGCCATCAGCTCAAACTACATTCAGAACCTCCTAAGCTCAACTATGACAGAAAACCATCACCCACCCCTCTTTCTCTATGAGTCTCTCAGAGTCTGGGCTTTTACTGAGTCTATTGGAAGACTGAGTACACCTGGGCTCATTGTCTTATTAACAGGCTGCTCCCAGATCCCAGATCCAAGTCTTATGGTTTAGCCATAGCCAGACTTTGGTTTGCCATGAAAATCGTTGTATTTCTGTATATGCTAATGATACATTCTTATACCCGAGCAACCCTCAAATACCTGCCCCCAGCAGTTATGAAGGTAATATCCTATTTTAGTAAGCTTTCAGGTTAGTCTCTTTAAATCCTTTGCTGTACCACTTAATACTCCTAATTTTCCTTTGTTCTATATCTTGCTGCTTATTGGCTGAAATAAAATGAGACCTTGAATCCAGATCTTACTCAGAACAATAGTTGGGCCAGAATCAAATTTTCCAAACTTTGCAGACCTAAAAAAAAATGAGTCGGGTCTCATTACCAAAATTAAAATTCTGTTGAGCTGCACAAATTAGACAGAACGTAGCTGGTTCCAGTCTAGGCCAGATTCTCTCTGTGCTGATATGAAATCATCTTTGTGCTACCCAAGACTGTTAAGATCTCTGCCTAGTATTCCATCCTTATCTGACAATTTTGTTGTATCCAACATTTTTTATGAGAGATGGTAAGAGATACCCCGGGATCTGACGTGGAATATCATTATGATCTCCTGTTGCCTTCAAACCAGATTTCTCCCTGTAACACTTACTGAAAACAAACTTTAGAAATTATCTGAAAAGGTGTTAGATATATCATATTTATTTGTAAATTGAACAGCGCTATATTCCAAACATCTAAGAAATGGTTTTGGTTTACCCAGTATGGACTTATACAAATATCTACAACTATGGCATCTAATTTCAACCATACGAAAGGAGAATAGATTATAGTCGGAATTAATCAACTTTGAAAAATAGCTCATCAAGAAATTTTGAGGGTATGATCTCTGCTTAAATCAGTGCCTTTTCATACGACTTCCTGTGGGACATTGCCATTGTGTTTCAGATATAAAGCTGTTCCGAGGACTTTAATATATCTTCCTTTTGAGTGTGATCGGTTGCAAACTTGCTAAAATGGGGTTTACTCAACCATTAGAAAAACCTTTCACAAAATTTTTACATAGGCCAATCCATTTTTCCTCTAAGTTTCCTTAAAAAATTAATGGAAAACCAAACTATTCAATTTTCTTCCACTTTAAAAAACAACATTTGATCTGCATAGTCTGCAATGTTTGGATACCATTCTAGGATTTATTCTGCAGTGCTATGTGACCAGATGTGTAACATGGCAAACATTGGCCTTTCTGCCTTTTTGATATATGTGGATGTATTTCCAACTTGCTACTCTTGTGATCCAGTGTTGTTAGGGGGACAGCGGGGCATCAGTGTTACGAGCATCATGAAACATCACGGGAAATGGGTGAAACTATATTGTGTATAATTTGTGGTCAGATGACAGAAAACAGTGTAGGATAGAAGTTATGGCGAGTTTGTAGAAGGATAGAAAGAATTCATGAAAAGAAGCAGTGCAACCTAGTTGTAACTGCAGAAGTGTACAGCAGTATTTATATGGAAATGACCCCATACTCTGTGCTCATCCAGCTATATTTTGCTGCTGTGTGTAAATGAATATAGGTTACATTTTGAAAACAGTCAGTACCTTAAGAGAGCTTTTGAACTGCTGTTCTGTCATGCTCATTTGATATATATCCTCTTGTACCACAGAAATCTATACAATTAATAAGATTTTTTTTTCTTTTTTAATGCCAAATTTTCCAAACAATTAAAAGAGTGCTAAACTATTTTAAAAGTGCTTTATCATACATTAATTATAAAGTTTCAATACATTTAATGAGGCAGGTCTACTAATTACTAGATTCATATTGTGAGAAACACTGTAGTGGAACAGGAGCAACCGAATCCTTGGTTAACAGTCAGTAGAGGAATGTTCGAAGCATGATTGATTTTGTTGCTTAAGGCCGAGAAACCCAAGAATACATATGCTGTTAAAATTGCATTAATTAGGCAGTTTTTGTGGAGTTTCCGGGTGTGTGTGTGTGTGTGTGTGTGCGTGCGTGCGTGCGCACGCACGTGTGAGCAAGTGACAGAGAGAAAGTGTTTCACTGGTGGATGGATGAGTGACTCATTTTAAGTAGTGTGTCCATCACTGTAAGTCAGTTTAGGTGAGTAAGGTCTGCGTTTATACTGCTACGTAGTGTTCATTGGAAGTTGCTTTGGAGAAAATCTGCTAAATTAAAAAATGTAAATGTAGGCATTGCTGGAGTAGGAATGAGATTACTATGGTAGATTATAGATTTCACACAAAGCGTATTCATTTTGTCTTCTCCATCATACCACATTTTCTTTTGGGGTCTGAATTTGATTTGACTTCATTTTATTTGTATTTCACTGCATTATTTATGTGCTGTCTGGTTACTGCTGTATTTCTATTGGAACCAATTTAATGTCCGGTTTAGAAAGCATATCTGATTTCTGTAGGAACATCTGGTTTTGTAGATGCAAAATCAAATATTAAGAAAGATAAATGTGCTCATTATCAAGGTTTTCATCCTTTGTTTTTTTTTTACTGTAGAAAAAATCCATCCATCTAATTTCCATAACCAGGGTCACAATGAGCTGGAGCCTATCCCGGAAGCATCGGGTGCAAGGCTGAGTGGAGTATAACATGGATTGGATGCCAGTCCATTGCAGGATAGCCACCCAGGCACACCCAGTCAGTCACTCTTTCACAAACTAACGACAATTTAGTGTCATAAATCTGTCTCACCTGTGTGTTTTTAGACTGTTGGAGGAAACCAGAGTACCTTGAGGAAGTGTAGAGACACATGGATTGCTGGCTCTTAGTCACCCATAGTGTGTGAGTGACAGAGAGAGTGTGTTCTGCTGATGTATGGATGAGTGACCCATTGTAAGTAGTGTATCTAGCGGTGTAAGTCAGCTTGGTGAATAAGGTGTGTGGGCTGATAACACTACATAGAGTTCTTTGGAAGTCACTTCGGAGAAAAGTGTCTGATAAATGAAGTAACATCCTATCTTTGTTAATAGTTACATAATAAACATTTATCAAAGTAGTATAGTACTTAGTATACACAAAGTTTCCCTTATGAACGGTAGTCAGCGAAAATAAGAAAAATAAAATGAAAAAATGGCACATGACTTGTTCTCTGAGCATTAAAGAAAAAAAGACAGCTGACCAACATGGGCTCACATACTGCAACAACCTGCACTACTGAAGGGTGCTCCTACTGAGGGAGAACAGATATTGATTGTAGAACGTGGGAATTGTAGGAAATGTAAAATAGCTGTGCAACCACAAAGGGGACTGTGAAGGACCATAAGGGAGCAATCACCTGATGGAGAGTAT
The DNA here is from genome assembly GCF_900964775.1 of Scleropages formosus. NCBI lineage: Eukaryota > Metazoa > Chordata > Actinopteri > Osteoglossiformes > Osteoglossidae > Scleropages > Scleropages formosus. Next base: position 1,813,914 of record NC_041815.1, on the reverse strand, counting down.
GAAAGGCTGGCTTGAGGTGCAAGTGCTTACGGAAAGGCCGTTCCTTGGGCTGAGAACAAACTTTCTTTCTGTACTCTCCTATACTTCTTTCTGTGAGCTGATGTTCAGACAAACATTCTGTCATTTATAGTTTCCATAAAATATATGGAAATATATCCAAATATATGCTTGCTTCAAAACCGCAGCTATCCACTAAATAAAAGAAAAGTTATTTCTAGGTATAATAAATTTAAGTTTAGAAAATAGACAAGTGAATAAAAAAAATCTTAAATACATTAACAAACAAGAGTTTATATCTTTCAAAATGTTTAAACTGTCTGCATGTTGTGTAACAAAGGATGGGGAATACATTTCTCAAAAAATTGAATAAAATAAAAATAATTTAGATGCAATTTCCTTCAGAAAAAGGATGGTTACATCAGCACAGGTCATGTTGTCATGGAGCTATTATGCATGTCTTTTTTGCTTTCTTTTTGCTGCTGCAAGAGGATACATAAATCTGGAAGATGAATTTTGCCATTATCTTCTTATCAAGGATATAAAGCAGTATGTATCACATCCTCTTGAATCCAGTGTTTGTAGTGTTGTCAGTGTCTGTCTCCTGATTTGGTACTGGAATGGGCCTGAAGTCTCTGGTTATCTGTGTCCTCTGGTCTTCAACTGCCTCTCTAAATCATGTTAAACAAAGCCATAATGTCACTTTTGAAGGACAGAGTCCCAAGTGGAAAGCCTCCACTCAACTCATTAATTCAGACAAGTGTCACTCAAGAACGGTGACATTTCTTCTTCTAGGTTGTTGACTGCTGACTTTCAGTCCTTTAACTTCTTTTCAGTTGCAGCTGTTTGTCACAATATGCAAATGTACATTTCCTAGGTTTTCTAAATAAATCTATAACCTCTGATATATTACATTGTTGACTTTTTCCATGAAAACTAGCAACCAGGATTATGCAAGTAGAAACAGAAATAGATTTTTCTGATCTTATAATTTTGTGAAAGGGTTCTGTGAAATTTAAGTGAAAGTGTCTTCTGCACTAGATGAACTATAACCTGCAGCTCTATGGTGTCCTTTGTAAACACAACCCTACATGATTAGTGTAATATCAGTTGTACCAGTGGTACTCCTTGGTTTCACCGTAGCTACTGACTAACACTGCAATTATAATGCCCATTTTAAAGTAAAATGTGATGTGATCTTTTATAGTCGTTCACAGCAGTTTATACTCTCTGTGTGTGTGTGTGTGTGTGTGTGTGTGTGTGTGTGTGTGTGTGTGTGTGTGTGTGTGTGTGTGTGTGTGTGTGTGTGTGTGTGTGTGTGTGTGTGTGTGTGTGTGTGTGTGGCAGTGGGTTGGACCGGGTCCTGCTCTGCGGTTCGAGTCCTGCTTGGGGTGCCCAAAATTCCCCACTCGCCCCCTTTTCTTTTTCAGGCGGTCTTACTCCTTCATGCTCGGGTCCTCTACCAGAGGCCTGGGAGCTTGAGGGTTCTGCGCAGTATCTTAGCTGTTCCTAGGACCGCGCTCTTCTGGACAGAGATCTCGGATGTTGTTCCCGGGATCTGCTGGAGCCACTCTCCCAGCTTAGGGGTCACAGCCCCAAGTGTTCCAGTTACCACGGGGACCACTGTTGCCTTCACCTTCCACATCTTTTCTAGCTCCTCTCTCAGTCCTTGGTATTTCTCAAGCTTCTCATGTTCTTTCTTTCTGATATTGCCATCGCTTGGGATGGCGACATCTATCACTACGGCTTTCTTCCCCTGTTTGTCCACCACTGCTATGTCCGGTTGGTTAGCCATTACCAGTTTGTCAGTCTGGATCTGGAAGTCCCACAGGATCTTAGCTTGGTCATTCTCGACCACCCTTGGGGGTGTATCCCACTTTGATCCTGGGACTTCCAGCCCATACTTGGCACAGATGTTCCTGTACACTATGCCAGCCACTTGGTTATGGCGTTCCATGTATGCCTTACCCGCTAGCATCTTACACCCTGCTGTTATGTGCTGGATTGTCTCAGGGGCATCTTTGCACAGCCTGCACCTGGGGTCCTGCCTGGTGTGGTAGACTCCGGCCTCTATTGATCTTCTACTTAGAGCTTGTTCCTGTGCTGCTGTGATTAGTGCCTCTGTGCTATCTTTCAGTCCAGCTTTGTCCAGCCACTGGTATGATTTTTCGATATCAGCCACTTCTTCAATCTGCCGGTGGTACATACCGTGTAGGGGTTTGTCCTTCCATGATGGTTCCTGGTCTTCCTCATCCTCCTTCTCGGGTTTCTGCTGCCTGAGGTATTCACTAAGCGTCTCATCAGTCGGGGCCATCTTCCTGATGTAGTCAAGGATCTTTGTTGTTTCATCCTGGATGGTGGCTCTGACGCTCACTAGTCCTCGGCCTCCTTCTTTCCGCTTAGCGTACAGCCTCAGGGTGCTGGATTTGGGGTGAAACCCTCCACGCATTGTCAGGAGCTTCCTTGTCTTGATGTCAGTGGCTTCTATCTCCTCTTTTGGCCACCTTATTATGCCAGCGGGGTATCTGATGACCGGCAGGGCGTAGGTGTTGATAGCCCGGACCTTGTTCTTCCCATTCAGCTGACTTCTCAGGACTTGCCTTACTCTCTGCAGGTATACATATATATATATCTGCATCTGTCCGATCATGCACCCATTCTGCTGAGAATGTGCTTATTCGGTGTAGAGGTGCCATGGACTGGTGCCAATCCCCAGAAGCAGAGACAGAAGATATAAGAAAGGGAGTGTTGTGGATAGAATGGTAGACCACCACAGAGCCAACACACACACACACACACACACACACACACTTTCAGAACTGCTTGTCCCATACAGGGTCGTAGGGAACCAGAGCCTAACCGGTAACACAGGGCGTAAGGCCGGAGGGGGAGGGGACACACCCAGGACGGGACGCTACTCCGTCCCAAGGCACCCCAAGCGGGACTTGAACCCCAGACCCACCAGAGAGCAGGACTGTGGGCCAACCCACTGCGCCACCACACCCCGTCCAGAGCCAACACACTAAAGTATATTTAGATTCATCAGTTCATGTACACTATGTCCTCTGACTGTAGGGAAACGAGAGTCCTTACAGAAAACAACAGAAATACTGAGGGAACAAATTCCACAGTTTTTTTCAAAGCCAACGAGAAATCCAAACACTGTGATTTTAAATGTAAATACACACACACACACACACACTTTCTGAACCGCTTGTCCCAGATGGGGTCGCGGGGAACCGGAGCCTATCCGGCAACACAGGGCGTAAGGCCAGAGGGGGAGGAGACACACCCAGGATGGAATGTCAATCTGCCGCAGGGCACCCCAAGCGGGACTCGAACCCCAGACCCACCGGAGAGCAGGACCCGGGCCACTGCACCTCCCCCCCCCATTAAATGTAAATAGCTGAGGGTATATCTGTGTGTCAGTATGTCTGTCTCTGCTTCTGTGAGGCAGAGAAACACTTTCAGATACATTATGCTCTGCAAACCAGTGTTATTATTTCTTTGAAATTCCTGATGTATAGATGTGATTTAAAGACTCCCATGACACTGCGATATATTTTGTATACAATTTCTCTGACTATATCTGAATATATGAAACAGAAACAGTTAAGCAACAGTAACAATGGTAAGAAAACTGCTGTTCTGTTTTTTTTTTTTTTTTCTCAAATTTAAATTTCCTAAATTAACACTCAAATAAAATCAAATGGACCATTCATTGAAAATAAGTAAAAGAAAAGATGATTGTTTCTTCATGCTGTTTTTTTTTTTTTCTGTACTAGATGTTTGTATTCAGGATAAAGCTAAAGGTTGTCATAAAAACTGACAATGAGGGTTTTCATTTTCTACTGCATTTTCAAAACAAATCTTTATTTTACTTATTACGACAACCATGAGTATATCAACAAATATTGTCACAACTATAGAGGGGATTCTTCGCATTAGGAAAATGGAAATAATGTAATTTCTCATATGTAGTGCTTTCATTTTGACAATAAATTACTTCGCTTTTGTTAAACAATAACTCCACCTTCAAAAAATACTTTTGTGAATATGTTCACCGTTGGGCAATGGATGACTTCCGAATACAACAGCAATTTGCCTGTCTGGTGTGTAATTTAAGATAAATTCTTAAACTAAAACACAAAAATACATCTCGTTAAAAGCAATGATTAACCATGCATTTGTATGTAATAACTATGTCATTATTAAAATGATCTTTATTTTAGCTGTCTTTTCTAGTAGTAGAAGTTGCAGAAGAAAAAAACACACACATTTGTCCTTATATTTAACATCTGAAAAGTTACTCTTCCTGTCATAGAGACAGAAGTTTCAAAAAGTTTAATAAATAAATCTGAATTAAAATCTGAAAATTAAAACTTGTGGAAAAAATGTGTCTTTTGATGAATACTATACTTAATACAAATTTAATATTTAATATAATACAGGTTTTTTTTTTTTTCTTTTCTCTAGGTAAGTGACGTTTCGATTTTAAGAATGCAATGAAGCTGCATCATTGTTGAATAAATGGCTGATGGAAAACCATGGACTTAACTGAAAGACTGAGAATCTGTTGGATACAGGGTAAGTGAAACTCTGCCAAAAGTTGACTGTTCATTAATTTTAGTGATGTATCGTCAGCTTCATTTACTTTTACGTTTTTTAAAATGTCAGATATTCTGACAGGTAATACAGACCAGCAGAGATGTTTCTTGATAATTTGTATGAAGACAGAAACAAATTAATTAGAAGGTTATTAGCTTTCAGTGGGATTGTCATTTTGTTTGATTAAAGTATCACTTTTCAAATCATTCAATAAGAGCAATTTTATTTTAAAATGTATATCAGGTTTTTTTTTTTTTTCTTTAAATGAGGTTGTCATTTTGATTGATTTGCAATATTATATGATGCCAGTTTTGCTGTATCCTGAGTAAAACTAATATACACAGGCTTATTAGTATCTGAAAAGTGAGGTCAGTCATCCAGAAAAAAAGTTAAAAACAATAGCAGTGAATGGCACACATATATATCCAAGTAAACAGCACAAGTATATGATAACCAACAAAAATGAGACATCCTGATTTTCTGGCATCCTTATTTTAATTGTCACTGGTAATGATGACTTGCATGACAGATTATATTGGTTGTAGTTGTGTTTTACTCTGTATACTTTATAAACAGTGATCTACTGTGCTCATTTGTGCTGTAGTTTTGGGGGTTAATGTGAACTTTTTTGACTTTGAATGTTGTGATATCAAAGGGAAAACAAGGAATTAAATTTAGTTTTGACTGAGCAGATGTGTTAACTTTATTCAGTACATGAACACACATTTTCCTGGCACTATTGTCATCCCAACTGTGACTATTATCCAATAGTTCTTTTTTCTATGAGAGCCCTTAAAAGTTCTTATTATTCACACAGGGATGTCAGGGGAGGGGACATTGATTTTCTGCCATAGAAACACTCAGCAATCCACTCTGAGTCTTTAGTACTATGGCTTTCCTCCATAACCATAATTACCTCAGTGACCTCAAAGACCAAATGGTTTTGTATCAGTGGCTGGAATAAATTTTTCATTGTGCCCATAAATCACAAGTAAGATCACGGTTTGTGAATAGCCATGTCTACTGAGCTAAAATGGATCTTTCACAAAACCTGTCAACTTCAATTTGTTAAGTACAGTAACAGAATATATACAGTATTTGTATTTGTACTGCAGTCTTATTCATCTTCAGTTGAATTATGAAGCCACCATTGATATGTCCTCGCTTCAATTAATATGATAAACTAAAAGGATGGAATAAAGGAGTTATTCTAGAGTTTTGATAATTAGCAAATAAGTAGTGACGTATACTTTTGATGTTTTGCAGCATTTAAAAAAAAATGTGAACCTGATGCAGATGTATTTAAATCTTCCATAAAATATAGTGTCTTCACTGCAAATAAGTTAGTTGGCCACATGTTGTAACATTCCCAAGGTATAATAATTCACTGAGGGTGCTAATTAAACAGAGGTAAACATATATAGATATAAAAACTAAATGCTGTTTGCTTTAGACTTAAATGTGAAATGGTTTTGCATTATAGGAATCCATGTTTGATTTAATTTCCAGTGTTCTTCTGTCAAGATAGTTATTCTGTTGGTATACTATTTACTTCCAGAGTCCAGTAGACACTTATTTTTCAATGACAAAGTCAATGATAAAGTTTAATATACAAAGAAAGATCATTTTCTTGAAAAGTGTAACTTTAAAGAAAAAGAAGACAGAAAACAATTTGAATTAAATATTTTTTAAAAAAGGGATCAGAATGATTAAACTAATTAATCAATTAATACTTTTTTTTCTGATTCTGAATTTATCTATAAGAGAATAGCTGAATATCTGTTGAAGAGTTGAGCAACTGAATATTTTGTGCCTCTAGGGTTATGTGGTTGTTGTTTTTAAGCAAGTCAGTTTCATCTCTTGGTGCTCACCAAAACAAAGTATTTCCAGTATATTCTATCCTCCACTTGCATCCTCAGGGTTGAAAATGGTGCATCAGTTTTCACTGTGATTTATCAATCTGTTTGTGCCGAGCCATAATTTTTTTTCCATTTCAAGTTTTCCAAGCATTACCATCTTGCCATTTGCTAGAGTTCAATCTTTACACAACACCTGACAACAACAAGTGACTGAACAGAGTTTTGATATTACAAAGTAAGAGCACTTAAGCAATGGGAAAAATCTCTCCTAAGACAAAAAAACTTGCTTCAGTTTTTCAAAAGTAGTATACTGAATTAATACTAATATGAAATTGTGTACTCACTCTCTTGCCATGGTGCACATGTCCTATTATAATCTTTTTGTATCTAAAGACTCTCTAGTAACAAATTATGTTTATTAATCAGATTTTTATGCTCAGAAAGTTAGGAAAAAAACAATTTGTAGTTTTCCATTTATGGTTATTCATGTATTGAACTCCAGTTCTGATTCCTATTCGTCAAGACCTAACAATGGTTATTTTCCACATAGCGGTACAGGTAAACCCCTTCTCCATCAGCTCAGCAACAGCAAAAGGAACGTATATTATAAAATCAAGTCAACAGATTGAACAAAAAGCATTTTAGAACCAAATTAACAGTTATTCCATTTTACATCATAACATAGACATTTGTGTTTGTGCCTCAGTTCCACCTGCTGCGTGGTTCTCTGTTCGTATCCCAACATTGCAAGTAGAGGAGTTGCAGAGAGCCCTCCACATTCTACAGATACAGACAAGTAAATCTGCAGCTGGTTCAGAAACTTTATTTTTCATAAATAGGTAAATAGGTATTAGGTAAAAAATACATCATCTTTGAAGCATGAATTGTACTGTAGTATATGGTACCAATAAGAGAAAAGAGGATTGCAAAATGAGTACTTATTATAAAGAATGAGAGAATACAATATGAAATGATTCGTAAAATAAACAATGATATACCTTATTCAAGGTACTTACCCTAAATTGCTCTAGCAAAATTACCCAGCTGTATAATTGGGTAAATAATTGTAAGTACTTTAACATCAGCTAAATGAAAAAAATGCAAATGGTAAGTGGCCAAAATGGCAATTCAAGCCTTTTAATATACAGTACTCACAGAAAATGGTTATCTAGTTAGCTGGTTATGCTTGGCAATGAATGTTTCATATTCTTTTCAAAGTAAAGTCAGCGTAATCCGGTTCAGCTGCCACACCTTTTTTCCAGCTATATAAACTTTGTATTTATGAGTGAAGTAAAATGTTAGTAAAATGTGGTAAGGAAAACCATCTTAAAGCTAAGAAGGCAAGTTAAATCTGAACAATCAAACTGTGATAGTTACTCAAGGCTAAAGCCACTGAAAATTCCCTATTGTGTCACCCAGCACTGTGGGTTTGGATGGCGTGAAGGAGGATGTACAGGCAGTATTCATTTCAAACATTTTGTTAAAACACCGGCACACAGGGAAATAATACTCTCCGTCCAAAGATCCCTTTTCATTAAGGAGCTGTGCACCAAGCCAGCCTTCCCAAGTTGCTTAATGCCCCCAGATTTTTATCCACCTTCTCCTCACCAGGAAACACTGTCACCCCATTATTTTCCCCATAAGTCCACCCAGTGGTTGAACACTTTCTTTACAATTATCCCATAATTCAGCTATGTACAATAGTCCCATTCTCCTGCCCAAAGTCATGGTAATGCGGGTCATTACATTGCCCACTGTCAAAAAAAAAAAAAAAAAAAAAAAAAACAAATTGCAGCATCCCCGCTGCTACCTGCCCCAGAAATGTCCCAATGTCCGGCACTGTCTCACATGTGCCTCCGGTCAGGAGTGCAGGTCCCGGACACTCAGCACTGGTTGTTAGGGCGGGGTCAATTGAAATAGACTGCCATGGTGGCGCGCTTGTGGCCAGTGGGGGCCGCTCCCATCCCTTGTCCACCCGGCCTCATTCTCAGCACAGCTCTCTCACCCACGCAGCACATACCAGGCTTGGTGGCACCCACATGGTTTTCACCGACCACGTTATCCTCCCCGGAGCTGACCGGGTTTCATGGGACCATCAGGTCGACTCCCCATGGCCGCTCCACCTCCAACATCGGTGGCGAACACCCCCTCACATGCCCGGTTGTCTTGCCGTGCCTCCCGCTGCTCGGTCACCTTTCCACAGAGGACTCAGGTAGACTGACCTGCTTGACGCTCATGCCTCCCTCAGCTCGCTGCACACCAAGTCCATTGTGATGCTTGTGAGCCGAGCTGCTTCTTGTTGCACAGCCCTCCTGTTTTTGCGGTGTATCTCTCGATCTGCTGGATCGCCCTTTAAGAAAGCTCGCCGGGGCTTCAAACAGGCTGGGCACTTTCTTTATGAAAGAGGTGATATCTTCACACTTGGGTAAATGTGCGTAAATTTGCGTTTGAGGGTTTGCTCATCTCGACTACGACGCCCTGCCTGTCCATCGAGGTATGCTGTTCCCCGCGATCCAGCATGTTATCTGACCTCTTCAGGAAAACGTCGCTCTCCGGGGGGCAACTTTACCCAGCACCCGTGTTTGGCAGCATTTTGCTGCCTCCACTTACCGCTCCTACCATGGGCACAAGAAGACCCCACTCAACCTGCTCGCCCATCTTCAGCAATTCCTTGCAGCTCTTCTCCACCGTCTTCACCAGTGTGCACATTTTCCCCAGGTCCCCCTGGACAACCATGTTCAGCGACATCTCTTCCACCTTGACCCCCGCCATCACAGGCTTTTCTTTTGCTGGTCACCATTCCATCTTTCCACTGGCTTCTTCCTTCGTGCCGTTTCCCCCTTCCTCATCTTCTGTGTCTAACTGGTCCGAATCCACACCAATGTGATGTGCAGTGCTCTGGGTTCAGATTGGGCGAAGAAGGACGCACAGGCAGCGTTCATTTCGAACATTTTATTAGAACACCACCACATCGGAAAATAATGCTCTCGGTCTGAGGATCCCTTTTCCTCAAGGACCTGCGCACCAAGTCAGCCTTCCCAGCCTACTTAGCACCCCCAGGCCTTTTTCCACCTTCTCCTCAATGGGAAACACTGTCACCCCATTATTTTCCTGGTAAGTCCCCCCAACAGTTGAATATTTTATTAACAATTTTCCCATAATTCAATTATGTACAATATAGCAGGTGTCCTGCCCAAACTCACAGTAATACGGGTCATTACAATATGAAATGACTTTCACAGTTTACTGCAAGTATACATTAATTAATGAGAATAATACGAGTGCTAAGAGCTGTTTTTACAGAAACTAAAAATTCTATTAATTCTCCTTATTGTAGCGAACAGGCAGGAGTCCGAAACGGGTTACTGTTATGTCTGAATACGGACGAAAAGTTAAATGACCCCACATGCAGAGTGTATTTATAAGTGCATAGTGCAAACTGTGAAGTACCAGGTAGGGATGAAATAATGAATGCAGGACAAGGAGACACACTGTGTATTCGCGCAAAGGTGAGAAGTGAAACATGAATCTGTGAGTAGGACTTTAACATGGTGGCATGACAAAATACCAGATTGAAACACTGATCAAGGACTGGAGATCAAGAGGCAGGAGTAGATGGGAAGGGCACTCGGAACTAGATCATAAATACCTATGGAACCAAACTAAGGAAAAGGGTAACAGGTGCATGTGTCTGGGCTAGTGGTACTGAGTGGCGTCCCCTCTGGTTCGTAGGGGTATTGCCAATTATTAAAAAAAAAAGAAAAACTGTAAAAAACATACTGAACAACAGTATGTTGAAAAGAAAAAAAAGTTCTTACAAGGCTGAACTTTGTCACTGTGGAGCTATGGAGGTGCATGACATGTGTAATACATTTATCCACTCACTATTACTTTTACATTTGTGGTTATCTATGAGGATGTTATATCGGTATCTATGTTTCCTATAACTTTCTAAGAAAATGTTTAATGGCTGTACTTCCCTGCTACAAATGGCAGGTCATACAGTCACTTCCTGTAGAATATATATAAATTCCCAGGCAGCAGAGCCATCAAACTTCTACAACTCTAGCAAATATTTATGAGTAAGTGAGGGGAAACTTCTGTGATTTGTTCCAATATGTAAAAATATATAAATATGAATGTATATTCACAGAGGCTGATTTGTTCAGTATTAGACCATAATGATAATTCAGTTTCATTCCACAGATACTGACTATTCATTACATTTTACTATTTTCTTTCACTAAATGAAACATGGCACTGGCGTGAGGCAACGTGTTGATTGCTTCTCCTCGCAGACTTGTTAGTTTAGTGTATATTATTTTGTTTGTGTCACTATTCCTCCAGCCAGTTTACTCTCTTATTACTTTTGACCGCCAAACACTTCTGCAAATACGTAAAACAGTGCGATTAGACGCAATTCTTAGCATTAGAGAGCTGAACTCGCTACCTTCGCTCTGCCGCGAACAACATCATGACCGCATCCCACCTGAGACAACAGAGAAGACGCAATCTCAGAAACAGGGCCGCAGGGTTGGCGTTCAGGTGAAAGCGAAACACTGCGGGTTACAACCTCCGATGCCCAGCATTTTCCTGTCCAACGTTCAGTCTCTGGACAACAAATTCCGAAGAGACCTACGGAACTGCTGTGTTTTCTGCTTTACGGAGACGTGGCTCACCACCAGCACACCGAACCATGCGGTCCAGCCCGAGGGCTTCTCAATTTACCGTGCAGATTGGACTGATTCATTGGGGAAAAAGAGAGGAGGGGGCATATGCTTTCTTATTAACAGTGCATGGTGCACGAATGTGGAAGTGATTGCACAGAACTGCACTCTGCACCTTGAATACCTTCTGATCAAATACCGACCATTCTACTTGCCCAGGGAGTTCTTGGCTGTGCTCATGGCCGCAGTTTACATCCCACCCCAAGGGAACACACACAGCGCTCTGAACAAACTGTACCACGTCGTCACTAAGTACGAGAACAAGCATCCAGATGGACTGTTCATTGTCTCTGGGGACTTTGACCAAGCCGATTTCAGGAACATGTACCCCAGGTACCATCAGCACATCTCCTGCCCCACCAGAGGCTCAAAACCCCCGACCACTGCTACACTCCACACAAAGGTGCGTACCGGTCCCTGCTGCATCCATACTTCGGGCAGTCAGATCACGCCTCGATTCTGCTGCTCCCGGCCTACAAGCAGGAGCTTGTGACGCATACTGTGCAGTGCTGGACACCAGAAGCGGAGGAAAGGCTCCAGGACTGCTTTGACTCCGTAGACTGGGACATGTTCAGAAACTCATCCTCCAATCTGGACGAGTATGCCACAGTGGTCACGGACTTCATCCGCTACTGTCTTAGTGTCTGCATACCCCATAAAACAGTCCGCTCATTCCCCAACCAAAAACCGTGGATAACCACCGAAATCCAAAATAAGATACCCACGCGAACTTGCACGTTTCAGTCCGGAGACACGGACGTGTACAAGAAGAGCAAGTACGAGCTCCGCAAAGTCATTGCCAGCACGAAATGGGAATATAGCAGAAAGGTGGAATCATAGTTTAACTGCACTCAAGATGCACGTAGGCTGTGGCAGGGAATCTAAACTTTAATAGATCATAAACCACAGAGGCGGTCATTGACAGGTGTCGCTGTGTCTCTCCCTGATGAACTGAATGCATTTTATGGCAACTTCGAGTTTGAGAACAAGACCCCCCGCTGTGAATCTCCACAGCACGTGATAACGCCGGTCTCACCATCTCTGTGGTACAGGTGAGAAAAACTTTTAGCTGAGTCAACATCTGCAAAGCTGCTGGTCCGGACGGAATTTCAGGGCGAGTTTTAAAACTATGCAGTGAGCAACTGGCTATTGTCTTCACGGACATATTTAACACCTCCTTAAAAAGCCTCCTTAAAAAGCTCAACTGTACCCACTTGTTTCAGAAACACCACCATCATCCCCGTGAGCTGCTTTAATGACTATCGCCCAGTGGCACTGACCCCCATTGTAATGAAATGCTTTGAGAGGCTGGTGCTGGGACACATTAAGGACACCATCCCAGACACTCTGGACCCACTGCAGTTTGCCTACCGCCACAACAGATCCACTGAAGATGCGATATCACACACACTTCACACCATTCTGTCTCACCTGGATAATACAAACTGCTATGCAAGGCTATTGTTTGTAGACTATAACTCAGCATTTAACTCTGTCATCCCAACCAAGCTGATCCAGAAACTACTAGGGCTGGGACTGAGTGCCGCATTGTACAATTGGATCCTGGATTTCCTCACCAACAGACCCCAGCGTGTGCAGATTGGCAGTAATACCTCCTCCCCACTGATCCTCAACACTGGTACTCCAAAGGGAAGCATCCTGGGCTCAGTGCCATACTCCCTGTTCACACATGACTGTGTGGCCAGTCACAGCTCCAGTACCATCATAAAGTTTGCTGACAATACCATCTACATAGGCACCCATCTACATAGGAGGGAACATTGTAGAGATGGTCAACAGCTTCAGATTCCTCAGGGTCACCCTCACTGCCAAACTCACATGGACTGAGCACACAGCATCAACCATCAAATAGGCCCATCAAAGCCTCCACCTCCTCAGGTGTCTGAAGAAAGCCAGGATGTCCACTACAGTCCTCACCACTTTCTAAAGGTGTGCTGTGGAGTCTGTCCTCACAGGGTGTATTATATCCTGGGGTGGCAGCTGCTCCATACAGGACAAGAAAGCCCTACAGAGGGTGGTCAAAACAGCTCAGGAAATCATCGGCACACAGCTACCAGCAGTTGGGGACACCTACACCACATGCTGCCTCAGAAAGACGATGCACATCATAAGAGATCAGTCACCCCACACAGGCACTTTTCTCTTCCCTGCCATCTGCAAAATGGCTTAGGTCTATTCGAACCCACACAGCTAGGTACAGGAACATCTTTTACCCCACTGTTGTAAGAGTATACAACACTAAACAATGTGCTACCTTTAGTAACTAGAGCTGGACTGCTCCACTCAAGCACATTGGTAAATTACACTGCCACTTTAAGCATTCTCATTCTCTCGTTCTGAGTTCTGACTGTCAACTGGCATTATTGTTACTACTGTTACCATTATTTATTGCTATTGCTGTTGCACTACTCACTGTCACTGTCATTGTTTTGTTTGTGCAGTATTTCTATTGTCTTTGTCCATAGTCTGTGGAGAATCATTCAGGAAGATTTTCATGATACATGTACATGGTACTTGTATCTATGACAATAAACCTGAAACTTGAAACTTAAAGCTCTTGAACCCATCGAACTAGAATAGGCATGCTGTCTCAATTTCAGTGGAGTGTTTATTTTTTTAGCACAATTATTCTTAATAGGCTGTAGATATTATTAATTGTCACAGAGAATACAAAAAAAAAAAAAAAGAAAAACAGGGCACTTAGAAATTATATTTTCACCAGAAAAGAAATTAGATGAAACTGAGAGGTTGCAAGAGCTGCCATTCAGGACAGTGAACTAAATCTTGGATTTACAAAAGAGGTGGAAGCAGAAGTATTATGCAGAAAGCTTAAGCAGTCGTTCTGAATTTCACATGAGAGGAAAAGAAAAAACTTTCGAAGATTCAGTTCAGCAAGAATATGTTTGGATTATTTGACCAGTGTTTGTACAGTGAACTTTGTATATTTTGCAAGTACTTTGTAAGCATAAGCCTAAAATTTTATTTGTAGCATTCTTAATTTTTTTTTTTTTTTTGTAGAATTTAAAATAGTCAGTACAAAAGCACATTTTAATTTGAGAAGAGTTTTATTTAGTTACTTTGTAAATGCCTTTGGTCATGGTGACAAATCATAAAATGCTTAACAAATTAAACAAATTCACTAATAGCGCCTTTTCAAATCTGAGAGGACTGAATTTCCACTTCTTCCTATTGTATCAGTACTTTATGTCTGTCACATGCAACTGAGGATGTGGGAATGGCTGGTCCCCAAGTGAAGAATCATTTTTCAGGTACAGAGGGGTCAGGCAAGTTCTCGTTGTATGCGACGGGCAAAGAGTTGGTCGATCGGCGGTCAGAGTGGTATTGAGGATCTGTGGATGTAGTCAGGAGACAAGGTGAATGGTCAGAAGCTAGGGAACAAAGAACTGGGACTAGGTACAAAGGAGTTTGGGACAGAGGTGCAAAGGAGGCCTGTTATCTCATTGAGATTCTGCAAGCGTAAAGGAGCTGAGAAGGGTCTTTTAAAGCCGAGTGCTCTAATTGTCATCAGGTGCTTGATCGGCATCAGGTTCTGTCGATTGCGCTGCAGGTGTAGACGTGACAATGTCATTAACCTTACTCATATTAACTAGGACATAGAACAAGAGTTATGCAGCTTCACTTGAATTAAGTCCTCCCTTTTTTGAAAAAATAGATCACATTCAGATCACAGCCAGGATTTGGACTTATGAACTGTAAGTCACTTGTCCTGCTGCACAGTCATTGTAATACCTGCTGCTAAGTTACGAAATGTGTGTACTCATAACTGTAGTGACTGTATTTCCTCTATATTTCAAAAATCTCACAGGATTTTTTAAACCTGTGTTATTGCGTAAAGGTGCATTCGAAAGAAAGTGTGGAGCAAAGCTTTATTTCTTAAACATGGTATAACAGAAGAATTTATGAAGCAAATAATTAAATAATACAAACCCTGAATCACAGTAGCTAGCTGAGTGTTTCATTCAATTATGTATGCATTTTTTTTCTAGTGACGAGACCCTCCCTGCAGTATTTAACATTTGTGATTATGATAATGCTGAATTTATGGAAACACTAATGTATCTCTCACTTGCCTATTCTAGTCTCATTTATTATTGATGCATGATTTGCATGAAATTGTTTTAATGACATCATTACTTGTAGGTTTGTAAAGAGGTACTGTGTCTTCTAAATCAAAGCATAAGTAATGCCATGTTTTTATTGTCATACTTCTGTTATATTCTCCAATACAGTTTCTAGTTTTTCATCATTTGAAATGTTTGTGTTTTCAGTTTGCATGACTCAGCTCAAAAAGATCAGTCCACTGCTTGTGTGTCAATGTATGTATTACATTGTACGTATGAAATGTTCCTATGAATTGGACTGCAGTTATTTACAATATACAGAATGAATGTTCAGCCGAGCCTAATAATAAAGAATATTTTGCACCCATAAAGGAAAACATAACCACAAGAAAATACTTTCTCTGGCTTTTCAGGGATGCATATGTTCTTGGCTTTTTTTTTTTTTTTTTGCTAAATATTGTTTCAGGCATTAAAAAGCTCATATGTTTTTTTCTGGACACTAAACTCTGAGCAGATATGATAGGATATGAGGATAGGGTAATACAGTAGTTAATTAAAGCCCGACAAAGAAATTTTTACAGAGCAGCTCAGCTGGCAAAGGGTGCACAGTTACACTGACAAAATAATCCATAACAAGAAACAAAATAGTAAATTAAAAACTAAAAATAAAAAGACAACAAAAAATACAACTTGGTTATGCTACAAAATTTGCATTTACTTTTATTTGCTTAGCAGACACTTTTCTCCAGATGTGGAATGTGCTTCTTGAGTGCAGGCAACTTGTCACCTACCACCATGCATCAGTTACTCTATACACATTACATGTGTACTGCATACACATTACACATGTGGTAACTGCAAAATCAAAAGTCACAGTTTCGTATGGATATACTTTCTTCGTCATGCACACACACCATATGGAAAATGTTTACATCAACATTATACTGTATAACTAATTTGACAGAGTATTGTGACCCATCAATAACCTTTTTCCCTGCAAAGCAAGATCCACTCCAGGAAAAAAGAAAACACATTTGTCTTGTCTAGGTATCATTCAGTGCTGAACCTCATTTCGTCCTATGTTAAGAGTTTTCATCCTAAAATGGAGGCATCTGCTGCAAGGGATATCCCCATGTTTCAGTGTTACAGGGTCAGCAATTCTGTACATTCCACTGGTTTCTGTTTGTCAAACTGGACATGCCTTAAACAAAGCAAACAAACCAAACTCAGCAAAGCATGAAACATCTTCAACCAAGGCTGAATACTTAATCTCTTAAAAATATTTCAGAAATCTCGATATTTCCAACATCAAACAATATCTATAAACTGAACTTTTTTTGCAAACTGTGATAAACGCCAGCCATCTATTTTGGCAAACCATTATAAATCCTTGAGGATGACATCATCATGATTTTGTGTAACGATTGTGGAATCTGTCAATCACTTATGCTCTTTAGCATGACTTTGCCAGTGCCACACCCACGCCATCGGCGTAATCTGAAACACCTGAGGCTTGACAGGATATAAGGCAGAAACAACGAAGAGTGCTCACTGCTCACTCTCTCTGAGTCAGCCTATCTATTGCCGCTGAATCCTGTCACTTGCTTCTCATTTGCTTTCCTGCCACCTGCTCCCAAGATCCCTTCCACCCTAGTTCCTGATCTGCTTGCTTGTGTTGTGACCTACTCCCTGTTCCTCTGACTATGATTCTGGACTTCCTTGTGTACCATGTTCACCGTCCGAAGACCAACGCCTGACCCTGACTACGGTTCCTGTCTCGTGTTTGAATAAACCCCTGTTCCCACCGCAATTGAGTCTGCCCTTTTCCTTATGGGTCGAAACCATGGCAGTCAGAGTAAAGATGAAGATGTCAACCTCTATCTCTGGACAGAATGACAAAATCACAAAGACAGAAACATGGTAAGCATATTTATGAGAGAGACTGGCATGCACACGATTTTAAATCTGCAGTGTCATCAGTAATCAAAAAGAAAAGACTTTAAAATTTCTCAGATGTAAGTCTTGACTATTCAACCTGGGTAACAAAAAGTGGCGCTCAAGACTGGTGAGGGCTGCCTTCACAGTCTTCTGAAGGAAAGGAAAAAGTGGGTAAATTTTGTCCTTGCAGAGCTTCCAAATCTATCAACTGTATCAGAAGCTAAGAAGAGTGATTTAGCGAGCTTTTACATGCCATATTGGTGGACAATGAGATAAAGCAGCTTTATGAAGGAGTGTTGGCTGTGACTGGTGAAGATGAAGATGAGAATGATTCAATAATGACATTATTTTGCTTTGATTTTCCTTTCAGAAAGTCTTGTTTCCCTAATTAACTTGTTAAACTTTGAATGTTTTTATTAGTCATGAGTTTGAAAAGAAAGTTTGAAAGATTTTTGGATTTGTAGCATTTTGAGAGAAATCCAGCAGATTTTTTTAATCTAATTTTGCAAGAAAAAATTAATAAGCAATTATCTTTTTCCAAATTTCTATTCCAGAAACTTTTTTCCGTATTCATCAACATTTTTAATATTGTGATTAAATAGGATAGCACAAGATGTTTATTACACTTATTGCTTTGTACCAAGTCAAAGTAGCATATTAAAATTATAAAACTGGGTTTTTCTCAAAAGAATATGACACGTCCACACCTACAACTCAACCGAAAACACCTGACTCTGCTCCGGCACTTGATTAACCGCTCACCCTTTAAAAAACCCTCCTCAGCTCCCATAGCTTTGCGGAATCTCATCAGGGACAACTGCCCTTCCTTGTGACTCCTCACTCATACGCATCTCCAGAACTTGCCTGATCCTCTGACTCCAGACGAATGACTCCGCACTTGGGTCTTTCTGTCCTGGTTCTCTCGGTCTGACGTGACAGAATAAAAATGGATTTATCTCATTCAGCAGTTCTCGGGGGGAGTGGGATAACCAAATGGACAGAGGTGCAGGACTGTCGCAGTCTGGTTAGAGTGTAGTGAGTGTTCAGGTCTCCTTTAGTATTTTGTAGACCTCAACCAGAGTGTTGAATTTGATCTGAGCTGCTACAGGAAACCAATGCAGAGAGATGATGCTTCGGCAGGGCAAACATGACACATGCAGCAGCATTCTGTATTAACTTGAGAGGATTGATGGCAGAGAGAGTTGCAGTAGTCTAGGAGGGATGTCACCATTGCCTGAACCAGGGTTTGTGTAGAGCTTGTTGTGATGTAAGAGTGGATTCCATGGATGTATCTGCAGCACCGCTTTGTTGCTTTGATATTTTGAGAGGAGGACGGACTTCAGTCGATCACTACTCTCAGGCAGAGGTAGGTGAAATGAGCGAATTATCCAGTTTGATAGAGTTCTTCACAAGAGGACGGACTAGCTGGGAGGTGAAGGTTCTCTCTTTTAGAGAAGCTGGAGTTGCAGGTGGTGATCAGACATCCAGGCACAAATGCCCATAAAGCAGGCAGTGATGCACAAGGAAATGTCTATAGCTCCTATGGGAAAGAATCAGAGAGCAAGGAGTTGATTATCTTGGAGACAAAAGAGATAAGTTGCAGGTAAATGACCTATAGAAGAGGCAAAGGAATCAGATTGAGGGACCAAGTGGTGGCTCTACGTGACAGCACAACATTGGATATTTCAGCTTCTGACAGGGGTTGAAAGTAAAGAACATTCAGGGAAGGTGGATGGCAAGAAATTCTTTGTGATGGATTTGACTTTGTCTCTGAAGAACAAGGTAAAATCATCAGTGGTGAGAGAAGAGGGAGGAAGAGTGCGTGTATTGTTAATTGCAGACTGTTGTTTGTTGTGGAAGAAGTTTGGTTTAGCAAAAGAAATAGCAAAGTGGAAGGCTGCTAGGAGTTCCTTGTAAACTTCCGGGTCCCTGAGAGCTTTTGATTTCCTCCATCATTGTTCTGCATCCCAAAGTTTGGTCCTGTTGGCACACAGTACATCTGATAGCTATGAGGTGGAACTGGAAGTGCTGGCCTATGTGTCAGAAGACAGGGAGAAACTAGAGAGGAGCGCTGGCAGGAAGACGTTGATAGCGTTGTCTGTGGACAGCTCAGAGAATTGCAGAGCAGAAGGGAGAAATGGATAGTGCAGCAGAGGAGAGGGAAGAAGGCAAAAGATTTTAGGCTGTGGGAGAAAGTGACGGAGGGTGCAGAAGCAGGAGAAGGGTTCGAAATCGTGATGCAGGGCAGGAAGAAGATGAAGAAACGATCAGAGACATTCAGAAGAGTAAAAGAGAGGAAAGGACAGGCATAGTTTTGAGACAAGACAAGCCTGAAGTGTTTGCTGGTCTTGTGAGTAGCAGGGTACTGGGACAGAGGGAGATCAAATGACCGCAGAAGGAACATAAGGCTGCATGCATGAATGTTCCCAGCATGCAGGCTGAAATCACCCAGAAAAATCAACAGAGTGTTGTACCCTGGGGAGAGCTGAAGAAAATGTAAACATCATCCAGGAAGCAGCCAGGAGGGAGACAAAGAATGAACACCGTAAGTGCAGTTGGGACAGTGATAGAGACAGCATGGAACTGAAAGAAGGACAGGTCAGGCAGTTGGAGAGGGAGAACAGGATATTCACACTGGGGAGAGATGAGCAGGTGTGGCTAACTAAGCCTAACTAACCTAATCCTTGTAGACAAGTTCCTTTTTACCTCAAACACAGAAACAAAAAGGGGTAAAAACACAAAACAATCCTTGCACCACCTTCCTAAAAAGAATACAAACAAACAGATGTACAAGCAGTATAGAAGGGACACAAACAAAGAAAGAGCGCAAAAAAAAAAAAAAATCAAAGTAACAATAAGAACATAAATAGGAAGATCAAGAGCACTATCAAAAAATAACTGAACATCAAAAAATAAATGAATGTTGGTACATATGGTGAAGGAAACTAACTGTACTTAAGAATAACATATCTGCAGCTATGCCTCTTTCTCCTAATGTAATGCACAACTTGTATTTTGTATGAGATGTATGTTGCTTTGGAGAAAAGCATCTGCTAAATGAATAAATGTAAACTGTTTTGTTAATCCATGAGCTAGCTCTCCAATGGCCTTCAGGAAATTGCTTTTCAATTTGTGGGAAGTCCTGCCTTTCTGGTCAAACAAATTCTGTCCATCACTCCTGGACTGACATTGATGGACGGGTGTGACTCCAAAACCACGTCAAGGAGAGAGGAACACCAAAAAAGAGAAAACAAAATGGATACCCTCCCTTGTGTCACACAGGGCAGACCAGAGACCCGGGTGAGCACCCAACTGCGGGATTATTTATTATAAAGGAACTTGGGGCTAGGAAATACTCTGAGTCAGGGGCAAGTGTGGTTCAATCCGAGGTGCAGACGTGGCCCAAGAAGAGAATCCGAAGACATGGTCAATGATGCTGGAGGGATGGTTGTCTTCTAAGAGATTCCGCAATGGAGAAAGAGCCAGGGGCGGTTTTTATAGATGAATGCTCTGATTGCTCACAGGTGATTAATCGGAGGCAGGTGCTGCTGGTTGTGGTGCGCGGTCATGACACCTTGGACAAAACTGAGGTGTACGCCAGGATGAAGTCAGTCTATCACACAGCGGACTGGCAGTCCCAGAGTCCCATGAGAGGTTGAAATAGAATAGAGGATTTGATAAATGAGTGTACACTAGGGCAGGAGGTGCGGTGGCGCAGTGGGTTGGACCGGGTCCTGCTCTCCGGTGGGTCTGGGGTTTGAGTCCTGCTTGGGGTGCTTTGCAGCGGACTGGCGTCCCGTCCTGGGTGTGTCCCCTCCCCCTCTGGCCTTATGCCCTCTGTTACCGGGTAGGCTCCGGTTCCCCGCGACCCCGTCTGGGGCAAGCGGTTCCGAAAGTGTGTGTGTGTGTGTCTGTGTGTGTACACTAGGCTGTTGTAACAGTCTAGGTCTCTGATGACAGTGACATTGCTTAGTTACATTGCCACAGACATCTTTGCTGTCAAACATTTTTGGCACTTAATACCTCTGCGGAACATGATGTGGATGGCAGAACTCATGTTGTAACCATGGACTCCTACAGGTAGACTCACCTGTCTTTGTACCTCAAGTTTTTGCACCACGAGGCTGCTGCCACCTCTGCTGCTATGTGGTACCTGCTGCAATATGTAGCTGACTAATTTACATCAAGTGAGAGCCAAAACCAAAACTACTCCATGATTACAACAAAAATTAAGGGGCGGTACAATTATTCTTAAACACCGAGTGACACACAGGGATTTGGCTGGAAAAAAGCAAAAAGATTCCACTCACATACTGCATTAAACGTTGTTTCAATGTACCAGTAAAGCAGACATTGAGTTATTGATCGATACTTTTCTGAATGCGAAAGGGAAGAAAACAGATTGTAGTTGAACAATCATGTGACTGATTTTTGACCTTTCATTCTTACATGTGTTGAATGTTGGAAAGTTAAAAATTGAATATACTAAATACTCAAGTTCTAGCTATAAATTTAGTTTACCCTCCAAAGATTAGCAAATGGTAGTGCAACCACTACAGCTCTTAGCCTTTAGCACTCTAAGAAGACATCTGTGTGACACTTTCTGTGTTGATGTATAGCTACTGATAAAATGAATAGACATGAATTAGGTAATGTGATGACACTCGGTCACACGGCACAGAGTACTGTGGATCTGGAAAAAAAAAAAAAAAACTAAATAAGTTGAGTGTCATAACCCTTATAGGAATAAACAGGAGCAGAGACTGACAGTTGGCAACAGCTAAATTGTGGAACACTGAATATATTTTAGAAGTAAAATAAAGGGAGAATGCTCAATAATTTTATGCTGCTGAAGGGCTAAGGCGAGGGTCTTTGAAGATGTGTGAGATGAATGACTGTTTGAAGGCAACAGGAATAAAAGCTGATGTGAAAGAGGTCATAGCGAAAGATGTGATGAGTAATTGCAAAGGGAAAGGAAGGATATGAATCCCTCAATATCATGTGGTTGGTAGACTATTTTATAAAGTCTGAAAATAGTGGTAAAGGACTGCCAAGAAAATGCCAGCAGAAGTAGACTGACAAGCTGTTACTATAAGAGGTCATTTTAGTTGAAGAAAATTATATTCAGTTAAAGGATTGGGGGAAATAACTTGTAACGATTGTAGAATCTGTGTAACTAGAATTCTGGTGACAAGGACAATGTGAAATCTATTTCAGACAACAATAATAGTATGACAAGGGATATAACATTAATTTAGACATGAAACTGAAAGTAAGTTTTTAGACAGAAGCAGCATGAAAACTCATGTCAGGCAATTCGATTTATCTGTACAAATTCTGCTATAGATGTGAACAGAGCCCTACAGGACACTTTACTCAAAAATTGCTATAAAAAGTCCTGTAAAATGAATTCTCCAACAAAGCCTGATACAGACACACTGATACTTTCTCAATTTTTACTCATAGATATTAGTGTTTTGCAAAAGTATTCAGACCTTTGAACAGTTCTCAGATTTTACTGAATCACAGATGTGATACTTGTGAAAACACTGAAATACAAAATAAGTGATTCATGGAGGTGATATTGTTTTAATGTTAGAAAATACTTTTAGTTAAAAATAAATATGCTGTTTGCAGTAGTATTTAAACACTGCACATGTTGGTTAGTAGCAAAATTTTCCTTCAGTAACCGCTCTAAGTCATCTGTGGTGTATTTCGTTCTTTTCAGGGTGATTGTGGCCTGTTCCTTTCCACAGATTTGCTCATGGTGGTTCAAGTTGGTCAGATGACATTTGTGAACTGTGATTTTTAAATAGTTACACAAATTCTCAATAGGATTCAGGACATTGACTGGGCCACAGTAGAACATTTTTTTTTCTTACACTATTCCAGTGTAGCTTTAGCTTTGTATTTGTTTTAGTCCTCATCAACAGTGCTGAGCAACTTGGCAGAAACACTCTTTTTGTATTTGTGCGCTCCCTCGTGCAGAAAATGGTATGCTTATGGCTGTGTTGTTCCAAATCGCAAATCACTGAAGGCCAAAATGCCTGTTATAATGGTTTTGCAAAGGGACAAGAAAAAAAAAAAAACCTTGTTTGAATAATTACAGACCATTGTTCATTTATTGGGTTTGCTTGAAAGCACTTTTTTTTTTTTTTTTTTAACCAGTGAAAATAAAGCTTTCAGCTTTAAATACCAGGGCTTGTATTTAGTGCTATGAATAATATAGCTTAACACAGCTTAAATATCATTCCATCACACACACACACACACACACACACACACACACACACACACACACACACACACACACACACACACACACACACACACACATTTTCTGAACCTCTTGTCCCATACGGGGTTGTGGGGAGCCGGAGCCTACCCGGCAACACAGGGCGTAAGGGATACACCCAGGACGGGACACCAGTCAGCCGCGGCACCCCAAGCGGGACTCAAACTCCAGACCCATCAGAGAGCAGGATCCGGTCCAACCCACTGCACCACTGCCCCACCGTGCCTCCCATTCCATCATTAAACCTATGAAATATTACTCTGGCAATTTTTGTTTTCAAAGTTCTTTTTTTTTTTTTTTTTTTTTTTTTTTTTTTTTGCCAGAAGCCAGTTTGTTTATGAATCTAATAGTTCTATTAGATACTCTTCAGGTGAATGGGGAGAACCAGAGGGTGTTTCCAAACTCATGAAACAAACTGAAAATTCTGCCTATAATTTGAAAACTTGCAAAACATGCACAGTACAGACACACTCTGGATATCAGCATGGCAGTTGCTGATTGGGTTTTATTGATTCCTGTTAACTTCCAAGATTATTGTTGAGCTGTGTTTGAATTTTTTTTTAACTGGCACCAGCAAGAATCCTCATTAGTTCTTGTGAATGTTCTGCCAATTTCTTTTCCAATTAAATGTAGTTCAGACTATGGACATGATAACTCATAAGATTAAGATGTCAGCATTATGGATTAAACAATCTTTTTATTAGTCCAACAGGTACTGTCAAAAATTTCCCTCATACACACATTATTAGAACCGCTTGTCCCATTCAGACATATTTTCTGTTTTCTAAACCATCTGTCAATTTTAAGAAAGGAAAGTGGATTCCTTCCCTGAGCACAGTTTTTCCTTTGTCTAGTAAATATTGAAAAAGAACTATGGATATTGAAATGTGTACATGTCAAAAACTATACATACAGCTGTTAAAATCAGTCAAGAAGAAATGCTCAAGTTTTATCTTATGTTGCATCTCTGTATTTTCTGCTGTGTTCTGAATTGTTCTTGGTCAGAAAATCTTTAATGAAGGGGCACTGTGGCAGTCTATTTACTCAAAATAACAACAGTAACAGATACTATGAAGTGAACAAAAAAATCGTGCGAGCGCAAGAGAAGCAGCCAGGACATAAAGACTGCATGTGGGTATCAGATTCTAAACATTTTTTTTTTCTTATGGTTTTGTCATTAGTTCATTCAATACACACACATTTTCTGAACCGCTCATCCCATACAGGGTCAGGGGAAACCAGAGCCTAACCCGGCAACTCAGGGCATAAGGCCAGAGGGGGAGGGAACACACCCAGAACAGGACGCCAGTCCATCCCAAGGCACCCCAAGCAGGACTTGAACCCCAGACCCATTGGAGAGCAGGACCCGGTCCATCCCACTGCACCACCTAGTTCATTCGACAGATATTGCTAATAAATGTCAAATGTAAATTTTGAAATGATAAGAGCTTACACAAAATAAGCCCTCTTTTTTTTTTTTTTTACACAACAAACAGTAGTAATATTTATGTAACTACTAAAACTTTAATTTGTAATTTCGTTTCAAAATAACAGACTGGAAATTATTCCAGAATCACTGGGTGCTAAGCTTGGAAGGGCACACCATCTCATTGCCATCCCACGTCTCCGGGATTCTTTTCAACCTTCACAGGCTAACGTGGGGGGTGGGAGGCATTCCTAGTGCCGGGTTTTGCAATGGAAGTTTGCAAAAGTTCACAGTTGAATTATATGCTTTTAAGTATGTGTACATAACTGTTTCTTTGCATTTATTTATGTCACAGCCTTTCTGAGATATAATCATGTGACTGATAGAAAATTCTTTCTCATTCTTTTTGGACAGTGAAGTTTTCTTTTTTTTTTTTTTTTTTTTTGGCAATTACACTGGATGGAAGATGCAACTGATGTTTCAGTTGTTACTGTTGTTATAAGAAAACAATGATAACACAAAATGGATTACCACAGAATGAAAGAGGAAAAAAATAATTGTTCAGTTGTTCGACATTCTCTTAAAACCTGCCAGCTGTGTTTCTGGAGTACAGCAAGATATTTGCATGAAGGAGAACTTTGCTCACAGTTGATCTTATTGAGATCCAAAGATGAGGACATTGGTTCTCACTATTGTACATTTACATGTTTAGTTATTTATTCATTTAGCGGAGAGTGTTATTTTTCTTTTTTCGTTCTTCAAAAATCAGCTTGCACAGCGAGACACCAGGAAGAATGAAAACCATAACCTTAGACATTAAATTATTTTTAGAGTTGTTGTTACAGCTGCTGCCTTTAGACCCTAAGGTTGCAGGTTCAAATCCCACCTCTAGCTTTCATTTCCCTGAGTAACGAATGTAATCTAAAATTCTACAGTGACATTACCCATACAATATGTATCAATGATTAAATAATTGTAAGTACCTTAAAATTATAAGTTTATTTGGAGAAAACCATCAGCTAAATGTAAATGTGTTCATATACACTTTCTGTAGGGTGACATATTGGTGCAGCAAGTAGCAGTGTTATCTCACTCTGCCTGGATGCTGCAAGTGGACATGGGCTCACTTGGTGTGGAATTTAAATGTTCTCCCTGTGTCTGCATGGGTCTCCACTAGGTTCTCCGTTTTGCACCTACGGTCCAAAGACATACTCTTCAGATGTGTGTAAGAGACAGAGAAGCGTCTGCTATTGTAAATGAATAAATGTGTTTGTAGGTAACTTAACATTGTTGCTTTGGAGAAAATTGTCAGGTAAATATGTAAATATAATATGTCTGTGTGAGAATTGATGTGGTTTTGTGCAAAGCTATTACCTCACTGTGGCTTGCAGAATTTTTTAACGGGTAGATAATTGTAGGTAGTTTGCAGAAAAGTGTCAGCTAAACAAATACATGTAAGTGTAATGGTTTTTAGCAGCTAGCACTCTTTTTTTACAATAATAATTTTGCTGACATATATTGTAAGTAAATAGGGAGGCTGCTGTGACACTGAATTAAATTATTCAAGTCATTTAGCCTTTTAGCAGTTACAGTCATACAAAAGAAGGTCTGTGAACATTGAGTGAACACCAGTATGAGTTCACACTTGGAACGGGGCTCTGGAAGAGTAGTGGAGCCTGGATGAGATTAGTGTCATGTGTACTGCTAATTTAGGACATATTTTATCATACATTTTATGTTATTTATGGAAGAAAAAATACTATTCTTACTTACCAGTTACCCCAGGTTTCTTGTAATTGCAGTTGAAAATAGACATTATTTAGAAGAAAAAAACAGTTTTATTGTCTAATATCTGTTATAATATCTTGTATGCTTTCCTTAAAAGAAAAAAATAAAAAAGTGTCATCCGTTTGTGCTCTTTAGCTTGGGACGGGTACAATTGTTATTGAGCTTGACTCAGTCCTTACAAATGATGGTCATCTACTTTCTTTCTCCTTCAACTTTTTCCAAGTTTTCTCACTTGTCAAGCCTTTATTTTTCCTCAGATTAAACTGTAATGCCATCATTTTGCTCTTTGCTTTGGCATTTATGAGATTTTAATATCTTCTTCATCTTGCTTCATCTTCCGCTGTAATTTTGTCCACATGCTGTATCGAAGGTTATTGTTTTTCTTTTTTTTTTTTTTTTTTTTCTCAGTTTGGATTCATGTTTATAATCTGGTTTCTGTCACTGCAGTTTTGTAAAAACAACAATTTTGGGTGAAAAAACTAGACCAGCGGTGCCTACACTCACTGTCAGTTAGGGAAAAGAAGTTTCAAGTTTATTGTCATAGGTACAAGCACCGTGTACAAGTATCATGAAATTCTTCTTGGATGCTTCTCCACAGACTATGGACAAGACAGAGACAATACAAATACTGTACAAACAAAATGACAATGACAGTGAGTAATGCTAATAGCAATGACAATAAATAATGGTAACAGTAATAACAATAATACCAGTAGATAGCCAGAGAACTCAGAATGTGAGAGTGAGAATGCGAATGCTTAAAATTACAGTGTATAATAAGTGAATAATAAGACCCTGTGGCCTCCATGTTTCTACATGTGCTGTTGCCAGCAGCCCTAGACCACTTCATCTCAATCCTAGATTGAGATTTCCCACAAGAAGTGGTCTAGGGCTGCTGGCAACAGCACATGTAGAACCGTTCTGTTCCTCTGTCTACTGCTTCATTCACTCCTGTTCAATGTACAAGTTCATCCGGGTCATGAGATATTCCAGTATATACATAATTTAACACATTCCACATTTTAACATGCTGAACAACACAGTAAATGCATTTCTTTAGTCAATAATATACATGTAGAGGGGCTTTTGGTATTTTCTCACATTTTAGATTATTTATCCCATCACAACAGTGACACGTCTTCCCTCTCTATAATTCTTCTGTCATTGAAGCTCAATGCCTGAAAAAGATTGCTTATGACTTCCTTGAAAGGGTGTCTTATTTTCCAGGTTATATTTTGAAACAGAGATGGTTTTATTAGCCCTTTTCACATTGATTCATAGTTTGCATTTTAGATTAGTTTCATGGTTAAGCTCACACACACACACACTGAAACCGCTTGTCCTGAGCGGGGTCGTGGCAAACCAGAGCCTAACCCAGCAACACAGGCTGCAAGGCAGGAGGGGATACACCCAGGACAGAACACCAGTCCATCACAAGGCACCCCAAGCAGGACTCAAACCCCAGACCCACCAGAGAGCAGGACCTGGCTAAACCGGCAACACCACCGCACCCCATTCTATGGTTAAGCTATAAAGTTAAAATTGAATTCTTCCACCTCTTCTGGCCAAGGATGACATTTTTTTTCTGTTCTCTATCAAGTGATGTTCAGGTGTACAGTGTTTGGGTTCTTAAGAGATTTTGGATTAACGAGGGGGGGCTTAGCTGGGTCCCGCTCTATGGCGGATCTGGGGTTTGAGTCCTGCTTGGCGTGCCTTGCAATGGACTGGCGTCTTGTCCTGAATGTGCCCCTTCCCCCTCCACCCTTGTACCCTTTTTGTATGACGAATGTCTCTCCAGTTCTTAGTTTAGCATGCCTAGAGTACGAGATGCTATGCTTTTTGTCAGAAACAGTCATTATATTTGAAGTCACTAATGCCTAACATGTTTATCCGGCCATTTCATTCTTGACTATGTTGAGTTTTTTTATGGTTCCTGCATTGTACACTCCATGCTCAGACTGTAAATTTAGATTTTTTTTTTCCACCTGGATGCAACACCACCAAGTGGACATTCAAGAATCTGTTTATCAAGCAGACACAGGCAAGCCATCTAAATTAAAGGGTCAAGAGCAGTGAATACAAACTGGAGGTCACAAACCACTAAACACTTTTATACATTTACAGATTTATAAATTATAGCTTTTTCAAACCAGTTTATCCGTACTTGTTTTTTTTTTTTTTTTTTACAGTAAAAAAGCTACCTCAACTGTATTGCAGAAAATCACTAGTCACTTTGGTTCATATGGTAGAAAGAAACAAACTAACTGTACTTAAGAATCATGCGTCTGCATCTAAGTGTCTCTTCCTGTTAATGTAATGAACACATTGTATTTTTCATGAGATGTACGTCACTTCGGAGAAAAGCATCTGCTAAATGATTGCATATACATGTAAATGTAAATGTGAAATGCTTCTTCATGAAATTGGCATTCTATTGTCATGGCTCATGACCTCAAAATGTTGATGTATAGTATACAGCAGTATTGAAGGCAGGTGGGAATTCCAGCTAAATGTGCCGTTGTACAGAAGGAATATATCTGACAATAATAACAATATAGACAGAAATGATTTTCACCTTTACAAAATCACTGACTCAGCTCTAAATACAAAACATGCTTGTCATGTCCATCCTCAAATATACACACACACACATTTTCTGAACCGCTTATCAGATACGGGGTTGCGGGGAACCGGAGCCTACCCAGCAATACAGGGCATAAGGCCGGAGGGGACACAGCCAGGACGGGACACCAGTCCATCGCAATCCTTAAATATACACACACACATACACACACACACACACACACACACACTATCAGAACCGCTTGTCCCATACGGGGTCACAGGGAACCAGAGCCTAACCC
This sequence comes from Scleropages formosus, assembly GCF_900964775.1. NCBI lineage: Eukaryota > Metazoa > Chordata > Actinopteri > Osteoglossiformes > Osteoglossidae > Scleropages > Scleropages formosus. The sequence goes on along the minus strand of NC_041815.1, from coordinate 1,784,309 downwards.
AGTAACACAGGGCGTAAGGCCGGAGGGGGAGGGGACACACCCAGGACGGGACGCCAGTCCGTCGCAAGGCACCCCAAGCAGGACTCAAACCCCAGACCCACTGGAGAGCAGGACTGTGGTCCAACCCACTGCGCCACCACACCCCCTACCTTAAATATACATGTATACAAAATATAACATATCAGTAAACAAATAGGATTTTACAAAGAAAGCGGAAAAAAATCAAACCATTCCAGCAGCATATGCAATAAAGTCTTGAAGTCTAGGTTTCAGCATTAGTGAACCACCCTTTTGTTTAATTTGTTAATTAGAAATAGTGTTGGTTCTTGGTTGTTGTAGTTTTTTTAGCTTTTTATTAATGAAAGGCAGCATTACTAAAGCAGCAGCTGTAGACTCATGGTGCAAAGACAAGGGGGTAAACCTGTCAAGTCCACCAAGTGAAGCCGCCATTGCTAAACACATACTGCTGCCTGTATGATTTTCCATGTTGCAACAAGTTCAAGAAATATTTGACAGCAAAGCTGTTTGTGTCAACTGGCCTAAGTACCATCGCCATGACTGCAAGCTCAGAAACTCCCACTGCAACATGCAGTGCATGGATGTCCTGTTTTTTACACCTTCCTCATCCTTCTTTAATTTTTCCATCAGTCTCTTGAGATGCCACTCTGGTATGAAACAGGTTGACTCCATCCCAGCTATGGCCTCTCCCCTCTCATTCAGTCTTTTGGCCCTCACCAAAATTTGCATCAATCCTGAAAATACTTCCAGGATCCTCCTCCAATTGTTTCTTCTATGACACCACTCATCCTTCTGGAGGGATCAAGACACATACTTGCTTAGCTGTCCCCAGGGGGGAGTGTTTGATTCTTCCTTTTTTATTATCTTCGTCTACTGAGTTCCATTCTGTTTCAATTTCTACCCCAACTGCTCTGTCTCTGACTGTTCTCTGTCACCCTCGTGCCCCAGCCAGCTGCTTCTTGGATGACCTCGTTCTTCTGTTGGATTACCTCACAGTTGAAAACTCTCCACTGATTTTTCTTTCTAACTTACACCACCAGGAAAATTAAGCAACCAGCCTTCTATTACTTGTATAGTTTTTGACAAAGTTCTCTACCACTCATACAACTGGAAACCATATCAAACTCTAGTCCTTTCCAGTAATTTTACCTTTCCAGTCCTCTTTTTCCTTTTCTTCACATTTCTGGTCATTTCTTTATCTTTCTCTCACTCTTCCATCATGACTCCTACCCCATTTACACCTCTAAACCTTTTGTCACATTCCAGCTGAACTTAAAAACCCTCCCATCTTCCTCCCACCTGTGTTCTAACCTCACTCCCATTTACTGCTAAATTCTTAAGATTTGTCAACATATGATGACAACACTGTCCCTCTTTTCTTATCTTATAATACAATCAGGCAAAAACTGTAAAACTTAGCTCCACAGAAATCACTCATGTGGGGCTATGAATCTGTTTGTTAATTTATTTCTAGCACAGTTATAAAATATGTAGACATACATGTATATACATAATAAGTTGCTGGATATGTAAGGCTACTTTTTCAAATGTTTGGCAGCAAGTCTAATATTACATATTTACTTCAAAGGGAAAACTTTATGCTCTACACAAGCACACATTGACTGAAACCATTTGTCCCGAGTGGGGTCACAGCAAGCCGGAGCCTAACCCAGCAACACAGGGCACATGGCTGAAGGAGGGGACACACACACCAAGAATGGGATGCCAGTTTGTCATAGGGCACCCCAACTGGGACTCAAACCCCAGACCCACCAGAGAGCAGGACCTGGCCAAACCAGCTGTGCTACACACCCCCATCTTGATATTCTATAAAACATTTAACTGTCACTCACATGTTCACTCACTACAGAAAATTGTCAGGTCAGCAATACACCTAAAATATGTCTTTTTGTTTCTGAAAAAAAAAAACCAAGAAGAAACTTGTTAGGGCAGGGGCTCATACTGTCTGAGCTGTGTAAATGGGTGCAGGTTTGATTCCCCTCTGTCTGTGTGGAGTTTGTAGTGTTTGAATTTCCCCCCGCAGTTCAAAGATATTTTTCAAGTTAAAGGGTAACTCATAATTGCCCATAGTGTGTGTCCATGAATGTGCTACTATTGCTCTAATCTGTCTGTTTCTAGCATTGTAGGTTTCCTTGGATGAAAGTGTCAGCTGAATACCACATAATAATTAATCACTTTGCTAAATGAATAAATATAAAACCCAGGGGAACATGGAGAGAACATACAAACTCCACACAAACTGAGCAGTGATCATACCCACGTCTCTCACAGTGCCATGCTGTTTAAAATGGCAAATGTAAAATTAATTAGTTTACAAACCATTAATCTCTCCAAAATGGAAGGAATAAATCAAGAGGCATAGACTTATTTGAATATGCAGATTTTGTAGTAGTTATAAATTGCTTCTTGATGGGTTGGCTACTGCAAAATGGCATGTCATTGTTTTTTTTTTTTTTTTTTTTTTGATTTGCAAAATTATATCAGAAATTAACCATGAGTCCAGTTATCTTTGTACAACCAGTCTGTCATTGTTCTTCAGCTACTTAGTTGTGCCCTTGGATTACTTAAAATGAATACTTTTCAGTAAATAATAAAAGATTTACACAGCATTTTCTGCAAAATATTAAGGAAAAAATGAAGTTCTGTCACCCATGATAACTTTTCCTTCATTAACTAATTAGTTTACTGTGAGTCCACACAGAAACAAAATATTAGGATCAGTGAATTAAGCAAGCTGACAATCTAAAATGATGAAAATGTAAAATCACTTGAGTCTGAAATTTTATTCTTTTTAGATGTTTAGTTTATTTTGCATTGAATTCTTCCTTTATCCTTTTTAATAGCAAAACTAATGCCTAAGACAAAAATATTTTTACTCAAAATCTATGATGGATTTTATTCTGCCAGTTGTAGCTTTTTCACTGTTGTGTGAAACATATATTTAATTCATATGTTTATCTGATATGGTATATATTGATTATCAAAAAAATAAAAGTCTTCAATCAGCTTGTGATATATAGGTAGCTGCAGTCATCAGCTCTTTTTATGGCTCGTGTGTTGCATGTGCATGGTAAAAACTTCATTTTTATTAGGATGATTTATGTTATCTTTCGCAATGAAAGGCAAATGCGATTCCTCTATGTAAAATATTTAGATCATATTTTTTGTTCTGTTTGATATTTTAACCATCTTTGAAAAAATGTGATATCTATATTTTCCACCCTTTAAGTAAATTCTTCACAAAGTAATTCTCTTTTCATGTTTTATCCTTTTCAAGTATAGTTTAGTATTGTCTCAATGGTCATTTTTATTTCTTCCATCTAATATTACACCAAATGTCCTAAATCAGTCTAATTAATTGAGTAATTAACATCAGGGGTGCCCAGTTCAAATTAAAGGCTTTATAATTCTTTATAATCAGGTGATTAAGTGTTCATTTTATCTATTATAAATGGTAATCTGCTCCCATCTGCTGCTCTTAGTATTTTTCAATGTTACAGCTTTGAAGAAGCATAATAAGATCAGACAGGCATATTGGCAGGTAGTAGTAAAAGAGCTCAGCTTCTGCAATTTTGCTAGAAAATTTTCTTAAAATGAATTCACAGAGAACATCAGGTTTTATGTAAGTAGAGCTTACATACTCTTTCACACACACACACACAAAGTAAACAACACAACCAATCAGCTATCCACTTTTTTGTGGCAACAACTAGGTTGAAAGGAATCTGTTTGAACATATTATTCCCATTGTTTTTTTTCTTTTTTCCATTATTTGCAAGATCTCTTTGAATTATTGAATGTACTGTTTCAATGGCTGCAGGGTTTGGCTTCCATCATGCTTTAGTGACAGTGCATGCATATCGCACAACGTCACTGTCCTCCAACTTGCCTGTAAAAAAATCACAATAATCTGCATTTCAAAATGTGATAATTACACACAGCTCTGTAGCACACAGCAATGTCTTCAGTCCTCCATAGGCTGTACACAACTGAGGCTTTTTTTAAATTAATTTATTCTCTTTTTAGGAGTAAAATCTTCAGTCAGTTTAAAAGTAATGTTTTGTCACTGCAGTTAACTTAAATTTTTTTAATGTTGTCATGTTGCGGGTAGATAGAGGAATATTAATATAGAAATACAGAATGAATGTGCCATCAGATCAAGTCCAACTCATATTGCTGACCATTTGCACAGTTTCAAAGCAAGGGAGGAATGGAAATGGTTTGCCAGGTCCTTCTACCATGTGCAGTATGTCTGAGTGGCATAAATACAGGGAGAAACATACAAATTCCACACACCTTGAGCTGGGCTTGACTCTAACTCCCATGAAGCAGCTCAGTCTGTGTGAGACACTGACTTTGCACACAGTGCCACAGTGTCCCCTACATGAAAAAGGAAGTATCCTCTATATGTTCAGCTGCAATATAATGATAATTATAAGAACATCTCAGCCTAGAAAAGTAGATGGCAAATTGTACATGACTTATTATACTTTTTTTTTTCTGTGTACTTCTATTTGCATCTGCCAGATAAAGGTATTGCTTAACTAATATTGAAAATACCACTGGCTTCTGTAAACTGCTGTGCGATGATTATTATTGCTGTATTATTGTTGCAGTTGTTGGTGGTGGTGATATAGATTATATTTAACATAGAATTATGTCTGAAGTATTGCACCACTGGTTCAGTAGAAATATTGAAGCAGTGCATGGTTTTCTAACCTCCGGTCTAATTTTTTTTTTTTTCCTCAGTAAGATTCATGTTGCAACACTCAGTTTTTCAGGGAATACTTAGATTCATTTAAATTCAATGCACAGTAATTTTGAGGAACTGTACTGTGTGATATTTGCCTTGTATTCTTTAAACAGTTTATGCCACATTTTTTCAGAAAGCTCTGGCATTCCCTAATTCCATGTGCACATACTGTATCTTATTTAGGCATTGGTAAATACTGACATTTCAGTAAATCAAAAATTTATTACTCCTGCCTCTCAAGAGAGATGCAAAACAGGAAGTGCTATTATTTAAAATGTTCAAACAGAAGGTGGAACTGAAAAAAAGGGGATTACAGAGTGAATATTGATTTCTGTAATTTTTCAGCCTTTCAGTCAATTTTTCTTTGCTTAGCTTTTTGTTACAAATAATAGAATTTTTATTACATTGCCCTACTTCAGCTCCATTCAGATTTTCTTATTTTTATAAACATGATTTTTTATGATTTTGCATAGAAATGAGGCAACAAATTATACATCCATTCAGCAAAAACACAGTGTGAGATGATTAAAGCAACAACGTAATCATTTTGCTGTGGGAGTGGATATTTAGACAGGGGACTTTTATATACTTCAGAAACTAACAATCTTCCCACTAACAAACTGCAGTATCCAATCAAAAATTCAGTATCTCATGCAGACTGAATATTCGATATTCTCAAATTTCTAACAAAAGCTCTTTTGAGCATTCTTATGCCAAATTATAATCATACCAAATTACATTATATGCTTAGCTTGATAACGTATGTCCAGTCTGGACAACAAGCAGAAGATATTACCGTGTTCAAAATTCCGATTTCCAATTTTCTCCTCTAGTTATGTTTTTCCAGCTACTTGTTTCTAAAATTTCTGTCGATAGTGGGCTCTTTACCAGCTGGCTAAAACTGTTCCTCAGATACTCACCTGTTGTAACTTATCCTGTTTTCACTGAAATTTTCTTGTCTGGTTTCTAAGTGTTTTGTCTAATTTTTTCTTAAGATTGTCATCGCTGTCAAGCTCTGCACCTTAATTCACCTTCAACTCACTTTTCCATGTCATTATACTTTCTTTTTTTAGGTGATTCTATGAAACAAAATCTGCAAAGGGTTTTAAGTAATACAAACATGCCTCTGTTTATAATATCCTAAACTCCATTTGTAAAACATTTTAGAGCTACTGGAAATCTTGACCTCTGTTATGTACATAGGAAGGTATTCTTAAATGATTTTACTGTCCTACTGTTTCATCCCTAATGTCACAGATGCTGCGATACATTCATGATGTGATATAGACATTGTAACAGATATTCACATAAATCCAGTATTAATACATAAACTCAGATTACAGGAAAAATGTTTAGTATGTGTCATGGTAAAACCAGTTATGACCCAGAATCTCTAACTTTTAGAACCATAGATCCTAATGTAACACCTAGCCAACTTAGCCTCTGAGAGTGCTAATCTCTTGACACACCTTGGTCACAAACTAACTTGGCTATTTTAATTAAAATACCAACCATTGTCTACAACCACTTGTCCCGAGCAGGGTCACAGTAAACCAGAGCCTACTCAGCAACACAGGGCACAGAGTCAAGGGAATAGAGGACACACCAAGGAGGGGATGCCCATCCGTCGCAAGGCACCCCAAGCAGGGCTGAAACCAGAGACCCCCCACACAGCGGGCACAGGCCAAACCTGCTACACCACCACACCCTCTTAATTCAAATAAATTGTTTTAATTAAAGAGTTAAGTCTAAGTATTTTAAATTCCTCTCTTGCCTCAAAGTGTCTGTCTCAGCAAAAATACTGTAGTTGATCTACTAAAAGTGAATGTAGTAAAAGGCTATACCTTTAAAGTAAACCCAGGCCCTCTCTAAAACCTGCTATCCAGAAAAACCAAAAATCACATAATCGGTACAAACCTTTAAATTACTGTCTTCTTTCTAGTCTTGTCTCAACTTTCTCCAGACAAATCCGTTTGACACTTGAATTATTACTAACTCAGTGATTCATCAGTTACACAGACACAAATGCACACATACAGAGAAAGACATACAGCCCCCCAAACACATGTTTTTCAGCATAAATGCAGAGAGATATATTGAAAAAATTAAGTCTCAAATTGGGCAGTTATTATCCTGCCTGGTATTAAAGACACAGATCTTAAGCCATTGTAATACAGTGCTGCTTGAAAGTACACATTTTGTCCCTTAGGTTTGCCACAAAATTGTTATTTAAATAGAACCAGTCTTTCTCATCTGACATAATAGGCCTGTAATGACCAATTCCATATATTGGTGTGGTGGAAATCATGCATGTAGTGGAAAAATGGAAGTAGTGTAGGTGCCAAAATAAGTGAACCCCGGGTGGCACTGGTTTAACAAGGTAAGTAAGTAGAATCAGGTGTGTAAATCATAACAATGTATCTATTTTATAAGTTCATTTTAAAGTTTACTTTAGTTTAAGATTTATGTAGGGTTTACATACTTTCAAGCAACATTGTATACAAATCTAATTGTTTCCTTGAAGCAATAAAATGAATAGAAACTTGGCAAATGAAAGAAGTGTACCATTCCAAGAAAATGTGCTCATCAGATCAGTATGATTGGCTGGCAACAGCTATGAAATTATTTTACTTTTGAAAGAGATTTAACTTACCCATATTTTAATGTGTATGAATAGTGACATCAGTCTATGTAACACAAACTAGATACTCCAGGTATTGAAACATCGGCAACATTTTTTTCTTCCCAAATCAACCATTTCCAAAAGCTGTTTGTGTGAAATTCTTTGCTCCTTTAAGGTGATTGCCTTATTTATATGTATGTCAGCGAAGGCTTTGGCCATGGCCCAGATAACTTTGTGCAGTTTTATGATCTTAAACTGAGGTAAGATAACATCAGAGTTATATTTTTTGTGCCGATTCCTCCCTTTGTATACTGTCTATCTCCTTTGATTATCCATCTGTTGAAAAGCTGTTTGACCTCCAGGGTTCCAGGTTTGGAGACCAGACCAGCTTCAAATTTCCTCTCTGCCAAGTGTCGCCTCTGATGCCGCATCTATTATCTATCGCCAGAGGCAGTTACAAATGATTGCATTCCTGGCTTAGCTTGGGATTTTATTTCATAGCTAACTTTGTGATTCTGAGTGCTGTTAGTCACCTGAAGCTCTTGAAGCTTATGTATCTTTACCATTTATCTTTTTGGGTTAAGTGAGTAAAAGAATATATATACATTGATATATTTATATATTGAATATATAAATATCAACATTAGAAAATATAGACAAAATAAAAGAAACACGGAATAAAAAAAGGGTTTAAAATCATAAATACAAATGCAACTACAAATGTGAATCATATTAGGTTGATTGCCAATTATCAGTATGTGTCATCTTTAAAAGAGGTATAACAATTAGCACCTTGATATTTGAGTTCTCCAAGCAACATAAGACAAATAAGAGTTACAGACACACAGACACAGCTTGTCCTAAGTGGGGGTTGTGGCAAACTGGAGCCCAACTTGGCAAAGAGAGAAGGGCCAGGCCAAGCCTGCTGTGCCACCATGCCCCCCTCAAAGCAGCTCACAATGTTAATCTATCCACAATCATTTACTCATTTGTTCAGCTGGGTAATTTTCACTGGAGTAATTTAGGGTAAGTATCTTGCTCCAGGATACTACAGCCAGAGGTGAGAGGCAACCTTTGGGTCTAAAGGCAGCAGCTCTAACCACTATGCTACCAACTGTCCCACACAGTCTTTACCAAAGTAACATAAATCACAGGGGAAAAATTCAAAGAGTGGATTAGCACAGCAATTAAGATTAAGAGAAGGAGAGATTTGGATATAGACGTGTGATTCTAGACTGCAGTCAATTTGTCACATTCCACCATATGAACCAGTATTCGTCACATGAGTAGCTGTATTATTTAACAATTTCTTTCAAGACGTTGTCAAACATTAGCATTGACACTCATGCACTGAAGAGATCAAGGGAGACGTGAATCTGAAAGAAGTGAGCATTGAGACCCTTCTGAAATGTAGAGAGAGATTTGGCAAAGACAGATTTACATTTGGTGAAAGGCAAAAGATGATTTCAATCCAAAATGTCAGTTGCCAGCTGTTAAACATAGTGTGAGAACCAAAATGGCATGGGCAGCAATCTCAGGGGGGTCATTAGGTCTCATGCAATTGCCAAGCAATATGAAACAATTGGACAGGACCAGGTGTACCCTATGGTACAAAAACACTTCCCTGATAATGCTTCTAAATTTCAGGATGATAATGCCCCCAAACACACCATCAAACAAATTCAAAACTGGTTTCATGAACACAAGGATGATGTCGAATGCCTTTTCTGTTGCAATCATCACATTTAAACATTGTTGAAACTCTTTGCAAAGTCCTGGAGCACAGAGTGCAAAGCAGTTTTCCATCATGTTCATCCATAAAAGAACTGGAACTGGGCATTCTTCTTGTTGAAGTATGGTGCAATACCCAATTACACACAGTTCAGGAGTGTCACAAGCACGCCCGCACCTCACCCAGCAGCACCTGGCTCCAATTAAGCACCTGGCTTCCATCGGAGCACTCGGCTATAAAAGACACATCTCAAACTCTCCTTAGTTACAGAATATCACTTGAGACAACAGTCTTCTCTGCATTTTCAAACTTACCTTCTGGCGCTCTCCCAAGTCATTCCCTAGTCCTGTTCTATGTCTCTTTGTTAATGACCGCTCGCATTGTCCCTCGACCACGATTTCGGATCCCTGACTCTGTAGGTTCGCCAATCGACCAACTATTTGCCCATCCCCGACCGTGAGAACAGGATCCTTTGATTCCGAATGAACGATCCTGGACTTGGGTCCAGTCTCCTCCTGTTGTATGACAGAATTCCACAGACTGAAGCAGTTCTGAAGGCAAAATGGTGGCCCTACACCTTATTAGGTCCTTGTTATTAAATTTTTGGTCTTTCTGCTTTGTTGTTTTACTCCCTGTATGTTTACGTTTATGTGCTGGTGTGTGTGTGTGTGTTTACTTCTGCAGTTTACAGATTGGTTTTCCAGATATTCATTTCAAACTAAAGTTATCAATTTTCAAAAAAAAAACAAAAAAATGTGTTTGTTGCAGAGGAAAAGGAACATGCATTTCTTAACCAAAAAGTATAGACCTGTGGGGTCTCTGTCATTCAACTCCCTTTCACCAAACTGTTTCTGTAATATAAAGCTGTCTGAGACTTTACAGAGCCAAGCCCATAAATAAAGTGATACAATGTCTGTATTATTAAGTTCATTGTATGTTAAAAACAAAGATTAAAATAGCTGGAAGATGACAAACATATCCCTGTTAGATTAATCGCTCACTTTCCAGAATTTCTTGCAAAGTTGTGGTAATGATTTCTTTTTCTGTCTATATTTTAGTTTTACTGTAGTTCTTGTCTGAGATTTTTACAGAACCTATCTGGTGCCTGAATGGACTGACATTTTCATTATCACGCATATTGATTGTGAATTACTTTTAAAAGCAAATTAACAACAAAGACAGTGTGCCTTACAAAAAATGGCCATGATTATGCAGATGTCAGTATGGCACCGCTCTGAATTACATGTTTCTACCTTTTATGGCATAAAATTTTATTGCAATGTTAAACTTTTGAACTCTGGCTCCAAAGACTGATAATTTGTTTAAAAGGCTGACTTTTTAACTTTATTAATTAAAGGAATAAAACTAGTGAAAGCCTTATATTTGGCCATAAACTGTTCAAAAAGAACTTGTTCAAAGAAGCAATAAATGCTCTGATGGGCTAAAATTCTGAACTCAGAATGCCAATTCATACTGATGGGCAACAGCTGCAAATATAAACTAGTGTTAGAAGGACATTATTATTGCATTCTATGTATGAGGTTCATGCATACATTATTTGAAATCTTATTCTGTTTGCTAAACCTTGAGCTCAAATAAATCTTACATAGAAATATCAGCTGTAACAGTAATACTCCAGGTGACATTTCCCTCCTGTATTGTATCACCGCCATGATTCACTTTGATTTCACAGGTTGAAATAGTTATTGCAAGTATTACAGTATCAACAGAAAAAAATATTGTCAGCTTTTCACATTTAAAATTTATTAAATTTAGTTGTTTAGCAAAATGATATAGCACATACGTGTAACATCTGATGGTAGTAAATATTTCTTTCCCAAGCTACAACAATAGATTTTATACAGGTATATATGCGGCATTTGTTTACAGACACACACACACACACACACACACATTTTCAGAACTGCTTGTCCCTTATGGGGTCACGGGGAACCGGAGCCTACCTGGCAACACAGGGCGTAAGGCCAGAGGGGAAGGGGACACACCCAGGACGGGACGCCAGTCCGCCGTAAGGCACCCCAAGCGGGACTCGAACCCCAGACCCACCAGAGAGCAGGACCCGGTCCAACCCACTGCACCACCGTGCCCCCCCATTTGTTTACACATTCATTATAATTTACCTTTATGCTTTTTCATTTACCAGACTTTCTTCTCCAAAGCGACTGCCAGTGAACACTATGTAGTGTTATCAGCCCAGACTTTATATACCCAAGGTCCCTTACAATGGCAGATACACTCCTCACTCATCCATACATCAGTGAAACACTCACACACACACAGGTGATTTTAAAGTCACCAGTCCATCTGAACAGCATGTCTTTGAACTGTGGGATGCCTTTATAGTGATTGTCCTTTTATCGTGAAATGTATTTCATCCACATTTGTAGGCATAATTTTACTTGAGATTTGATATGTTTTGTTGAATCTACAAAAAATGAATAAATAAAAAACCTCAAGCACACACGAAAGGTAGTGCATCCTACTCATAAAATATAATTGCCACACATACTTGAGATACATAAAGTTATATTCAGGCCACACATAAAATGCAATGCAATCAGATCAGACAAACACAATTATGAGTACTTTCATTAGATGTACCTCCTGTAGTGCTTACAGTTATGCAAGGTGATGGGTATTACTCAGTGCACAGTGAACACAATTATCATTGCTCTCAGCACAGAAACGGCACTCCAGAGGGTCCTCACACAATGGCCACAGACACAGATTGTATATAAAGCTCATTGCCTTTTGCATCATTGGGCATAAAGGATCCCAGCTCCTCCAGAGGGAGAATAACTATAAAAAATACTGTAAGGAACAGTGATTTTATTTTTAATACTGTCACAAGGGAGTATAACCTCCATTCAGGAACATTGTATATTTGTAAATGCATAGTTTTTTTTGTGTTTTGGATTTTTCACAGTAGAGACTGAAAGTCTGAACTGAAAATGCTCTGACGGGTTCAAGGCCATGGCTAAAATTCAGCTGGTTAGAACCAGTGTTCTAATGGATTTTATTGACTGCTGAATATACATAAAGGCATTTTGCTGAAGGCATTTTGGTTGCTTGTCTGAAGCATCTTTGCTATGCAGTTTGACATGTAAGTAATAAAGACACTGTAGCCTATAAAGGAGATAACGAAAATTATATCTCGTAATAGTTTCTCATTTTATATATATATATATATATATATAGGGGAAATTTCATTTTATATATATATATATATATATATATATATATATATATTTCTTTTTTTTTTTTTTTTTCCCCACTCGCCCCCCTTTTTGCGGGCGGTCTTACTCCTTCAAGCTCGGGTCCTCTACCAGAGGCCTGGGAGCTTGAGGGTTCTGCGCAGTATCTTAGCTGTTCCTAGGACCGCGCTCTTCTGGACAGAGATCTCGGATGTTGTTCCCGGGATCTGCTGGAGCCACTCTCCCCGCTTAGGGGTCACAGCCCCAAGTGTTCCGATTACCACGGAGACCACTGTTGCCTTCACCTTCCACATTTTTTCTAGCTCCTCTCTCAGTCCTTGGTATTTCTCAAGCTTCTCATGTTCTTTCTTTCTGATGTTGCCATCGCTTGGGATGGCGACATCTATCACTACGGCTTTCTTCCTCTGTTCGTCCACCACTGCTATGTCCGGTTGGTTAGCCGTTACCAGTTTGTCAGTCTGGATCTGGAAGTCCCACAGGATCTTAGCTTGGTCATTCTCGACCACCTGTGGGGGTGTATCCCACTTTGATCCTGGGACTTCCAGCCCATACTCGGCACAGATGTTCCTTTACACTATGCCAGCCACTTGGTTATGGCGTTCCATGTATGCCTTGCCTGCTAGCATCTTATACCCTGCTGTTATGTGCTGGATTGTCTCAGGGGCATCTTTGTACAGCCTGCCCCTGGGGTCCTGCCTGGTGCGGTAGACCCCGGCCTCTATTGATCTTGTACTTAGAGCTTGTTCCTGTGCTGCTGTGATTAGTGCCTCTGTGCTATCTTTCAGTCCAGCTTTGTCCAGCCACTGGTATGATTTTTCGATATCAGCCACTTCTTCAATCTGCCGGTGGTACATACCGTGTAGGGGTTTGTCCTTCCATGATGGTTCCTGGTCTTCCTCATCCTCCTTCTCGGGTTTCTGCTGCCTGAGGTATTCACTAAGCGTCTCATCAGTCGGGGCCATCTTCCTGATGTAGTCAAGGATCTTTGTTGTTTCATCCTGGATAGTGGCTCTGACGCTCACTAGTTCTCGGCCTCCTTCTTTCCGCTTAGCGTACAGCCTCAGGGCGCTGGATTTGGGGTGAAACCCTCCACACATTGTCAGGAGCTTCCTTGTCTTGATGTCAGTGGCTTCTATCTCCTCTTTTGGCCACCTTATTATGCCAGCGGGGTATCTGATGACCGGCAGGACGTAGGTGTTGATAACCCGGACCTTGTTCTTCCCATACAGCTGACTTCTCAGGACTTGCCTTACTCTCTGCAGGTATTTGGCGGTTGCTGCTTTCCTTGCGTCCTCTTCACGATTTCCATGCGCCTGCGGGATTCCAAGGTACTTGTAGCTGTCCTCAACATCGACTATGTTGCCTTCTGGTAGTACAATCCCCTCAGTTCTGACTACCTTCCCTCTCTTTGTTACCATCCAACTACACTTATCCAATCCAAATGACATTCCAAGGTTGCTCTGGTCCGCTCTTAGATCCACGTGATGCCTCCTTCTCCCATATGTTTTTCCAGTATTGCTCAGTCTCCAACCTTGGTGGGTCCGCTCTCATGTTATTACCCTGCCACTGAGAGTACACTTTGGATGGTTCTGTGGAGAACATCTGGTTTATTCTCTGCCCTCTATCTCTCTTGTGTACCTCTTCAGGCAGTTAGCCAAGGCTGTGAGTCTTTGCTTGGCAGTTTCTAAGGCCTCAGGTATAGACAGCTTGCTGTACTTCTTAGGCAGGGTCTTCATCACACCCTTCTCCATTTCCAATAGCTGGCTAACTTCCCTTCATGCTGCCTTGATCTTGGCCTCTAGCCTTCTTTTCCATGGAGGATACTGCTTCTTATGCTTGGTATTCATCTTGTATCCAAGCATCTCAAGGATCACTGTTGCTGTGTTGTACAGCAGCTGGTTGGTCTCAGTGATGGTCACAGTAGGGATTGTTCGTAGTGCTGCATTCACATCTTCTAGTAGACTTTCAGTAGGTACTTCACTTGGCCTTGGTAATCGGCCATGGGGACTCCAGGTGTCCTTCTTAGCCATGATCTTATCTCACCTGCTCTTGCATTCAGCTTACAAGGGCTCATTGTTCTTGGGGCTTGGTACCCAATCTTGGAGTGTGGGGATGATGATATCTCCCTCCTGACCTGTAATTTCAGTAAATAGAGTAATTTCAATAAATCCATCTGGTTTCCTCCTGTAGTTCACAGATCTGTTTCTGATGAATTGGTGATGCTGAATGTTCCTTAGTGTGTGTATCTGCCCTGCCATTAGTGACATCCCATGTAGAGTGTACCCTGTCCCACACCCAATGCTTGTGTAGTAGGTCCTAGAACACTGCATTTCTGCATTGTACATGGAATTATTGATAATGGAAGGATGGACTGACAAGGGTAACTGTTTACCAGTATTATGTCTGGTATATCCAGAGATACACAATGTATTAGTATTTGTTAATACTGTATGTTTTCATATATTGGCATTTTTTTTCTTTTCATGACATGTGTTTAGCTGTGGCAGCTCCTTGAAACTACATGTCCATCTCTGTACTTACTTCTTTAACTATGCACACTGTGATACAGATCACAAGTGACAAGCACAATTTTTTGAAGTTTCACCCAATCAATGGGTTTGGAGTCTGAAGCAATTTCTAAAAGAAACAACTAAAACATCCACAGTTAAAAAGGAGCTTAAAAACTAGAATAAGCAGTTAAGAGTACATAATAGTCTGGTCATAATCTAACAGGACAAACATTTTGGACTATACATATACAGTGTAAGTTCATTTTGTGAGAAGGGATATAATGGTTGAATTTGAGTTCTCATCAATAACTGTATTATAACAACTTATTAAATTATGGTACTAAAAATGGAAGAATTCCAGTTGTTGGCATTTTGATGTTATTGTTAAAGAAAAAAATCAAATGAAAATAATTATATGACTGCTATTGTGTAAAAAGGTTATTAAATAGTGTAATCCAGTTTGTAGGAAGGAGAAACAGAATAGAGTGGCATGATGCTCCTTAAGCCGCTGCATGAGAACATTAATGGGTGAGATTAATTGAGTGAGATGCTGAAGGGCACAATGAGCAATGCTTCATGGATACATTTTAATGCAGTGATAGCATCTTCAGTTAAGCGTGTCCTATTTTCCCGCCTATTGAACATTTTTTTTTTTTTGTCCTGCTGTGTCAGTTGAGCAGTTTTGCTCTATTGTTTGCATGCCTCTTTTAAAACCCGTGGGGGCTTGGGGTTGAAAAACAAACTGTCCCCTGACTTTGTCCAGTTTCTCCTTTGTCTTTGTATCAAATGCTGTCTAAGCTTTGGCCACCGTAGGAATCCCAAAATTCACTTTGATCATGAAATAATACTTTGTATAAGCAGACATGGAACAGATTGCTATTACTGAACTCTTGGCATGGCTGTATAGGTAAATGGCTTACTGGAAGAATATAGGTAGAGAAACGAGAATCCACACAACACAGAATTTGGAAAGCAACTAAACCGTATCTCATAGGTAATGATGTTAAAATATGCAGGTCTATTTTGCAAAGGTCTGATTGCAAAATTATCTGAATGCCGTAACTGAAATGTAGGCTCTGTAAACAAAATGAGCTGTCTACACATAAAATATTTAAATTTGTTGTCTTGATTATTTATAGAATATCACATCTATTTAGGCTTTTTTTGTTTAAATAGTATGTGTCAGTATCAACACTGTTACATCCCTAACTATTTATTATAAAAAGTTCCAGTATAATGCATCTTTTAGACTTATCTTGTATGTTTTCATTTGTAAGTCTTTTGCAACATCAATAATATCTATATATCCCCAGCAACATAAAAAGACTCCGATCGGAAGCATATTTAACTTCCATGGATAACACCCAGCTGAAGCGGGGAAAGAAAGGAAATCCATATGCTCCCCTTGAGATGGGCTTTCTAATTTTCATTCAAAAGGCAGACAGATTTGCTAACTGCCTGTGGGTAGAGCTCACTTATCCAGTTTGGCACCGCACTATTACAGATAACGCTTCCCCCGGCCCGGGTGTGTGGCGGCATGCTTACGGCTGCCTCTTGTCATCATTGTAAAGCAATACATTGACTCCCTGAATCCAAACAAACTTTGCCAGAATCCTTATGTCTGAAAGATGGCTGTTCAAGCATGAGTCTCTCGGATAAACAACACAATTGTATCCATGGGGAAAACAGCACAGTATTACCAGGGGTCTCCATGTAAAAATAAAGCACTTATTTCGCCAGATTAGACATTAAATATTACAACTGATTATTCAGAAAAGTAGTTATTATTTTTTCAGTGGCGTGATTTACAATATGATATATTATACAGTAATTATTATTGCTCAGTTCTTTTTGTTTTTCTTCTTCTTTTTTTCCATTTTTTTCCTATTAAAATAAATATCCATGTTGCCATGATTCTTTCAGGTCATATGACTTTTAAATACAGATTTCATCATTATATTTCAAAACTGATATTTTATTTGTAGCTGTTTTAATAAACTCATTACTGTAAAAACTTGATTTCACAGCCCATCCCAAAAGCACTGGGCAGTAGACTAGGCTTGCAGAGTACATTCTATTTGCAGGGAATATTAGTAAAATCTCATAAAAATCATATACTACATTTTTCATTGGACCACGTAAGATATATTTCATGTTGGGTACTTGCACAAACATCAGTTTTGCATTCTGTGTGTGATTCTGTATTCTTAAACATTTAAAGTGACCACACCAGAAATTATCTGCATTCATGTGTCAGCACAATTTATCATGATTAAAGCCAAAATGCTTACGTTATGAAGTACTTTAATACATCCTTTATTATTCATCAGGAACTGGTAATGTGCATGCTGAATTGTTTTTGAAAGCTGAGACACACTTTATTTCACTTAAAGTAGTGAATGTAGATAGTATTTAAAATGCATTAAAACAGTGGTGATGAAGTGCAGTGTATCACAGAACACCAACGTGCAATTAAATGGTAAACTCATGTGTGGAGGTTTATTTATATACAAATCCCATATCCGGAAAAGTTGTAATATTTTTTTAAACACGATAAAATCTAAAATCTGCAATTGGTAAATTCTCTTGAACCTTTATTTTACTTACAAAACTACAAAGAAATGACAATGTTTTGGCTCAACATCTTGATTGTATTTTGTAAATATAAACACATTTAGAATCTGATGCGTGCAACACACTCAAAAAAAGAGGCTAAATAAGAGTGAAAAAGTTTATCTAAGACTCAAGTAACACCATTTTGGAGGATTCCACAATAAGCAGGTGAGTTGGTAACAGTTGAAGATATCATGATTAGGTGTAAAAGGAGTGTCTACCAAAGGCACAATCTTGGCAAGCAAGGATGAGTCATGGCTCACCACTTTGTGTGAAACTTCATGAAAGAATTGTCAATCAGTTCAAAAGGAACATTTCTCAATGCAAAATTGCAAACAATTTTGGTCTTTCACCATCTACAGTAGACAATATTGTGAAAAGATTCAGGGAATCCAGAGAAATCTCATTGCGTAAAGGGAAAGGCCAGAAAACACTAATGAATATGCGTGACCTTCGAGCCCTCAGACAGCATTGCGTGAGAAACCATAATGCTGCTGTGACATAAATAGCCACATAGGCTCAGCATTACTTCAGAAAACTATTGTCACTTAACACAGTCCACTGCTGCATCCAGAAATGCAACCTGAAATTATTACCCAAGGAGGAAGCCATACATCAATTCTATGCGGAAATTCCGCCAAGTTCTCTGGGCCTGAGCTCATCTCAGATGGAGCAAAAGGCGGTAGAAATGTGTGCTGTGGTCAGATGAGTCCACCTTTCAGCTTGTTTTCGGGGAAAATGGACATTGAGTCCTCCGTGCCAAAGATGAAAAGGACCATCCTCAGAGTTATCAGCGAAAGGTGGAAAATCCAGTATTTGTGATGGTATGGAGGTGCATCATTGCCCACGGCATGGATGACTTGCGTGGAGGTACCATTGACATGGAGTTGTATATTGGGTTTTAGAGATACCTGTGCTGGCATCAAGGCAATGTTTTTTCCCAGGAAGTCCATGGTTATTTCAGCAAGACAATGCCAGGCCTCATTCTACAAGTGCTACAGCAACGTGGCTTCATAGATACAGAATGCGTGTGGTTGACTGGCCTTCCAGAGATCCATATTTGTCTCCTATTGAAAATGTATGGCCCATCATGAAGAGGAGAGCAACTGCTGAGCAGCTGAGGTCTTGAATTGAGCAACAATGGATGAAAATTCCACTTACAAAAATGCAACAATTAGTATCCTCAGTTCCCAAATGATTAAAAGTGTCATTAAAAGGAAAGATGATGTAATACGGTGGTGAACATGCCTCACTCCCAACTTTTTTTTGACTGTGTTGCAGGCATCAAATTCTAAATTTGTTTATATATTATAAAAAATACAAAATACAAAATAATTCTTTTTTTTCCTTGCATTTTAGAAAATATCTCACCTTTTCTGGAAATGGGGTTTGTATATTGGTGGATTTTTTTTTTTTTTCTTAGGATATTTCACACAGGACAAGTCAAAGTGCATGCGGGCAGTAACAGGAAACTCCGGAAACAGAAGAAATGCAAACTCACAAGCAATCGCTTTGGTCCAAAGCAGATCTCTACAGGTTCTGCTTGCTACCACCTACGGAACATAATTCTTTTATGCCTATTGCAAAGGTTCTAAAGACAGTCTTGATGCTTGGTGTGTTAGGGTTTCCAGGTTGCTGAAAGAGGGTTTTACCTCCACAGACCCGTTCCAGTAATACTACTTGGAGTCCAAAAGGGTACTAACAAATGAACATGCCTCTTTTGCATGTAAAACAGCCCTTGGAAGATGTATAGTGGTTGACTGACTTGCTTGCTGTGTCTGTTCAATCTACCCACTCTTTGTACATGATTAGAATCAGCTGTCAGAAGAAATACTGGTGACTGGTATCCAAGAACGCACTCAATCAATGTCGAGGTTAATGAATGGAAGAATGACTGAATTTTGAGTATACTGAATCCAAGGCTGAGTCCAGCTACAGCCAGTCTGATTTTAGCTGTAGGACTTCTGAAGGTACTTTACAATCTCCTGGTAAAGACACTCAAACATTCCATGTGACTGAGGGTGATAGCTTGATTTCAAGCTGATGAAAACACCAAATAAAAAAAAAAAAGTCCTGTAACTCTGTAAGTAAACTGAAGACCCATATCAGAGACAGTGTCTTTAGGACTACTGGAATATATGTACAATAAGGTCTCTGTGGTCGCCGTAGTCAACTATGAAGTCAATGGATATAAGTGACTCAAGACATTTGGGGGTTGTAAGAGGCTCCAAAAGTCCTGCTGGCAGTTGTCTAAGGATCTTTGTCCAGAGTCCACCTCACAGGCTATCACATTCTTTCACCTCTTGTCATGACAGATCACAAACACTGTTCAGATAGAGCTGCTAAGAATTATTCACCTCCCAATAGCCATGACAAGGTGAACTGTGGGCCAAATGAAGAAGTTGTGGAGATAAGGCAGATAGGACAAACACTTCATTCAGGGCCAGTGGATTAGTCCTAGGTGTTCAGTCTGTGATGCTATGATGTTGCCTATGACATGGAAGAAGAAAACAGGAAGCCAGTGAGATGGTATCCAGTACAGAAGAGCATCAGCATTGCCATCGTTGGAAGTTGTTTTACAAGTGACTGGAAAGTAATACCTTATGTCCACCATGCCTCCACTGAGCCACTGTGCTTTCTGGAAATATTTTAAATTTTTATTATCAGTGAAAACAAAGATCCTTCCAAATAAGTGCCTCTTCTCTTTGAGTGCCATCTTTATTGCAAATTCACCTGTTTCCCATGTTGTACTTGTGAGATACAATTTACAGGAAAAAGGTATAAGTGGACAACCTGGGGACTGTGCCATGGTGCTGAGATACTACTGCACCTACCTCCACCTGAGATGCATGAATTTCAACTAGGAAAGGTAATGAAAGATACAAGTGTTTTAACACAGGAGCAGATATGAACTTCTGCTTCCATTACTCAAACATCCTTACTTGCTGCTGGGGTCCTGTCAAGTTTTTTGAGGCTGTGTTCATCTAAAAGTTTTCACAGCCTAAAAAGCACTCTTTCTTTATATGTTTTAATCCTCCTGCTAAGGGCTTTCTGCTAAGGCATGGAAATTGCATACAATAAACCATGAAATGGGGTAGTTCCTGGTTATAAGTCTTTGCATAAAGCCAGGAAGAGTGAGACGGGACAGTGGACACCTTGGATTTACTAAAAATGTTCACTGAGTTGTGATATTTATGGTGAATGTTCACTAGAATCTTAACATCTGGGCTTTTTTTCAAGGTGGTACGGCAGGGTACAGAGACAATCAAAGCAACAGTTGTTACACCAGGAAATTAATCGTACAGCGCTTGATGAAAAAGAGGGTCATAGATACTCTGATATTACTGTACTTTCTGGTGAGTGGATCATTTAGAAAGCATTGTTTCAGGGATACTGCTACTAATGCTATCAACAGGACAATAAAAAAAACTAAGATGTCTATCCAGGGTTACAATCTATAACCAATAATTACACATTGTTATCAGTACCCTCCATAACTTAGTCAACACCCAGTCTACAAAATTCCCTCCTTTGCGTGAACCTACAAACCTACAGCTTTTATGTCAAACACAAGACCTCTTTGATATCTGAACAGATAATAACAACTGCCAGCAAGGATAACTTGGGAGACACATTCACTAGCAAAGGTCTAAGGTCCCCTAAACCAGTTTTTGTTGCCAGGCACCTCAGAAGTGGTCCAGTTGCTTGCAGGACAGGCAGAGTCCTTCTTTATAACACTGCTACATTTCAACAAGACTAAGGCACCCTCCCCTGACCCACAGATCATGGGTAACCCACTGAGGGGACATCAGTGAGGGATGTTTGCATTAACCTCTTGTTTTGCTGCTTTCTCTTAGATTATCTCAAGACATGATTTTCTAGATGAACTGGTCAAAGGATCCACTCCTCTTTTTTGCAGGCTAACTCAACTTAGATATCATCATTTAATCCTTAAAGAGTCAGGGTAGTAAAGTGGTTTCATAGGAACCATTGGTGGTGGCCCTGGTATAAAATTCCAACGAATAGTCTGCCTCAGTTTGATCCCCTTTGTGCGTAGCACTAGAATAAGGTCTCCAACTGTCTGTCCCCGACTCATAAATTGAGCTATGAATCAGTTTTAGGAGGTAACCAATCAAACTTCTCCGGGACTGCCACACAAGAAACAGTCTAGAACTCTTTTGAGTGAAGGAGTCCAATAAGCATTGCAACAAATGATTCATGGCCTTCCAAGAGTGCTCCTTGAGCTGTGACAGTGGTTTTGAAGCATTCGGACTCTGCTGCACCCACTGTTAATGATGGAAACTTCTACTAGTAAACATCAAGACAAGTCGTAAAATCATGTGCAGATACTTCTTTACAGTGAAAGGTGGAAGTTACTAGAAACAAAACATTACTTGTCACTGGACAAGGCAAAGGGAACTGGCAAGGAATGGGGATCTCCGGAAACAATAGGAACCTTAAAGGTACAGAGGAAGTTTATAGGCATATGTGGTCACTGGCTTATGACAGGGTTTGATTCCAGTGACCGTCTCAAGGCAGCTCCATTGTAAGCTGAAAACGCCTTTATATAACATAAACAGTATTGATAAAGAAACAGTTCACACGCCTGATTTCTGTAAACCGGCTTTGTACAAATTTTTTAACTAATTTCACATTTATTCCTGCTAATACTCATACAAGTAAGACTAACATCGAATAATAATGGAAATACAGCATAGTTTGGTAATTAAATGTTCATGTTGCACTATTATATTTACAGCCATTTCTAAATTTATGATCTTTAACATTTTAGAACCACTACAACTCTCACTTGTTTGCTTACTAGTCATTTTCAAAAAAAAACTGTAAGTTGAAGGGCATCACAGATGTAAAGTTTTGTAAGCAAATCCCGATAGCTGTTAGACACTCAAACACTGACTGTGACCCAAGCAAAAACAAGTACGGCTGCCTTATGGTGCCGTTGCCAGGTAAGGCACATGGATTGGTCATCATTGGATGTTACTACCAAGCATCAATACTCAACAATAATACAATAATGTTAATAGGATGGTTGCCGTAAGTTTGGGCTGTCGTATGTTGCATATGTTATAATGCAAGCACTACGTGCAACAGTGGCCCAAAGTAAGTCTCCAAGATTTCTACTTATTAGTGCTTGCTGAACATTACTACAACACCTAGTGCAAATGGTCATCTGTTCAAAAAATATTTTTGATTACACAATTAATGGCTGATGTGTTGGGGATGCCAGGTTACTGGAAGTTGAGGGGGTTCTGGTCTTTGCTCATAGTGCTGCTACTGAGCATAATAACCCAGTGCAGGCATACTGCAACTGAGAGGAAAAAAGACCAGTCATTGCACCATATAATATAAGCTATGCAGTTATTGTCCAACAGTAGACAGCAATAGTAATTTTTTCACTCCAGTAAGCATTTATGATGTTAATATAAATAACTGTCATTATGCTTTCACATAGAGTAAAGGTCTATATTGTAAGTGAATCTGTCATGTGTCCAAAGTGGGTGTGTTATGGATATTCTGTGGCGAGCAAGATTCATTGTCACTTTTTGTATTGGTCTGCATTACCCTGGTCTTACTCTCAAGACTGAGTTCAGGAGGCAAACTGTTGAAATGAGCTGGTTTCATTTCAGTAATGTTGGAACACAAAAAATGTAATTAAAATAAAAATGTTTGATTGTGTAATTCTGCATTTCTTTGCTAACCAGCTCAATTTCTTCAGCTTTTTTTCCATCCCAGTCTTGCCACGTGAGGTACACTGGTTCCTTGCGCTATGAACATCAGTTATGGTTTTTCAAAAATACAAGCAGTTTCCAGTTTATTTATTTATGTTAAATAGTATATTGTTTATAGTACATAAAAATTAATATAATAAATATTAAATAAATATAATATAATAATAAAATATAAAATAAAATAAGAAAAATTAAAAACTATATTATAGTATATAAATATTATATTGTTGAAGTTACTGTCAGTTGTTAAGTGAAAATTAACTGCATTTCTATATACAGACATTTTCCAGGAGAAAAATGTGCACAAACACAAAGGTGGGTCACTTCAGTGATTACAGTTCTTGTTTCTTCTTGATGTTGGATTTAGATATGAAAAACAAGTATCTAGAAGCTGAAATCGGATGTGCTCATATGAAGAATCAGTCAATGACATTCAGTTTGGGCTTTGGAAATGATGTATTTTCACCTTTAGTGAATTTTAAATGAGTTTTAATTTTATATATATAGAAAAAAAATTTCCCCACTCGCCCCCCTTTTTGCAGGCAGTCTTACTCCTTCAAGCTTGGGTCCTCTACCAGAGGCCTGGGAGGCTTGAGGGTTCTGCGCAGTATCTTAGCTGTTCCTAGGACCGCGCTCTTCTGGACAGAGATCTCGGATGTTGTTCCCGGGATCTGCTGGAGCCACTCTCCCCGCTTAGGGGTCACAGCCCCAAGTGTTCCGATTACCACGGGGACCACTGTTGCCTTCACCTTCCACATCTTTTCTAGCTCCTCTCTCAGTCCGTGGTGTTTCTCAAGCTTCTCATGTTCTTTCTTTCTGATATTGCCATCGTTTGGGACGGCGACATCTATCACTACGGCTTTCTTCCCCTGTTTGTCCACCACTGCTATGTCCGGTTGGTTAGCCGTTACCAGTTTGTCAGTCTGGATCTGGAAGTCCCACAGGATCTTAGCTTGGTCATTCTCGATCACCTGTGGGGGTGTATCCCACTTTGATCCTGGGACTTCCAGCCCATACTCGGCACAGATGTTCCTGTACACTATGCCAGCCACTTGGTTATGGCGTTCCATGTATGCCTTGCCTGCTAGCATCTTACACCCTGCTGTTATGTGCTGGATTGTCTCAGGGGCATCTTTGCACAGCCTGCACCTGGGGTCCTGCCTGGTGCGGTAGACCCCGGCCTCTATTGATCTTGTACTTAGAGCTTGTTCCTGTGCTGCTGTGATTAGTGCCTCTGTGCTATCTTTCAGTCCAGCTTTATCCAGCCACTGGTATGATTTTTCGATATCAGCCACTTCTTCAATCTGCCGGTGGTACATACCGTGTAGGGGTTTGTCCTTCCATGATGGTTCCTGGTCTTCCTCGTCCTCCTTCTCGGGTTTCTGCTGCCTGAAGTATTCACTAAGCATCTCATCAGTCGGGGCCATCTTCCTGATGTAGTCAAGGATCTTTGTTGTTTCATCCTGGATAGTGGCTCTGACGCTCACTAGTTCTCGGCCTCCTTCTTTCCGCTTAGCGTACAGCCTCAGGGCGCTGGATTTGGGGTGAAACCCTCCACACATTGTCAGGAGCTTCCTTGTCTTGATGTCAGTGGCTTCTATCTCCTCTTTTGGCCACCTTATTATGCCAGCGGGGTATCTGATGACCGGCAGGACGTAGGTGTTGATAACCCGGACCTTGTTCTTCCCATACAGCTGACTTCTCAGGACTTGCCTTACTCTCTGCAGGTATTTGGCGGTTGCTGCTTTCCTTGCGTCCTCTTCATGATTCCCATGCGCCTGCGGGATTCCAAGGTACTTGTAGCTGTCCTCAACATCGACTATGTTGCCTTCTGGTAGTACAATCCCCTCAGTTCTGACTACCTTCCCTCTCTTTGTTACCATCCAACTACACTTATCCAATCCAAATGACATTCCAAGGTTGCTCTGGTCCGCTCTTAGATCCACTAGCCACTGGGCTTTGTTGTTATGTGATGCCTCCTTCTCCCATATGTTTTTCCAGTATTGCTCAGTCTCCAACCTTGGTGGGTCCGCTCTCATGTTATTACCCTGCCACTGAGAGTACACTTTGGATGGTTCTGTGGAGAACATCTGGTTTATTCTCTGCCCTCTATCTCTCTTGTGTACCTCTTCAGGCAGTTAGCCAAGGCTAGCCAAGTCCTTCTTAGCCATGATCTTATCTCAGCTGCTCTTGCATTCAGCTTACAAGGGCTCATTGTTCTTGGGGCTTGGTACCCAATCTTGGAGTGTGGGGATGATATCTCCCCCCTGACTTGTCTTGGCTCCCCCTTGCCGTAACATTTGTGCTGTACCTCATCAATCTCTCTCTCTCTCTCCCTCTCTCTCTCTCTCTCTCTCTCTCTCTATATATATATATATATATATATATATATATATATATATATAAAATTACACACATTAATTTATGCTTCTGTTTTTTTTCTCTTCCCAGTTGGTAGTGAGAAAATTTCTGAACCCTAAGTGTAATAGCTAATAAATTTATTCTTTAATTCTTGGGTTGATCTTTATATTAATTTTAATAGAACATGTTAAAGTAATTAATGTATACCCTTCACGATATGTAAATATAAAATTAGGCTACAAAAATCACTTTAATAACAGCCACTTCATAATAATAATAATAATAATAATAATAATAATAATAAGAAGAAGAAGAAGAAGAAGAAGAAGAAATGGCTTGCATATATGAACACAAACAATTACAATATTAACAGAAGAAAATGTGCACATTTAAAACAACAGCGCTTGGAAAAAAAATGTAACATAACAAAAAGTGGTCATCGGCTGAATGATCACAGCAGTTTGATGTTCATCCTGGAAGCACAGGACACAAGGAGGTAGGGAGGTTACACACCTGTTCATTGCAACACAGATACTCATTTAGTCACACGTACACACTAAGGGTAACTCACTTGAAACTAATGTCAAAAGTGTCTAATAATGTTGCAGGGACTGGAGCAGCACATGAGCACTCTTTTGTACCCTCTGAACTGACACAGTTTCATCAAAGTTCTAATGTACAGTGGTGGGAGTAAGTAATATATTTAAAATAAGAAAGAGATATCAAAATCACAATGAGTCTTATTGGCATGTCTGCTGATGCAAACAAGGAATTTGCTCTAAAAATTACACTACCACCTGCCCTTATATATAATAATATGTGTAAGACATATTATACATAATATAATGGATGCGGATGTTTAGATATCTGTAGTAATATGTATTACATGAGATTTAGATATTTACTTCTTAATTGGTTCTTATTATTTATTTTTGAGCCCCACTTAGTGAAAGTATTAAGTTTGATTTTCTACTTTTCTCTTCTGGGTCTTTTTTGGTGTTACTCAATGACATTTTCCTGTGGAGTATTTTCTGTTGTCTTCAAAGCCCTATCACATATCAGACAAAATACATTTTATGTGTATAGCCTCTGTTGGTAATATTTCATCATCCACACACAAGAAATGCTGTCTGAAAACCTATGCATAAAGTGCATTTATCTTTGTGAAATATGAAACCAGACAATCTATTGGCACCTGCACTTTATAAAATGAATAATTTACCGGTTATTTCACATCAGAATGAAAAATGGGTAATGGAAATTCTGTGGTGTCAGAGGTTAAATATAATATGCTGCAACTGTATGACATCATTTACAGAATCCAAAAGACAGAAAATCATTTTATTCTTTATGTAAATTAAGTTGCAGAACGAAATAGCAATTAATAGAAATTTTCACATCCACAGTTTAAAATGGAAGGAATAGCTGTTTTTTTACTTTTTAGAACCTTTTTTTTTTTTTTAGCTACTTGCTTGTTTAATTAAAAAACTCCTTCTCCTTTATTCCTCAGAATACTTTTTCTGGTCACTTACCCTCATGAACTGTTTTGCATTATTTAATAACAAATAAAAGCACATATTAAAGCAAAGGTTATCCAAATCCATTTCAAGGTTTTTCAACCATAAAATAATACATTACTGATGTTAACAATAGACAATGTTTAAGGCATATCCGCATTTGAGTTTGAAAAAAAAAAAATTCCTGATTTATTTACTGATGCATTTTAGTCACCATTTTTTACAAAGTGTCCAATTCATGAAAATTTTAAAGAATATTTTGAATTTTGCCAAACCTAATAACATAGTGTCACGACAGGCCGAGAGAACCGGGACGGGAAGACCCAAGTGTGGAGTCGTTCGTCTGGAGTCAGAGGATCAGGCAAGTTCTCGGTATCGGGGACAGACAGAGGGTCGGTCGATCAGTGGTCGGGGTCAGAGCAGGAATCCACGGGCGAGGTCAGGAGACGAGGTGAAGAGTCGGTCGAACTGCGATCAGAGTTGAAAAGAAGATCCATGGACGTGGTAAAGAAACAAAGATAGAGGTCAAAACTGGAGAACATGAACGGAGAACTGGAGATGCATATGAGCGAAGAGTCACAAGGAAGGGCAGCTGTCCCTGACGAGATTCCACAAAGGTAAAGGTCTTTTAAAGGGTGAGCAGTTAATCAGGTACTGGAGCAGAGTCAGGTGTTGTCAGTTGAGTCGTGGGTGTGGATGTGACACATAGGTTAGTTTCAGGGAGATGTCCCACTTGCGAATTGGGAAACACGACCTATATTGTTGTGGTAAATTAATTATCAGAAACTGTTAAGTTTCTGGGAGTTTCTATGAGATCAGCAAGAAACACCAAAAACTGATCAAAGCAGTAATGACATCAATTTTGAGCTGCTGTTTTTATTTTATACAATTTTGGTTGTCCGCAGAACGGCACTCTTATAACACATAGTTTGTGTATGGGCAGATGGTGGTAAATTGCTTTCTGTACAAATGAACATACAGTTAAGTTTTTACTTTTGTTTGTTTATTTACCATGTGGAAGCTTCAGTATTATAGACAGCTGTGTTGAACAGTGATTCAAGGTCTGCTCTTGCTCTCAGAATAGTGAAGGTTCATATTCCAGATGGGACTATGCAGGAAGGCTTCTAAATTCCTTCACTGCATAAGTAAACAATAAAGCTTGATTTGTTTAACCCTGCTTTACTTCACTTAGGGCATACGGATTTGCTCCTTGCTTTTCCCATGCAGATGTTAATGCGAGCAGGGTTCACTGCCTGTATTTTGCTGTCATTGTTTGTGGGCTGGACTGTCCATCTGCTCTCTGCCAAAAGACTGATTCACTAGCTGGCTCCCTCTAGATTTCCTCTGCTAGTGCCCCAGCTACAGTAATAATTTTTTACCAAAGCATATAGCACATTATCTTCTTTTGCTCATTGCAGAGCTCATGTCGAAAACTGTTCCATTTATCAAGACATTTAAATTTCACAAAGCTTGGATTCAAGAGTACTTCAACCTTCTTTACACTAGACGTCCAAAAATCCAGTCACTGCAAGGTCAGACCAAACTGGTGCTACAAGTCAATTTAACCTACTTTTCAATTCTCTTGAGTACTTGCATATAAATGGAAGTCGGCTGTAAAGAAAAATGACTGTTATCGCTGTTATCACTGTGTATGTCTGCTCTCAACTTTTAAAAACACCTTTTGAGCATTGCTGACCATCCTACATACAGACTTTGGTTTTATTGCTTTTTGTAACATTTGTGAGCTGGTTTATCCTGCCCTTTGGTATATATCATGGGATTCATATTTTAGTCCCGGAGGGCCACATGGTACTGTTATCTCAGCTGACTCTGGCCTTTCAATGATTCATATTTCAAATCACCTTGAATATTTTTAGCTGAAAACTGTTTTTTTTTACTTATGCTAATTCATTTCTTTAACACTGTTGAAGTAATTGTTTCAGTAAGAGTTCAGTAAAAGTCTTACTCTTGAAAACTGGTTAGGTTGGTGTTTCTATTACTCAATTCACAAAATAAAACAGTAACTTTTTATTTTTGTATTTTTCTTTGAGATTTATTTGGCTTTGGAGAAAAGTTTCTGCTCAATGGGTAAATGTAAATGTAAATGTAACTTAACATTTAATGAACTCACATTTTAAGGGATAAAAATAAGAATAGGTAATCATGTATTAATTCCAAAGAACAGTATTATTCATGTAAACCAGAATTAAAAGTATGAAATGCTCAGAGTTTTTCACTTTATAAATGTTCACTTTATACAGTACAGCAATTCTTCACTTTGTTTTTCAAGACCAAACATTGATATTCTTCATGAATGAGACAGCAATGCAGTGGTCAGCAGTGCTTCACAGCAGCTGTACATTACAGAAGATCACACTGAAAATGTCTAAAGATGTCTTAAATGTCTAAGGTCTCACCAAAGGAAATCATCTTCATCAGGATAACTTACAATTAATATACCTTTTTAATATACCTTTTCAGTAGTAATTATAGTTAAGTAATGGGGAGAACAAGAAGAAAAGCACAACTTGATTTTCAAGGTGATTCCACGTAGAGAAAACTGTTCCAGAACATAATGTGCTGAAAATTTTTAGGCCAGCAATAAGTTAGAGTGTAAAATAATTATATCTGAAGGTTTTGAATCTTGTGTCCATCTTAATTTAATTGTTGACATTTTTAATTATTATTCATTAAGATCCCTTTTTCTTTTTATATCACAAATTACTATTTGTATCACAGGTTTTATTTCTTTCATTGCTGTGTTATTTCTCATTTACATGGGCTTCATTTTACTGCCGTATGCCAAGGTCACTGTAAGAATGTAGAAAGAACCAGGAAAGTGTTGCTGTGATTAAGCAATTAATGTTATGTCTTAAAACTTGCAGACACATTGAATAAGAGGGACTAATAGGGGAAGACGGCAGGAGAACACTTAGCACTTAAACAAATTCCATCTCTTAATTGAGTCAGACATTTACATAACAGAAAATACACAATGGGATGTATGCGAATATGTGCATCAGAATTTACAAGCATAACCCATTTCCAGTAAACAAAAAAAAAAAAACCCTTCCCTCAAATTAATGTATTAATGTATATATAAATAATAACAATGATTCATATTATTTCATAATGTCTTGGTGCAAGTCAGCTGTATTTTGATGGGCACTTGCTTTTGTTTCTTACATTGATGTGAACATTTATTTATTTAGCAGACACTTTTCTAGTGTCTAACAAACAGCTTCTAGTGAACACTACGTAGTGTTATCAGCTGATACCTTATTCACCGTGGTGACTTGCAATGGGTCACTCAGCCATACATCAGTGCAATACACTCTCTCTGCCACTCACACACTATGGGGGAACCTGAACAGCCTGTGTTTGGACTGTGGGAGGAAACCCACACAAAGACAGGGAGAATATACAAACTGCACACAGACTGAGCAGGGATCGAACCCATGTCCTCTCACACCACCCAGCTGCTGTGAGACAGCAGTGCTACTCGCTGTACCACCCTTAAAATAGATATGATTTTCTGTCCACCTATTCAACATTTTTACATTTTTTATATCTTTTAATGCTTCGGGGGTGGTGTGGTGCAGCAGGCTTTGCCGGTCTTGCTCCCTGGTGGGTCTGGGATTCAAGTCCTGCTTGGGGTGCCTTGTGACAGACTGGTGTCCCGTCCTGGGTGTATCCCCTCCAGCCTTATGCCCTTTGTTACTGTGTTAGGCTCTGGCTTGCTGCGACCCTGTTTGGGATGAGTGGCTTCAGCTAGTGTGTTTGTCTTAATGTTTTAAATATCATTCAAAAGAGAACAGCAACCTGATCTGCATGACATACTGATCTAGTCCCTTCAGGTTAAAAATTAATGCTGTTAGGTGCCGTCAGGTTGATGTCAACCCATGGCAACACTGTGGAGAGTTGTCCTGAAAAGCGCCCAGTTGTTCTGCCAACCGGCTAAGACTTGAAAGTGGGGCATCCATGGCTGTGGTGATTGTCATTCTTTAAATGACTGTTACTATCCATAGAGCTTTCATGGCAGGACACAGAAGTAGGCCTTTCTTCCACGTAGTTAATGTTGCTGTTGTTGCCATTGTCACAGAAATGTGATCCTCCACCATCACCACCGACCCATACTGCTGCTGCTCAGTATAAGGTTCACTGCTCTTTGTCTGACTGCTAACCATACGTCTTCCTGACAAGGTTGAACCCAAAGGAGTGTTACTCCAGTCAGTGTAACCCTTTGGGTCATGGCAGTGCCCAAGCCCAACCACCACAACATGGTGACAGCTACCGATCGGGAGGTTAAAAGTAGAATTTCTTAAACACTGTGCAACTTTTTAGTTGTGAATAGCAGCAGCAGGCATAGCAGTTTAGCACATGGACATGTAACAATGAGGTTGCTGGATGAAGCCCAACTCCCTGTTACTGCTAGTCATGAACCCCAGGAGGCGTAGCCTGTGAGAACAGCAGAGCGGCCCATCTACTGAGAGCTGATTGCCTCGCCGCACACCGCTTCCACATCAGCTAATCACGGAAGGGTTTAAAGTGGAACCAGCGGAGGCAGTGATTGTGGAATTTTGCACAGCGTGTCCCAGTTTACACAGATATTCTAGATCTGTTTCATCATTCTAAATGCTCTGTAGTTCTTGTTTTATGTGCTCCTTTTTTAAAAAAAAAAAAAAAAAAAAAACTTAGCCTTTTGTTTGATCTTGCACTTTTTCATGACTGCAACTTAACCTCACTTGTGTCCAACACCAGTCCACATCTCTGTTTCTGAAACGGCTGTAAAACCTTTCCTGAAGTTAACTATCTGAATCTTTTAATGGTTCAGATACTGTAAATCCCACTTAGATTAGCAGATTAAAAATAATTAGACAAAAAGAGAGATGTCAAATGTGTTAGTGATGATCATTTGTCATATAACAATCAGGAGCTGATAATGCTGACATGAACATTGAAACTAAACAGGTCAGAGATGTTTTTTCTTTCATTTTTCTCATAGCCAGATAGCCACTTCTTATTTCTGGAACACCTACTCGTGCCCTGGAAGGGTGAGCAGAATTCTTTTCACTGTCCAAGCTACTGGGTTCATTAGCCAACATTAAAATCTTGGGGGAAAATGGTACATTCCATCGGTAGCCAAGCAGGCAAACAGCTGAATTTACATGTTGTCCTGAGTACCAAAAGACAGAAGCCCACTACTTTATGTTCCCTTGACCTCTTTGCCACAGATGGCTAGTATGATACAGCAAGGTCTGGAGTCCAGATGTTCATACTCTTGCATGCAACTCTTTGCAAGTTTGCCACTGAGGAGGCTAAACATTGCTATTTGTTGTTTCATGTGCAATTCACTCAGGAAACATGTCTAATTAATAAAGAAAGCAAAAATAACCATTATGTAGCCTGTTTAAGACTCAGACAGGGCTGAAAACTGTGAAGGGTTTTTTTTTTATTTTGATGCTGCTCATGAGATATAAGAGAAGTTTCATTGTAATCTACGTGAAACAAACTATAGCTACTTTCCCTTCAAGTTTGCAAAACAAAATGCATGGGCATTATATAATAATAATAATAATAATAATAATAATAATAATGATGACTCTGAAGATGACTCTGCCCAGCTACTTGTCCAGGCCATGGTGACATCCCGTCTGGACTACTGCAACTCTCTCATGTGGACTTCCTGCTACTGCTATCAGACCTCTGCAGCTGATACAGAATACTGCTGCACGAGTTGTGTTTGACCTGCCAAAGCGTTCGCATGTATGTCCTTTACTCTTTTTTCTGCACTGGCTTCCTATAGCTGCCTGGATCAAATTTAACACACTGGTTATTCCCTACAAATGCATCAAAAGAACTGCTCCTAGCTATTTACAAGACTTGATCAACTGCCACTAACGCAACCAGACCCCTTCACTTGTCTACTTCTGCTTGCTTGGTGGTCCCGAGCACGAAAGGTAAAGTGTGGAGGTTCTCAATTCTGGCTCCATTGTGGTGGAATGACCTCCCTCTCTCACTCCGAACTGCTGAATCTCTGTCTACATTCAAGAAGGGTCTGAGAACTCAACTTTTCCCAACTCACTTTGCTCATGATCTCTCAAGGTCATGTATGGTGTAAATGTTCACGCATCGTGACTTTATAATCATGCCCAGATAAGCCTTTACACAGTCGCTACCCCTGTATTGTATGTAAATGTTTGTGTACCTTAAAAAAAAAAAAAAGAAAAAAAACTGTTGGAAGGTGATCAGCATTAGTTTATCCTGAGTTCTGTGCACCTACTCATGCGATGAACATCAGTGCATAAAGTGGAAAGAAACAAATTAAGTTTACGTATGAATCACGTCTGCAACTATGTCTCTTTCTCCTAATGTAATGCACAAATTTTTAGTTTCTCTGAGATGTATGTCGCTTTGGAGAAAAGCATTTGCTAAATGAATAAATGTAAATGTAAACGAAGACAGACATTTCAGCTTAAACCAAAGTAAGATAATCTGGGGAATAAATAACCAAAGCTGTCCTGAAGTGCAATGGAATATAAGTAAAATCTATGGAACGTGGTTCAAGTAAAACTAGTGAAGCAGTAGTGGTAGTCTACAACACAAATAGAACACATACCCCAAATTATGTATATAATTACACCACTAACCTTAAAAATTAAGCAGGCTTCGTGTTCATGTAGAACGTGGCTAATATATGCACATGTATCCATGCTGATGTCCAGGGTCTGGGAGGTATCTCTTTGCTCATTCCCCAATTCAAAAAATAACACTACAGCCAATATGTAAAAAGCAGAAAAAAAATGTTAGAAATATTTTGCTGGTGAGCTTCCAAAGTGCATAAACTGTTTTATACAAATTCATGTAATATGGCCCTACTAACATCATCATTTGAATAACATAAATAAACCTGAACAATTAAACAAATAATGGCCAGAAATAAACATTTACATCATCATTAAAAAAAGAAAAAAAAAAAAAGATCCATGTGGGGGTTATAATGGTGACAGTATACAAACCCCATTTCCAGAAAAGTTGGGACATTCTCTAAAAAATGCAACAAAAACTAAAAACTGTAATTTGTTCAATAACTTGAACTTTTATTTAACTGATAAAAGTACAGAGAAAACATTTTCACTGTTTTCACTGACAAAGCTAATTGTATTTTGTAAATATAAAAAAAACAACAGAATGTGACTCCTGCAACACACTCAAAAGAAGTTGGGACAGAGGCAAAATAAGACTGAAAAGGTTAGAAGCGACAATGTTCTGGAAGGTTCCACAATTAGCAGTTTAACCGGTAACAGGTGAGGTTATCAAGATTGAGTATAAAAGGAGCATCCACCAAAGGCTTAGTTTTTGCAAGCAAGGATAGGTCGTGGTTCATCACTTTGTGCCGAAGTTTGTGAGAGAATTGTCAGTCGATTCAGAGATGATGTTTCTCAGCGCAAGATTACAAAGAATTTAGGTCTTTCACCATCTACAGTTCATAATATCCTGAAAAGATTCAGGAAGTCAGGGAAAATCTCAGTGCATAAAGGCCAAGGGCGGAATCCGCTGCTGAATGCGCCTTACCATCGAGTACTCAGGCGGTATTGTTTTAGAAGCCGTCATTCTACCACGATGGACATAGCCACATGGGCTCGGGAGTACTTTGAAAAATCATTGTCACTCAACACAGTCTGCCGCTGCATCAAGAAATGCAACCTGAAATTGTATTATGCAAAGAAGAAGCCATTTATTAATTCTGCAGACAAACGCCGCCGAGTTCTCTGGGCCTGAAGTCATCTGAGATGGACCGAAAGACAGTGGAAACATGTTCTGCGGTCAGACGAGTCTATGTTTCAGTTTGTTTTTGGGAAAAACAGACATCGGATTCTACGTGCCAAAGAGAAAAGTGCAAAAACCAGCCTCTGTGATGGTATGGGGGTCCATCCGTGCCCACGACATGGGTGGTCTGCATATATGTGAAGATACCATTGATGCGGAGGCTTATGTTGGAATTTTGGAGAGACATATGCTGCCGTCAAGACGGAGTATTTTCCACAAACAACATGTCTATTTCAGCAGGGCAATGCCAGGCCTCATTCAGCTCAAGTCTTGCATACAGCAAGAATGGGTAAAAAATTCCACTTGAAAAACTGCAACAATTGATTTCTTCAGTTCCCAAACGATTGCAGTGTCATTAAAAGAAAAGGTGATGTGACCCAGTGGTAAACATGCCTCTGTCCCAACTTTTTCTAAGTGTGTTGTAGGCATCAATTTCTTTTTTTTTTTTTTTTGTATTTAATATTTAACAAATAGAATTAAGTTCGTCAGTGAAAACACTGTTTTAAGTTTTTGTTGCACTTTTTGAAAGTGTCACAACTTTTCTGGAAATGGGGTTTGTACAATACAGTGCATTCATAAACTGTACAGACACCTTCACTTTTTTCTTTTTTTTTTTGTATGTTGTAGCCTTATGCTAAAACTGTTTGAATTAATTTTCCCTCCTCAAGCTACACTCAGTAGCTTGAGAAAGAGCAAACAGAATTTTTGAAATTTTTGCACATTTATGAAAAATAAACTGAAATATGACATTGACATAAGTATTCTGGCCCTTTACTTAGTTGATGCACCTTTTCCAGCGATTACAGCCTCTAGTCTTCCTGGATTTGATGCAACAAACTTTGTATACCTGGATTTGGGGATTTTCTGCTGTTCTTCTCTGCAGAGCTTCTCAAACTCTGGCAGCTTGGATGGGGACTGTCGATGGACAGCTGTTTGGTGGACAGCACTTGGGTTGTTGCCCAGGCTCTGGCTCCGCTTTTCAAGGAAATACACAGAGTTGTTCTTAAGTCACTCCTGCATTGTTTTTGCTTTGTGCTTAGGGTCATTGTCCTGCTTGAAGGTAAACCATTAGTCCAGTCTGAGTTCCAGAGCACTCTGGGGATGATTTTCATAAATATCAAGATATCGCTGTATTTTGCTCCATTCAGCTATCTCTCAACCCTGACTAGTCTTACAGTCCCTACCACTGAAAAACAGCCACCGCCATGTTTCACTGTTGGCAGGGTATTGCGCAGGTAATGAGTAGTGTGTAATTTCTTTCAGACACAATGTTTAGAACTGGTTACATCAGACCAGAGACTTTTGTTTCTCACAGTCTGAGAATCCCTGAGGTTCTTTTTTGCAAACTCCAAGCAGGCATTCATGTGTCTTGCTAAGGACAAGCTTCCGTCTGACCACACTGCCATAAAGTTCAGATCGGTGAAGTGTTGCAGTGATGGTTGTTCTTCTGGAAGTTTCTCTCAACACAGGATCTTTGGAGCTCAATTAGAGTAACCATTGGTTTCTTGATCCCCTCTCTTACCCTTCTCCCCATTTCCTCAGCTTGGCCAGGTGGCCAGCTCTTGAAAGAGTCAGAGTTGTTCCAAACTTCTATTTAATAACTGTAGTCTTGGGAACCTTCAGTGCTGCTGAAGCTTTTTGCACCCTTCCCCAGATTTGTGCTTTGACACAATCCTGTCTCTATGCTCTGCAGGCAATACCTTTGACCTCATGGCAGCTCCCAACAATGAGAACTGAGAACCCTTAAAACAGTGATGCAAAAATTCAAAATAATTAAGGATCAAAAACACACACAAGCTTGAGCTTTTCACAGCTCTCATCGGACTGTATGATTTTCCTCAATCAACTTTGTAGTACTCTTTGGTGTGGGTACATATATATATATATATATATATATACACACACACACAATGTTCATACATACATTCAATTCAATTCAATTTATTTTTATAGAGCGCTCTTTTCATGCAGTGACACAGAGTGCTTTAGCACAGGCATAGAGCAAGAAAAACAGATATAAACAAAGAAGACAGTCGATTAATGGCTACCATAATGAAAAACTTACTTTAGAGCTATAAGTATACCTACTGGCCACCGGGGAAAGGAACGAACACTCCCAACTGAAGGTTGAGGGAGAAAAAAAAAACCTCTGGGGGTCCATGGGCCAGTGGTTGCCCACCCCTCCTGGGCATTCTAGAAAGTAACAATTGTAAGCCAGTGTGTAACAAGTAATAATGATATTGTTGGTAAATGGCATCTTGGATCCCGAGCTCGGCATGGAACGTCTCGATCGTCATGGCAGATGGACATCATCCTCTGTCAGCACGGGATTCGTCTGTCACCACTGGCTGGCCTTCTCAGGTCTTATGTAGCGAGGTAGTGCTCAACGAGAAGATAGAACAGAGTTAGTAATTTGTTACTTAAGTAAATTTAATATGCATTTTTATAAAGGTGATAAAAAAAACAACCAAGGCAGGTGGAATTACATTACGAGGTGGAATGTCTGAGTGAACTTGTAAGTCTTTAGTTGGGATTTGAAAACAGAAACAGACAGGGCATTTCTGACAGTAACTGGTAGACCATTCCACAGGTTAGGTGGAATACATACATGCATAGTCTAAACCGCTTGTCCCATATGGGGTCACGGGGAGCCAGAGCCCAACCTGGCAACATAGGGTGTAAGGCTAGAGGGGGAGGGGACACAGCCAGGATGGGATGCCAGTCCAGCACAAAACACCCCAAACAGGACTCGAACCCCAGACCCACCAGCGAGCAGGACCTGGTCCAACCCATTGCACCACCACACCCTCATTTAAATGTCTATATGTTCAGCTTATTAGATTTCCTCATGCATAAACATTTCCCAACGTATTTATTTTCAGATGCATTTTCTTCATTAGGTTCTTTTCTCTCCATGGGAGAAGAACTCACTCAGACAGAGTAGAAATACAGGAAGAGTGTAGGACCATGTTCATTGCAAGCCATTCTACAGTGCTTCAGCACATTTCTGGTATTTCTGAGTCAGTGGTCAAAAAACAAATAATATACTTTATTTCTGGGATGAATCTTTCAACAATTAGCAGTGAATAGGGGCTTGTCAAGAGAATGTAATTATTTTTTAATTTTTATCCAGCTCAGAGTCAATAAAAATGTTGATATGTCTTTATTTACTATAGCAATAGCTGCTATGTTTATAGAACCTTACCCATAAAATGAACTGTATTTGTTTTATTAACCTATTTTGACGATGTACATGAAAAAGCTGAAAGTGACTCAAAAATGAAACCTGGACATGCTTATGGTATTAGTCAACAGCACTGCAGAGACTGAGACAAGAGGTGATTTTAAATGAGTTTTTTTTTAACTTGAACGTAGTTTAAAAGATGTTGAATTTACTATCATTGTGATTACTACGAGAAAAATGTTACACTGCAATGTAGTGTTGTCACATTCATGTCACATCGCATCACATCTTGTGTGACCTGTATCACACCATTAGGTTCTGAGGGACAACAGACCACTGTGATCAAGTGATTATTGATAATGGCTTGATGGAAGACTCTAGCCCTTTAATAAATCGAGGGAACTCTGTATTATTCAGCTTTTATTAACTGGTTATTTGTGGTAAAAGTGACTAGAGTTACAAACGAACTATGTTATGAACAGATTTCCGTCTCAGTTGTGTTTTTAAGCTGAGAACCTAGTCTACTGTGATCAGATCATAGTTGTCTGGTGGTCTTTTATTTGCTGGTATAATAAATAAATATGGTTAATGTCTTCCTATTTAATTATCATATGCATTCCATATCTTAATATATTTTGTACACAACAGTGTGTACAAGTGTCCTTCTTTGGAGTTTGACCTACAAACTTTCAGACAGTTACTTAACCTGAATGAACCCATGGTTAATTGCTATGCCCTCTTCTGTGTATCCGTATTCTGATTCTAAAACAGTATTATGCCAATGCATTTCATTATACCATCAAGGGAATTACACCCCTTCACAAGTCTACAAATTATAATGAAATGGAACAAATCTCTATAACTCCTTTTAAAGATTATCACTTTATGAGGTATACTTTATAGCTGAAATAGCATTTAAAATGTTCGTCTTTAATCCTGCTCTTTAAAATATAATGATTAATGTTTATGTATATTTCTCTATGTGCTTTGACTTGTCTGCAGACCATCTGATGAGTTCACTTCGTTTTATGATTGAACTCTCTGATTACTCGGTCTATAAAGATTTAAACACGTATGAAGGACACCGAGGTTACCCCGACTTCATTGGTTTTAATGTTTCAGGGTTGTAATGAATTTCAGTTGCTGTATTATGTTAGAGGCTGAGCTTTTGTGATTCTGATGAAATTCAGATGCTGATTACTGTAAACTTAAAATGTCTCCACCAGTTAATGTAGAGCCTTGATGCACTGTGGATGATGGGACTGTATAAATTAAATGCCATTAGCTAATGGACTGTGGGGTGGGTGGAAGCAGGAGCTGGGTGAAATTGCACCTGACAGTTGTATATAAACATATAGTCAGTGCTGAAATCTGGGAGTAGTGCATCTGCATGTAATGTGATGTCCTGTGTTACAGCATATAAATAATTTATTTGGAAAATTTGGAATGTTGAGATTTCTAATGAAAGTAAAATAAACCATGGAAATACATACTTATTTGGAATGTAACATTTGCACTTAAAAGGGAAAAAAGATACAATAGTATTATTAGATATAACTGAGTGATGTGACTGATATGTAATCAATATTAAATATAGTTTCTACAAAATAATTCATGCAGTATGTAATAGCTATGCTATTTAAAGTATTTAAAGTATGCTTTATGACCTGCTTCACATTAGAGATATTAAACCTATACATGCATGAGGTATAGATACACAGATATACATATATAGATGTACATGTGCATGTGAATGTTTATATACACACAGCATATAAATGTAAAAGTAGAAAACAGAATTCCATCATTTCATCTCAATTTCAAGCATCCAGCCAAAGGCTTTTGAGGAGAACCCTTCCCAAAATGAAACTGTGTATTTATAGTGTGGAGGGATAGTGCCATCTAGTGGCAGTGCAGGTACTTGGGTATTGGTCTTGAACCCTAATTCATTACTTTTATCCATTATAAATTATTTTTTTAAATATCTTTTTTATTTATTGGCACAGAAAAAGTAAAAGCTTTGTGTATAATTTAAATATTAAGTAAAAAGCACCAAAGAGGGTTAAAAAACACTAACATAATAGAACTGAACAATATTTTATTTGTGGAGATGCATATAGTAGTACTTGAAGACTCAAGATACAAATGAGACCCCTTCTGGGATTTTCAGAGTGAATGAATCTGTAAAGAAGCTTAGGTTGTTGAAAATCACCCACAAAATGCTCAAAATGGGATAATACATTTATTAAATAGAAAGTTTTTTATTATTATTATTATTATTATTATTATTATTTTACATTTTGCTTAATTCTCATTTTTATTTTTTAAGGGTGCTGAGTCACTTTTGCACTACCACTGAAAACATACTGATGGAAACCACACAGTTGTTTCAAATTGTCTTAAATCCAGAAAGGAATATCGACTGCTATTCCAACATTGTTTTGATCTTGCAGCTCAACCGTCATGTAAAACCAGCTAAGGGTTGCAGGTGCAGGACCTCAGTGTTATCTTAAACATCTTACTTTCTCTTGAGATGCAAGACAACTGATGCTGAGCATGGCAATAAAGGGCCTGTCATCTATGACTATTCATTACTAAGAGTCATTCTACAAAGAAAGGTATTGAAGCAGCTTGTATCTGCCTGGTGCTGCCATAGCAACCGCATCTGCATGTGCACTTGAGTGCTGCAGGCTGGATGGAATACATAGCCCTTCTCATTTGTGAGCCTGAGGTGGGGAGCTCATCCCAGACTGCACCAAACCCATGTCA
The DNA here is from genome assembly GCF_900964775.1 of Scleropages formosus. Taxonomy (NCBI): domain Eukaryota; kingdom Metazoa; phylum Chordata; class Actinopteri; order Osteoglossiformes; family Osteoglossidae; genus Scleropages; species Scleropages formosus. The sequence continues at coordinate 1,743,392 of NC_041815.1, read as the reverse complement.
GGCCAATAAGTGCCCTCGGAGAAGACATGACATCTGGGGGCATTTGCCCACTGACAGATATCGAAACACTCACAGACTGCAAAAACAAGCAGGCACATCGATTTATGAACTGATTCATCTATTAGCACAGCCAGCACATATGTCAGACCCCATCTGGAAAGCAATATACATTATCTAGACAAGAGGTTAGTTAAAGCACGAGGTCTTCTAGGAGGACTGTCCCAGAGGATGTAAAATAAGGCACTTTCTTGTCCTGAACTCTGTGTTGTCAGCTTCTTACTTAATGCAGTACTGCATGTTTATTTATATAGGCTCGTTCAGGATGTGATGATTAAGTCCAAAATCTTGCTTCTTAGTTTTGTCATTTAGACAGACACTGCACAGACAAAGGCCCAAAAACCAGCAGAAATTTCAGTTTTGCAAAAATTACATTTGCGTTTATTCACGTAGCTGATGCTTTTCGCCAAAGCCACGTACAATGTTAAGGCTACAGTTGTGACAAGCATAAACTAATTTACACATAATACTAAGCAGGCATTAATTTACAAGTGTAAATTAAATTATGCATAATATTAAGATCCAAACTAGCTTTTGTTAATTCTCTGTGCACCATAGTTATCTCTGCACTGTGCAAACAAGAAAGCTTGAGGGAAATCCTACAGAAACAGCTGATGTATTTAGGGCTAATCAATATCTCTTCAGGTCAGGCAATTCTGTGTTAGGTGAAGGCAAATTACCTTTCTACATTATTTGGGTTGTTACTGGTTTAATCTGAATAGTTACAAGGCCCATTGCAAAGGGGCTGTAGTGCTGCTGCCTCACAGTGCCTGCGTGGTGTGAGAGGACATGGGTTTGATCCCCACTCAGTCTGTATAGAGTCTGTATGTTCTCCCTGTGTCTCTGTGGGTTTCCTCCCACAGTCCAAAGACATGCTGTTCAGGTTCTCCCATAGTGTGTGAGTGACAGATAGAGGGTGTGTGTTCCACTGATGTATGGATGAGTGACCCATTGTAAATAGTGTATGTAGCAGTGTAAGTCACCTTGTTGAATAAAGTGTGTGGGCTGATAACACTACATTGGAAGTTGCTTTGGAGAAAAGTGTCTGCTGAATAAATACATGTACAGGTTCTTTGCACTTTTGCAATGAAATATTTTGGCAGTGGAGGGGGTGGGTTGGACCACAGTCCTGCTCTCCAGTGGGTCTGGGGTTCGAGTCCCGCTTGGGGTGCCTTGCGATGGACTGGCGTCCTGTCCTGGGTGTGTCCCCTCCCCCTCCGGCCTTACGCCCTGAGTTGCCGGGTTTGGCTCCGGTTCCCCGTGACCCCGTATGGGACAAGCGGTTCTGAAAATGTGTGTGTGTGTGTGTGTGTGTGTGTGTGTGTGTGTGTGTGTGTGTGTGTGTGTGTATTTTGGCAGCACATTGAGTAGTGCTGTTGTCTGTTCACACCGGGATGGCGCTCAAGGACATGGGTTCACTCAATCATCACTCAATCAGGGGGAACTTACATGTTCTTTCCATGTTCTTGTGGCTATTACAGTTTCCTGCCACAGTCCAAAGACATGTGTTTAGTCACATTGGTGACTAAGTTCCCCGTAGTGTGTATGTTGTACTCTGGTTTGCAGAGGAATGAGTCACTGTAAATAGTGTGTCTAACATTGCAAGTTATCTTAAATTTAAATTATCTAAAGCATAAAGGTTTTCAGTTCTGGATGTAATTGGGAACGACCTCCTCCACTCACTCAGAACTACTGAATCCCTCTAAGCAATCAAGAATAGTCTCAAAACTCACCTCCTTCAAACTCACTTCTCTGGTTTTCCATGCTCTCCATTAAACTAAAGAAAAATTAAATGTGTATCAGTAATAAATGTGTACATGTCTCTTATCTCTTTAATAATTTAAAAACCATATATGCAGCTACTTGTGCAATGTATGCTTGTTTATACTGTGGAATGTAACTGTACCCAATCATGTTTCTGCATCCAAATGTCTCCATCTCTTGGTGTAATGCACTTTTGTTGTGTTCTTGGAGAAAAGCATTGGCTAAATGTATAAATGTCAGTGGGTCTCATGATTTAAAGATTTATGATTTTACCCTTTTGAAAAAAAATGCTTAAATTTTGTATTTCTGGTTTATTTACAGAGTCTATCTTACTCCAGTGCACCTTTTCAGGATGTTTCCAGGGACACCTTAGCTGTGTTTTAAGAGCGAGGTAGCCCCAGGCAATATGATACTTTTTTCTTGGAATGTGACAAGACTAAAGCTTACTGGAGCAACATTCATTTACTCCTCAAAACAATACATTTTTTTTATTTTTTTTGGGCGGTGTGGTTCTTCTCAAATAAGTCTGTATGACCACTCTTAGTAACTGCTGTAACCCTTTGTCTTTTAGTTGTAATATGTATGTATACATAATTAATTCTATGTAGCGCAAATACATAGATATTGTTGTGACCCAGTTCTTTTCTGTCAGCCCCCCTCTCCACCCCAAAAAAAGGAAGTCTGGTTTCAAAAAGATTCCACGAGTGGTTGTGGTCGGAGGTCCTGTTTTTAAATTGTTTTTTGAATGCGGCACATGTATGTGTAATGAGCTCACGTGTGGTCAGCGCTGTGCCCCCTGCAGTCTCCCAGGCTATTAGCCTGAGGTTGTGTCAACTCCAGCTGTATAAATGGGTAAATGATTCTAGGTAGATTAACACTGTAAGTCACTTTGAAGAAAAGCACCAGTTAAATGAGTAAATGTAGGGTAAGGAATAGAGTGAACCAGATCCTTGAGAACCCCCACTATAGAAAGGGGTTTCATTGATTTAGATAGATGCTGCCAGGTATTATGTCAAGAGCGATGATGTTTCACTAATCTAGAAAAGGGAAACATTGTCAGTATGCTGTCTACCTAAAGGTTAATACAGACACCCCTCGACTTACACAAATAGACTGTTCTTCAACACCTTACGTAAGTCAAAAGTTACGTATGTCAGATTTCCCTTCCTCCCCCACCATTCAACATAATAATGATTATTAATTTTTCCATTTCAGTTATTGAACATTTCTTTGTAATTATTGTTGTTTTCATGCTAGCTGTTCCTTTCATACGCTTCTATATGTGCAGCTTCCTTCACTATCTTATTCACTGTAGATACATTAACATTTATTTATTTATCAGATGCTTTTCTCCAAAGCGACTTCCAATGGATACTATCTAGTGTTACCAGTTATTTACATTTACATTTATTCATTTAGGAGACGCTTTTGACCAAAGCAGTGTACATCTCAGCAAAAGTACAATTTATGCGTTACGTTGAGAGAAGGAGACATAGCTGCAGACATGAAAGTCTCAAGCAAACCTAATTTGTTCCCTACCACTTGCTGCACCAAGGATCATTGTTCAAGTAGGTGCATAAGACACAGGATAGACAAGGATAGTCCACATAGACAGGATAGTCCACACACCTGAGACAGCTGCGCTCCTTGCTGTGCCACCGTGCTGCCCAACGATACAGCTTAACCTTGTTCCGTAGGCCGTAATCTTTGTCCACCTTCGTACTTCCTTATTATTTCCAATCACATTTTCAAATCAGTTGTTGTACGCTTGCGAGACGGTTCTCATTTTCCTTCAAGCACACGTTTATCACTAGTCATTGTGAATAATAAAAAGGGTAAAAATATGCAAAGAAAGCACTACACTAACAAGAGGAGATGTGTTAACAGCTCGAAAGACACGTCAACTGGGAAGATGCAGCTTCCTACCTTGTCTGGCTACGCCGACTTTAGCCTAACGTATTTCAGATGTTTTGAGTAAAATAAAAGTGCTTTCCGTAAATAATGTGCATGCCAGTGTGATTTTTTTTTACGGAATTTCAGATTTATGTAAGTCAAATTTACGGAAGTAGAGGGGTGTCTGTAGTTTGACCCCTGGTGCAAATACACAAACATACAATAGCATGACTCCAGATAAAAACCCTTAAATGTCAGTAATGTCAAAAAAACCCAATTTCAGCCCTCTCATGACAGCCAGTACCTTAAACATCTCAGTTCTATAAATGAAAAAGCTTTCAGCACAATGCTTTTTCACCATTTTTATGTGAGTTGACAGCATTCTGCTGAGACTCAAGTTGGACTGGTAGCTCTTGGGCTTCTGGCTCCTCTTTCCTCTGTACCATCAGCAATACTGTGGTAACCATTATTAATTTGCTCCTGGTTATGAGCAGTCAAGTTCTGAATTTTTTGTCTTTCCCCACTGTTTTTTAGAAAAAAAAAAAAAAAACTCCAATATTCTTTCACTTCTCTGACCTTTGATTACTAGCTGATAGATGCCAGTCAAATACACCCAAGCAAAACGAGTGTTTTCAGTTTGTTATCACACTATAATTTGTTCATATGAGCCAGCATGTGTATAACAACAAGCCTTTGCCTATTACTACAAAAGTGCACATTTCAACACTACATCATGCTAATGGAAGCGATTTGTGCATGCGGGAGTGTAAAGTCCTTCAAAAACAATAAATTGATGTCACTGGCAGGAGACTTCATGGTTCAGAGCATTGTCTAAATGGACAAAATGTCCCCAAGTTATGATGGTCCAACTTACGATTTTTCGACATTTTATGGTGCTGCGATAGTGATACGCATTCAGAAAAACCGTACTTGGAATTTTGAATTTTGTTTTTTTTTTTTCCCCTGGGGAAGCAATATGTGGTACAATACTCTCTTGGGATGCTGGGCAGCTAGGCAGCAGCAGCGATCTACGTGGTCGTTAGTGTATGCAACCAATACTCTGCAGTGTTCTGTGTTGCCAGCATTTTTTTTGGATACCCCCCCCCCCACCGAACCCCCCCATCTACATTGTGTTTTGTGCATCCACCATGTCTACAAAATGCCCATTTGTATCTCCTGCTACTGGTGAGAAAAAGAAAAGATGAAGGCACTTTCTCCTGAGGAGAATCTCAAGATAATTGCCCAAGATGAAGGCAACAAGCCCGTAATGGCCATTGCACACTAACTTGGGTTTTCGCAATCGATGATCTCAACCATCTTAAAGGGCAAGAAGCGATGATGTTTGGTAGGTTAAGTGTATTAAATGTATTTTGGCCTTACAAGACTTTCAACTTTCAATGGGTTTATCGGAATGTAACCCCATTGGAAGTCAGGGACCATCTGTATATACAAAAAAAAAAACACCAGAATCAATAATTACCAAAGCTCCCATCAATAAATAATATGTCAAATAGCATGTGGACATGTAAACTTTTAGCAGAATGTGTGTGACACTTGTCTTAATAAAGCACTGTTTGTCATATAGTGCTGTTTCTGCAGTAAGGCTTCGAACTTAATACAAGCCCCTCAAATTGTAGGCAACTGACAGACAAGAAGAAATGAAAAGCAAACTCTGTGTAAGGTCATAAAAGAACAGGCAGCTGCATAAAAGATGGATGTTTTGATGATATAGGCAAAAATGCCAGGCTTGTGGGTTGTTTTTTGCTTCATTCATTAAAGCCCTCCGTTGATCCATATGAAGTTCTTAGAATACCAAAGCCTGCCATTTTTCAGGTCTTTAAATTAGTACTATTAATAATTATGCCATATAATCGGTTTTATTGTTATTATTATTATCATTATTCAAACCAACAATTGAAAACGTCTTGTCAAAACTAGAAAGAGTGATGAAAAGAAAATACTTTTATAGCATTACAGACTCTCATTTGGCCTTTTCAGTATAATAAAGCTGAAGCCAAGATTTGTTGGAAGTGACATTTTGGCCTTGGGCATAGCAATAGCTATGGCTGTGCATGTTTATAAACTGAACCAATTTATGTGATGACACTTCTGACAATAGATATTCACAGATAGTAATTCAGCACAATGCGAGGTTCAATGGCATGTTCTTTTTCCTGGTTATAGTGTAAATGGAACAATGAGAAGCTTCAGTTCATTCAGCCTGACAAAAGTCTGAAAGATATTTAGTCAAGGTTCATTCAGAATCTGGGAAGGTGTGCAGGGTCCAGAGAGAATGCCTAGGACTTATAGCTCACCAGCTTTGGCAGTCTAAAACCAAACTATCACAATGAGAATTTTATTTGAGCTCCAGGAGATCAGTCACCCTCGACAAACACTGGCACATGAACACATCTGTTCTAGAATCCAGGAAGACATGTCCCAGCTGGTTGAATATGGCTTCTGTCTAGCCCCTGCTGGACAGGTAGCTTTTTGACCTGCCGGGTGGGTAGCTCTGCGATTACCAGCTGAGCCCCCTGTGCTCCACTTGAGCTGTTGACATGGAGAACCCTGGCACTGCTCTCCATGTGATGCTGCCATACAAATTGGCTGCTGTCACCTTGATTAGTGGATGAGGCTGCGTACAAGGCAGGACAGCAGGCCACTGTCATTTACATCTGATACACTTATAATTAAGGGTAAACAGAAATGAGGGATTACTTTAATTGTCTTGCACAGTTTTGTAGTGCTCACCAAAGCATAATAAAACTGAATAAGTTTCAGGGACAATTAAATGACAGCCAAAAACAGGAAAGAGTTTTTTTCAACAGTGCAGAAATCGCATGGATCCAACGCAATGAAATTGGGGGGAGCGTTAGTTTGTTTTAACCACGAAAAGCCAAATGACAAAAAACTAATGATCCAAAGTCATTCAGTCCAGGGTGTGTACCCACCAATCCCACCTTCCAGGCTTAATATGCGTAGTGACTCTGGGATGGGCTCCCAATCCCTGCATCCATAGCCAGGACAAGTAGTTAATGAAGATGATGGATGGATGGATGGCTGGATGGATGGATGGATGGATGGATGGATGGATGGATGGATGGGGTAAAATATACTGTATATAGTCGTGTCTATTTTTGTTTGTTTAAACTACAGTAATCTTAAAACGTAATGATGTTAATTTCTAAGATGATTTACGTGCATCTTTAAATACATAATATAAACAAAGAAAAATCCTTATTAGTTCATAGCCCATTGAAGCTGATCTTTGCTTATTAGGTCATTTTCAGAGTGCCCCTTCCTTTCTTCTGCATTTCGAGTTTCATGTATTGTTTGTGGCAAAAGTGCTCCTCACTGATGCTGCTGGTCCAAGATTTGTTGCATGTATAGCTATCTCAGGCCAACTATTGACCTCTTGGCCTACGGCTCTGCCCAAGGCACTTCCAAACCAGAGTTCTGTAGAATTCTTTGAACATCCTTAAAGGGCCTCCTGCAGTTTGCAGTAAGCCCCCCCGGCTACTCACTCCTGTGAAGGTAAAGGCTATCTAAACGGCCTTTTCATAATATCGGTATTGCCCTAAAAGAACGATTCACTTCACTTCAAGCTATTCAAGCTTTTCACTTATGGTCAGTCACATATATTGTGTGTATTACTTTCATTTACTTCTTCATGAATAAATAGAATGCTCCATGCATGATCTAAAAAAAATGAAATTTCAGTACCTGGACCATTCAGATCATGTATGAATTAAATTGGCAAATGTCTGGGTTTTAGAGATATAATTTCATGTTAAATTCATGCCAGATAGAAACATTTTACAGAGAAAGATCCTTTTACAATTGCAATTCGGGCTTTCTTATGTGCTAATTGTTGAAGGAGATGCAGAAGCAAAGACACTAAAGTGAGCCTAGAGATAAAGATGCAGAGAATAAGCGTGGGCAGACTATTAAAGTGGAAAGAAAATTATCTGCACGCCAGCCTCGGCTCCAAGGAGACGTCTTAATGGGTAAACCATTTTCCTCCTCTTTTGGCTATCGAACATTGTTTAAAATTCAAGAGGGGTACATGGAAAACTGCAGTCGAAAACATATTTCTCATTCAGTTCTCAGTACTGGTTCTCAGTATTGGTGCCTTTTTCTGTATTCTTATCTGTATTGTTCTTTCATCACTAGTTCAATTATAGGAGAAAGAACAAATCATAGGGGTGTTGTAGAAAGGTTCATCTCCTCACCTCGCTCCCTCACACTCACACTTTTAACAATAATGTAAACCTTTCCTGCCTGAAAATGCACAGTAAAACAAAAATGCATCCACGCTAGTGTTCTCAGCAGGGCGCTCTGTAAAAACAATGAAGAAACCACTCCAAGTCAAACATGTTTCAATGAAAGGTACTTTACAGTCATTGTGTTCTGTATCAAAAGACTTAGAATGTAAAAAACAGCACAAAACTCCCTTGACAGTATATAACTTCTTTGTTCTTTTTAAATGTGTTTTTCAATTAATTAATTTATTTTTTTATTTGTTTTTACACCATAATGTGCTGACTGCTCCGCATGAACAGATTTTCCAAATACGCTGCAGAATAAAACTGATGTTTTTCATACTTAAATATGTATGTTTGTATGTATGCAGAGGAAAGAAATGATGGTAAATGAAGAACTACACTAAGGAAAAAAATGCTCTTTACAGTAATATTAAGCAGACCACCATTTATTTATAAAAACAAACAACATAATGGTGTCTAGCGAAACACCACATAATGTTAATTGAATGTGACTTTGGAGAAAAGCATCTGCTAAATGAATGAATAATTAATGTAAATATATGTAAAAAAAAAAAAAATCTGAATTTAGAAAGCCTGTCATTTCTCTCTGAACAACCTATGGACATATAAATAGGGACATACTGTATAAAGCCGTAATATACTGTCTATAATATAATCGCAACTAATATAAACACAACTGTAATCAAAAGTCTCTTAGTAACCCCATGGTCACTTTTACCATAAAATCAAAATAAAATTAAACTTACATAATACAGATGTCCCTTGATTTATTCAAGAGTTAGGTTCTATAAACCTCTGCTAAAACTATAATAAATAAAGATAATCTGTAACACATCCATCATTCCGATGCATTCTTTCTACAAGCTCCTGCCTATTGCCAAATTGTGGACTGATTCAACCTATAAACATGTCCAATATTCTTCATCACGTCATAAATCAGAAGCATTTGGGAACGCCACACATAATCTGTAGTAAAGTAAGTTGAAGGAAGGGAGCCCTTCCCTCTTATTCTGTTTGGGAGCATTTTACTGCCAGCTAACAGCTGTGTGGGGAAAAGCAGGTCACTATTGCTCTGTAGCAGATAGAACATTTAGAATGTAATTAGAATTTATCATTTCAATAGACCTGTGAACTAAAGCAGAGTTAAACATTTAGGGCAGATGGTAGTGTAGTGGTTAGAGCTGCTTCCTTTGGCCTTGAAGGTTCTAGGTTTCAATTGTACCTCCAGGTGTAGTACCCTTGAGCAAGGTGCTTACCCTAAATTGCTTCTGTAGAAATTACCTAGCTGTGTGAAGGGCTCAGTAACTGTTAGTATCTTAACATTGTATGTTGCTTCGGAGAAAAGCATCAGCTCAATGAATAAATATAAAATTAAAAATAAAATACAGGAAACTATTTGCATCTTGAGGGGGTGCAGTGGCGCAGCGGGCTGGACCGGGTCCTGCTCTCCGGTGGGTCTGGGGTTTGAGTCCCGCTTGGGGTGCCTTGCGACGGACTGGCATCCCATCCTGGGTGTGTCCCCTCCCCCTCCAGCCTTACGCCCTGAGCTCCCAGGTTAGACTCCGGTTCCCCGCGACCCCGTATGGGACAGGCGGTTCAGAAAGTGTGTGTGTGTGTGTATTTGCATCTTCGAAACTCTGTACATTTGTGTATCACTGCTTTCGTGAGGGGATAAAATTAACAATAATTCTTATGGGGAAAAAGGTCATTGGTTCCTGGACCTAAAATGTCTCAGAGATTTTTTGATAGAAAACGATTTTCATTTGATCATCATGCGCCTTCAACTTTATCTATGCTAGTGTAAGGGTACTAATGTTGTAAAACCTGTTTATATGATTGTGGTCCACATAGCTCCATGTGCGTGGCTGTGGCAGGACAAAGACAGGAAGGACAATGTCCTCATTAAATCTAATAGAATCTGCTTGCCAGACCTTCCTGTGTCCAGTACCTCACTGTTATTTTTCAGCAGTCACGGTTGCTGTAAAAGAGCACAAAAAAGCACACGTCATTTCTTGAAACTCGTGTATCACAACGATTTCAGTAACTGAGTTAACAGTTGCAGTACATGTTTACAGTTTAGTTCTGTAAGTACCAAAGGGATCTTTGAACATGGTACAGATGCTCCTCTACATACAATGGTTTCACTTCCAGTTTTTCGAAATTATGATGGTACGATAGTGTAAAGAACCGATACTGTGTTGAAAGCATTTTTTTTTTGTGTGTTTTTGCATCTCATCATCATATCTACTAAATAAATACTCATGTGTGCCTCCTGCTTGAATTTGCCCAGCTGTAGCTTGTGTTATGGTAAGTGTTCCGAGCACGTTTAAGGTAGGCTAAGCTAGGCTGTGATGTTCTGTGTGTGCAGTACTGTATTCTTTTTCAACTTACGATTTTTCCACTTATCGGAACATAACCCCATCGTTAGTCAAGCATCATCTCATCTGTACTTACTTTCAACTGATACATCACAAACCCTAACCCTAACCTTGCTCTAATTTGGTAAAACATTGTGAATACCTTAAGTGTAAGTCACTTTTCTCATGTTTTGAGAAAAGCATCAGCTAAGTGAATCAACAGCAATAACAACAGCATAACAACAATAATACGAAAAGGTATCATTGAAATTGCAGTTGCAGTTGTGATACTATATTGATATTGATCAATAACTGTGATTGGCTGAGACTGTCAGCGTGATAGAATGTTGTTCCACCTTGTTTCCTTGCGCTGAAAATAGGAAGTTTCTGTACATAATTAAATTTGTTTCCATTTTTTGTATCCTGCAATTGTCTGATGTGTTTCCTTGCAAGAGTTTTTTTGTCTTCGTTTCTTTGTTGCTGTATTAAATAACTGCTCTGAAATGATTACGATGGATGAATGTTCAATATGTTGTACTGCCTGGAATCACCCGTGTGGGGCTCAGAGTACGCATGTGTGTCTGGGATGTGTGCAATGTCTTTGTCAGGAATGCACAATGGATATGTGTGAAAGTGAAATGACTGCGTAAATGTTCAAAAATACGGTTGTATGGAGCTACCTGCCCATTCATTGCAGAAGAAAATGGTATGTTTTTTCACAAGCCATTTACAGCACACCTGCCATGTGCCCAGTTCAGGGTAGTGATCAGACATGAGGCGATACAGTTTCCAGTAAAAAACAAAACAGCAGCGCAACAAGCACATAAGCAACCCATGAAGCAGGAACATCAGGCAACATCTGCTTCAACAGCAACTCAGTGCGCCGTAGTGCTGACGCGGGTATTGCCCTGGGCGTCAGTTTCATTTGTCCGTTTAAATAATATTACTGTACCTCATCTCCTGACTGTGACTAGTAATCCAAAATGTGGGTATGTGTATGCTCCTGTATGCCATGTTAGGGGTGTGTATGTGTGTGTGTGTGTGAGTGTTTGTGTGTGTATTGGAGTAAATGTCTACCAACATTAAAAATTTATGTATGTATGTACAGCTACATGCTATGCCAACATAGTGCCTAGAAAGTATTAATAAACGCTTGTCATATTGAATATTACCCAAATTTTTTCTCACATCGCACAGTGAATAGGAAACAGCAAAAAGTAAGACGTACAAAAGCAAATAGCCAGCTGTCCTGAAAACCCCAAAAAGGAAGCCTTCCGTTGTTTTCCATAGTCCAACGAATAGCACTGGATACCCAAACAAAAGTGAAACAAAACCATATGTGGTGTTACACAAACAAAGCTGTTCCCTGCTCTTTTTTTCTTTTGTTCATGCTGAGCTTTTCACAAATCGGTACAGGAGTACTGATTAATGTGATTAGCTGTAACTGTGACCTAGGAGGAAAAAACACCAGTATGCAATAAATATATAGAAGCACATATATACAGACACCCCTCGACTTACACAAATAGACCGTTCTTCAACCCCTTACGTAAGTCAAAAGTTACATATGTCAGATTTCCCCTCCTCCCCCACCATTCAACGTGAGAACACTAATAATTTTTCCATCTCAGTTATTGCACCATCAGTTTTTTCATTATTATTATTGTTTTCATGCTAGCTCTTCCTTTCACATGCTCCTTTATACGTGCAGCATCCTTCACTATCGTATTCACGGTTGATACGGCTAAACCTTGTTGTATAGACTATAATCTTTGTCCACCTTCATACTTGATTATTATTTCCAATTTCATCTCCAAATCAATTGGTGTACGCTTGCAAAACATTTCTCGTTTTCCTTCAAATGCGCACTTACCACCAGGCATTGTGAATAATGAAAAGGGTAAAAAATATGTGGACAAAGCACTACACTAATGAGAGGAGATGAATTCACGGCTCAAAACACTGGGAACTGGGAAGATGCAGCTTCCTGCCTTGTCTGGCTATGCTTACTTGCACTTAACGTATTTCAGATGTTTTGCATAAAATAAAAGTGCTATCTGTAAATAATGTGTATGTCGGAATTAACTTATTTATTTATTTATTTTTTACATAATTCTGGACTTACATAAGTAGAAGGGTATCTGTATGTATATATATATATATATATATATATATATATATATATATATATATATCATACCATTTCTTCCAGTTTTGTTTAGGTTGAAGGGTGATGAATTTCTATGTGTTAATTACTCCAGTCTTTCGCTTTATTGGTCTAAGGGTCATAAACTTATTTATTTTAAAATATTGAATTCATGAATGAACACTTTCAAAAGAATCCTGCATTTATTATTGTTGTTCTTAAAGGTATTGCATTCTCATACAAGCCGTGTGCTTGGGTCATTGCCTAGAAGGAAGGTGAATCTTTGTTCCAGTCATAAAACTTTTGCTGACCAATGCAGCTCTTCCTCAAGGATTTGTCTGTGTTTTGCTTCATTCCTTTTGACCTCCATCCTGAGATAGTCTGAAGCTCCTTTCAGTGAAAATGACACCTAGGACATGATGCTCACCAAGCATCAGGACAAGAGTGGTGTTTTGTGGTTGATGATCTATGTTGGGTTTGTGCTAGACCCAAAAGTTCATTTTTTGGTTCACTGGACCACAGAATCATTCGCTCCATTGTTTCCTGATGGGATTTTACATTTGCTTTTACAAAGGCTTTTTTTAGACTAAACTGGATTTTAGTAACTAGTGGGCAACAGAGCCTTTGTGGAATTTATGTTTGGATGATTGCATGTTTGTTTTTCATCTGGTCCTTGGACCCGTGTTCTCTTATCACGTTTCAAAGTTACTTCATAACTAAATGTGGTAATATTTTCAAACGTAGCCAAATGCCTTCACTGATTCAGGTTACCTTTCATTGAAATGATACTGAAGCTTACTGGTTACAGAACGCAAAAGTAGACACACACACACACACACACACACACACACACACACACACACTTTCTGAACCGCTTGTCCCATTCGGGGTCGCGGGGAGCCGGAGCCTAACCCAGCAACGCAGGGCACAAGGCTGGAGGGGGAGGGGACACACCCAGTACGGGACACCAGTCCATCACAAGGCACCCCAAGTGGGACTTGAACCCCAGACCCACCGGAGAGCAAGACCTGGTCCAACCCACTGCGCCACCACGCCAAAAGTAGACATTTCTGTCATTTTATTTTACTATTATAAATGACTATTCTCCGCACCCTCATAAACATGAGCTTCCTTCTTTAGTTTGGACTGTACTAAAATACAACATGTTCGAAGCAGAGGTCATTCCTTCACAACTCACTTTTCGAGGGCAGGGGGCCCCCGCATTCATCACTACGGCCTACGGAGTGATGAAAGTAAGCTGGGTGAAGTCCAGTGGCAGGTTGCATACCAAAGTTGCATACCAGGACATCAGCACCTCTGTCTCAGAGGAGGTAGGACCAAGCACGGTTACACAGAGTGGTGTCAATCATGGGGAGGATGTAGGGCAGTCAATATCTAGGCAGGTAAGGAAGGAAAGGTGTAAAGAATGAATGTTTGAGATAAGATGACCAGGCACTATATAAATGTTGAATGTTAGATCTTATTGTCACTTCCGTGCACTTATGTTGTAAGCTGGTTGTATGCTGGTTGGAAGGTGGTCAATGGGTGGTTGGAATGGGTGGCAGTTGGTGAATGAAATGTAACCAGGTTGAAGTCTGGTTGGATCTCATAAGGAACCAGAGGCACTGAGTCCCCTGTGGTGGGACCAGTGAGGCTTCTGACAGACTGAGTTACTGGGGCAGTGCTGTGAGCATGGAGGGGAGTGGGTCTGGCATACCAGACCTCACTGTTGAGCATTCTGGAGGTGTCACGAGCTCAAGTCAACGAAACACCGACGTAGGAAGGTGCCCACTTGACAACCCCAGTGAAGTGCTTCTGGTGAACCCCTAGTGAAGTGGGTAGCATCCATGGCTACTCTGTGTTGATGTGCAGGAAATCAACATTCACACACACACACACACACACACACACACACACACACACACACACATAAAACCAGATTCAGAGGGGTCTTAAATAGTATAGGGGATGTGCTGTTTTACAAAATGTAATGTGAAAATACACACACACACATTTTCAGAACCGCTTGTCCCATACGGTGTTGCGGGGAACCGGAGCCTACCCGGTAACACAGGGCGTAAGGCCGGAGGAGGAAGAGGGGACACACCCAGGATGGGACACCAGTCCGTCGCAAGGCACCCCAAGCGGGACTCGAACCCCAGACCCACTGGAGAGCAAGACTGTGGTCCAACCCACTGTGCCACCGCACCCCCCCTTAATGTGAAAATATACAGGACATAATAGTTTACTTTCATTTATTGCATATAGGAGTTAAAAATGTAATTTCATAACATTGTCACATGCTTTTATATGTATCACTAAATATATATGTATATGCATACAGCACTGTGCAAAAGCTGTAGGCACTTGGATGGTGAAAAAATCTGTAAAGTAAGAATGCTTCCAAAAATAATACTCTTAATTAATGAACTTCCTGCAAAACTTAGTGACCATCCATTGTCAACAACCGCTTGACCCGAGTGGGGTTGCAGCGGGCTTAACTGGGTCCTGCTGTTTGGCAGGTCTGGGGGTCGAGTCCTGCTTGGGGTGCCTTGTGATGGACTGGTTCCCTGTCTGGGGTCTGTCCCCTCCCCGTCCAGCCTTGCACACTGTGTTGCTGGGTTAGGGTCCGGTTCACTGCGACCCCACTCAGGACAAGCAGTCTCAGACTGTGTGTGTGTGTGTGTGTGTGTGTGTGTGTGTGTGTGTGTGCAAGCGCGCACTTTCTTTCTTTACTAACATTCAAAACCCTTATATATGTATATATCCCCCCCAGGAAAAAAGGTTAGTACCATGATCTCTGTCATCAATAAATGTTATAATTCAAACCCAGACAAGTGTGATCAATTCACTGACATTGAGCATAATAATGATTCATGTGCAATACAATAATGACCAGAAGGTGTCACTGTGACAAAGGGAAAAAAATACAGATTCATCTCGAATTGCCAAATTTATTGTTGAACTGTACCTTTTCTTTTGATTATACTCACTTTTGGCTCAGTTTTCAAAAATTAACTAAAACACAGTATAGTTTAGTGTGCTACAACGTGCTGAAATAGAGTACTGCACACTGTTCCTATAGCCTTTAAAAATATGACACATAAGAGAAATAAAGAAATACTTTGCATTTCACTGCTGAACTTCTCTAACCTTACTGATTTGCTTAGCATTCACATTCTATGAATATATAATTTTCTTCTCAGAATTAAAAAAATTAAATGTTTCATTAGTGCCGAATATGGACATTTTTTACATCTTGTAGATGTCATGCTTTAAAATTTCATAGAAAACATGCCTTATATTATCTTTTGGATTAGTAAATCTGTCAGTGTTTAGCTTCCTGAAATACCCTTCAGCAAAGTCATGACAAAGAGTTCAGTTCAGCCCAAGTCCAATAATTCATGCCTTTATGTGCGTCCTTGTCAAACACAGAAGTAATGATGGGGCAAACTGTCAGACAGCTGTGAAATACATTCCCCGTTTATGCCTATGAAGTATTAAAAAAGCTTGACATTTCATGATACCCAAGTGAAACACAAAGACAATAAAACAATCAGCTGAAAGCACTGAAAACATGTCCCCACTGCTTAAGAATCACAGTGTACAGTGGAAGAATCAAACTGTCAGCATTGCTACTAATTTGCATTTAGGTGACTCTTTTGTGAGAGGCAACGAGATACACGCCACTAAACTCCCTTCAGTCATTTACACACACTTATAGCAGGACAATGCAATGCACTTATAAACGCGCACCCCGTGGGCAACTTTCATTTCATCTGAAACACCAAAGCATCCAGAGGAA
Organism: Scleropages formosus; assembly: GCF_900964775.1. NCBI lineage: Eukaryota > Metazoa > Chordata > Actinopteri > Osteoglossiformes > Osteoglossidae > Scleropages > Scleropages formosus. Next base: position 1,727,084 of record NC_041815.1, on the reverse strand, counting down.
ACCCTTGTGAACATAGAGAGAACATGTGAATTGCACACAGACTGAGCATTGATCGAACCTATACCCTACCACACAGCCCAGGTACTGTGTGGCACCTGCCTTACCCACAGCCACACGACTGTCAACACAAGATAGGTTCAGGTGGCACGGTGGCACAGCAAGTAGTTCTCAGAAGGTTGTGGGTTCTATCCCTGCTTAGTCTGTATGGAGTTTGTGTGTTCTCTCTGTGTCTGTGTGGGTTTCCTCCCACAATTCAAAGACATGCTGTTCAGGCTCCCCTGTAGTTTGTGAGTGACACAGAGAGTGTGTGTGTTCTACTGATGTATGGATGAGTGACCCATTTTAAGCAGTGTATCTAGCAGTGAAAGTCACCTTTGTGAATAAGGTGTGTGGGCTGATAACACTACATAGAGTTCGCTTTGGAGAAAAGTCTGTGAAAATAAATGTAAGTGTGGTCATAGAAACATCAACAAAGTATGTTTAGCACTACTAAGGAACTTTTTTTTAGTCTTTCTGTAGAAAATGATAAATTGATTTCATAAGGCTTGTCAGGTTGTAACTTAAGCAATTCCTTTTTTGTGCAAAGCTCCTGATGTTCATTGACAATATTGTTCTATACACTTGTATTATTTTTTACCTTTGTCTTTTTTCCATTAAACTGAATCAGTTCCTGGTCATGAAGTTAATGAAATATAATGTAATACTGCACTTTTACAATCTAATGAAATTAAGCAGTGTGCATTTTTTCCTCGCCTGCTAAGGAAATAATCCATTCTGCTTAATTTTATTTGACCTTATGATGAAATAATATTCAAGATTTAATATTGGCAGAATTTATTGTCATCATTTTTTCTTCAGACTAACAATGGAAACAATGTGCTTTGCAAACCATATTCATTCTACTGGGTCCATTTCTACTGGGATTCAAGCCAATGCGCATTACGATACCTTATTTTTTTTTTTTTTTGTTTTAAAAATGAAAAACAAATTATGAATTAAATATGTTTAAAAACCATTTCTGGCTCAAAATGGTACATATTTGAAATATGCCTTATTTAAAGTTTCTTCCATCTTATTTTTTTTTTTTATTTTTAGTTATTTCGTTTTGTGGTATTCTTGAACATACCGGATGTAAACGAACTGACACCGCACATAATCCATCAGTGGCTTCATCAAACACGCTGGCTTCACTCCGAGTTATTCATAAGTTAATATGGATCACTAGGTGGTTTTCAGAAGCAGGAAGAGTGTGACAGTAAGGGAGGATGACATGTACACCGAGAAAATCGACAGGATTTTTCATGTGCTACTTTTTAAGATTCTTATTACTAATTAAGCAGAGCTGTTAAAAGCACTGTGAAGTTCTAGGTTAGGCTACTTGTTAGATTGGAAATATTGTGCACTTTAGGGCATTCATCATATTTGGTATTGTGACATTTTCATTTCTACACTTTGTATGATTAAATGTGGTGGCATGGTGGGTCTGGGGTTCGAGCCCTGCTTGGAATGGCTTGTGATGGACTGGCGTCACATCCTGGGTGTATCCCTCCCCCAGCCTTGCGCTCTGTGTTGCCGGGTTGGACTCCGCCTCGCTGCGACCCCAGTTGGGATAAGTGTTGACAATGGATGGATTAAATGAAGAGAGAAAATGAATAAACAAGTGCTTTTCTTTTTTGTGTGTGCTCAGAAACAATAAAATGCTGTTTTTTCTCATTTTTTTAAAACCAAATGGCATCATAATTCACATTTTGTTTTTCAATTTCGAATCAAAAAAGAATGAACGCAACGTACACGGACCCTGCTGCGTGTTTTATGGGAAAAAATGCAGCACAAGGAACTATCTTATTGTCGCCTTAATTTACTAAGGGTGCATGTATGTTTAAACTGTGCTTCATTTCACTGAGAAAATTATAACAAACTTTCTGTTGTGTCCACATGTTTTATTCATGTGAATGTGACAGTCTGTTTTGGTCTTTAAAGTACAGGAACATTGTCATACTATCTTAACTCCTTTTTGCCAAATGCACAGTTGGGTGATATTTCTTTTTATAAATCCATAAATCCATGTTTTCCAGTGGTGATGCTTCTTTTCCCTGTCTACAGCTTCTTGTGAGACATAGCACTCTCTCTCACTCTATGGACAATCTTCTAAGGTTGACTTATGCCCCTCCGTCAGTATTCAGCTGCCCAAGTTTAAACAGACTTCTACAGACTTCTTATCACAGTCAAAGATCCCAGTTTCTGCTGATCTTCTCTAATGGGCCTTACTGGTCAGCAATAGTCAGGGTTCTTGAGACATGTGGAATATCTGGACTGTAATTATATCCTAAATTCCCCCAAAGTCTCTGTTTTTTCACCCCAGATGCAGCATCTCTTTCATTTACATTGTAGTCATATTCCCCGTTGTGAGCAGATGTTCAGCTGTTTGAATATGTGTTTTCACTTTAGGTCTGTTGTCTTTATGCGTTGAGTATTTATGTGAAATTTTAGATTAATCATAACAAAAGAGAGAAAAATTTGAATATTCATGTGGATATTTTTGCTGTTACATAATGAAACGCCTGCATCAATGTACCAGTTGCTAAACCACGATGAGGAAATGTATGGTGTTTCAGCTAAATTATATAAAATTAACATATTAGCATATGAAAAGGGTCCCACTACTTCCATTATGTTGCACCAGTTGCATCAAAACAATATTCACTCCCCATGAACACTCTGTGCAGAAAGGTCACTTTCATGGCTTTATTAGCAATCTGACCAGATACAAAGAGTGGACATCCATCTAGTGGCATGACATCGGAGAGATAGCATTCTGAAGGTATGGCACGTGACGTTTTTTTAAAGCAACTATAATTTGCTTTAGGCAAGCTCAAATGTCCTGCAGCAGGACCTCTTGGGGGAAATGCTTAGTGCAAAATATGCATAATTTAGTTTGCAGTTAAAATTGAATTGTTTTTATCTCACACAATTATTTTCACCCCTACTGTATAATAAATGTAATATGTTTTGTCATATGCTTAGCTTTTACTAGATTTGTTTTTTTGTGACGCAGTCTGTAGCAATGTCTCATCTCTCGTGTCTTATCTGCCACGAGGAGCCAAAGCAGCTATTGCACACTCTTCCGGCACAAACCCTGTCTGTTGGGTGGTATTTTACACACTGTAGCTCATGCAGTACTACAGCGGGTGGTTTCACAATGACTACAAAACTGTGGCATCCTTACGTTAACGTTTTACCTGCTGGTGCCTATCTCATTCCTGGGAGTCACTGATAGACCAGCCAACTGAAATATTACTTTCCAGCTGAACAATGCAACACAGTCAGAAGGAATCAAATAATCAAAATCAATAAAATAATGCACTTGACAAAATCCAAAAATATGCTTTATGTGTACTCTGATTTTAAAGGTGTGAATGGTATAGTATTTATGAATAATACTTGATGGACTCAAATTATATTCATAGTCTACACTCACGTATTATTTGCTCATTTAGTGTTTTTTTTCTTTTTTTTTTTTTTCTCCAAAGCAACACACGTGGAGAGAAAACAATAGTAAAGTACATTGCACCAAGAGGTGGAGAGATCTACGTATGTGATCCAGGCAATTTGTCTCATACCACTGTATAAAGCAGCATACAGTACACAAGTACCTGATTTTTTTTTTATTTTTTTTGAGTTTGTGGAGAGTATAGGAGATCATGGGAGAAGGGAGTCTGCAAAGGATTTGTGTTTTTGAGTCCCTTCTCTGTGCTGAGAAACATTCAGAACTTCTAAATGAGAGCTGTTATTCTGCCACATTGGAGCCAGAGCGTGGGTCTACCAAGTGGCTAGAGGTGGTGGAGTTCAGTAGTCTAGCTTGAGCATAATGAATGATCAGGCCTTGTAGGTACCGGGGAGCAAATCCATTCAAGGTCTTGCAGGCCATAACCAGAGTCTGGAACTTGATGCAGGGAGCTACGGGCGACAAATCCAGAGAGATGAGGAGGGGAGATGTATGGGAATGCTGTGGCAGGTCAAACACAACTCGTGTTGCAACGTTCTGTATTAAATGGAGTGGTTTGATGTTAGAGGCCAGAGAGCCAGAAGGCCAGACAGGAGAGAGTTTTAGTAGTCCAGGCAAGATGTCACCATGACCTGAACCAACAGTTGCGTAAAGTTTATTGTGACATAAGGGTGGATCCTGCGGATGGTATGCAGGATGTAACGAGATATTTTGCAAAAAGCCAGGCTGTGGCTTTAAGGGGTATTATGCTTGGTGCTCCAGTAACTTATGCTTGAAACCTTCAAGGATATGTAAATCATTGCATGCCAAAGTAGATCAATGGCTACCGAAAAAGAGACAGAGAAAAAATTCTGATACAATGTGCAGTGGTAAACCTTTTTTTCTTCATTGATGTTATACAAAAGGAAAAGTGTGTGTTGGTATATGTGCTCCATGGTGGAATAGTGTCTGTATCACATGATGCAAACTGCTCCATAAACATGATGCATCTTTTTTGAAGAAATATTTCATTATTAATGAATAGTGACATTACTAATAGTAATGAGTAATTTAAAAGCATGTTATTTTTTCAGTCAACATGTTTTTTCAGTCAACATGATACATTTTTTCTCCTTGTAAGATCTTGTAACATCAAAAATCTTGATAAGGAAGTGTTTATGCACATTTGTATATTGTCACAAAATGGTTTGTATATAGGTATTTCTATTTATTGGATGTGGGGGACACGGTGGCACAGTGGGTTTGGCTGGGTCCTGCTGTCTGTTGGGTCTAGGGTTTGAATCCTGCGTGGGGTGCCTTGCAATGGACTGGTGTCCTGTCCTGGCTGTGCCCCCTCTCCTGCCAGCCCTGTGCTGCTGGATTAGGCTCCAGTTTGCTGTGACCCCCTCTTGGGACAAGTGGTTTCAGACTGTGTGTGTATTTATTGGACCTTGGTTTGTGGCATCTATAATTCCTTTAAGAAATTATCCTTAATATTGTGTATTTGAACCATCTAAAACAATGCCAGCAGAAATAAAGATATCTATAAAAAAAAAATTTTACAAGCAAAACATTGGCACATAACAAGTTGATCAATGATATGTAAAAAACGAAATCATTTGTCAGTTTTACAATGTGAAGTATAAAATACAATGGCAATATATAGTGAAAAGAAAAAACTGTGCAACAGCAATATTTTCCATTGAATTTTCATTGGTCTGTTTATAAATAATGAATGCCAAAAGTACTTGTTATAGAAATTGTATTCGTGCTTCATGGGGCCAGCCTGCAGATCATCTGGGATTCATTTAGTCCTCCTCATTCACCATGGTGCTTATCCAGGAATATTGATCACAGACCTGTCTCCTGTTGATTGTTTTGATCAGGATGCTGTTTGAACCATACTTCAGCTGCTTCATCATTTTATATATCAACAGCATTGGGATTTTAACATTGTGCCTGAGAAGCCCTTTTGACCACTGTTGTTCATGTCCTCAAAACCAAGGAACAACGAGTACAGTTTAGTCAGTCATCCAAAATGCTGAAAAGCTTTCAAATTTTGTCTGTTTATATGACTAATATCCATGTATGGAAATGAATGGCATGTGTTGTAATTTATATAGTATGAAATAATTAATTTGGAATTCAGATCTTTTGGCATTTTTCAAAAATAATTTGGGAGAGGTGTGAATTTTTCTTTTCTTTTTTTTTTTTGCAAATATTTGGATCTAAAATATGAGCCTACTTTAATATTTTTTTCAAGGTCTACAAGCATAAAATACTAACATCAATCCAATAAGGCTCCTGGCACCTTATTTGAACACATGAGTGTGTCATGTTTAGAAAATATCAGTCATCTGGATCTGTGTGACAGGGACACATTTTTTCCATGCATACAAAAGAAAAAAAAAGCACTGCCCACATACACTTTCCAGTCACCTGAAACCAAAAGATGCAGGATTCCTCCAGCTGGCACTTCCTCTCCTGTAAACTGCCATCTTAATCCCAATGTGGAAAAAGTGAAGCTGGCCAGGATAAGATGTGGAAGAGAACATGCCAACTGCCTTTGGGTAGATCTAAACTGGTTTGAAAACCAGAAGTCCAAGTATTATCCATAACTGTATGAAGTGGATTATTATGGAGCCAAGTCAAGCAAAGTCTAAATAAGTCTGTCATAATAAGTGGGGTACTCAAACAGAACTGATAACTTGCAAAACACCATAAACATAAAACCAAAAATTGATGTGATGTGGCCTTTAGCGTCATACAACCGAATCAAACTGCAAATGTTAGGGTTTGGGACTGATCTAAGGTCTGGTGATTCAAGTTCAATTTAAAGTGAATGAAAGAGATTAAAAAGGTTACTTAGCAGTGAAGATTGAAGGAATGAATGGCTGCTCAGTGGCAATGGCAGCGACTAATGGCTCTTTTTATAGTGTTGGATAGCTCGTACCATGACCAAGAGGCATAGGTCAAAGAAGGGAGGTCTTGACAGATGGGCAGTCAAAGAAGATCAGAGTGCAATCAAGCATGTAAAGGGAGTGGACCTTAGCACATACATATGACGAAGATACCTTTTGAAATGGCGAGCAGTGATGTCTTCATAAATCAGGGGAAGGATACACCAAGAGCAAGTGGAAAATGAAGAAGCCAGACAGAATTCTGAATGATGTTGAGAGGTCAGAGAGAGGACAGTGTTTGTAGATTATCAGTGTGTCTCATGCAAAGATACATTTGGGTGCCATATGTTATGGGAGATGGCAAGAGGCTATTCATTATGTAAAGATTGCTTGTATCCTCCGAGAGACTCCAAACAGAATTAAATATGCAAAGCGGTGTATCCTCAGATAGTAAGGGCTTATGGTGAGTTCAGAGACCTATGGCTAGAAATGCCTGTAATACTTTTGAGGTTAACTGAATACATCTTGTGGGAAAGTCCATTTGGGAGAAATAATTTCTACAAGGATAAAGTCATTTTTGAAAGTTTTTTTGTGTCGTTAGCTGCAAGACCTTGTGAAGAAGAGGTGAAATGGAAACCATTCTTGAACTTCGAATTCATTAGTCTATTGAAAGGAAAGTATAACAACATCTTCTGCACTTACACGTGAGCTAGCTGAAAAGGAAGACAAACGGTGAACAACAAACCTTTAGTAATTTTAAAATAAATTAATTTTTATAAATGTGAAATAACTACCTGCTTAAGTCTCCTGATCCTCAGAAAATGTTCTGTTTAATAAGCTGAACCTTTTAATTACTAAGCCATTTAATGGAATACTGTGAAAAATAAACCCCTAAAGAAACGCTCATAGTCTTTTTTGTGCACATATTTTGCATCAAGATCACAAATTGAAATCCATCCATTGTCAATAACCGGTACTTCTGAGCCTATTCCAGAGGCATATGGCATGCGTGATGAAACACCCTGGATGGAATACCAGTGTAACGCAGCGAAATCACACACACACACACACACACACACACACACACACACACACACACACACACACACACACACACACACACACTCATTCACTCATGCACACGCATGTTGAAGGGCAATTTAAAGTCGACAAGTCACCTGAAACACATGTCTTTGGACTGAGGGAAGGAAACTGGAAAACAAGTAAATTTGCCTACTTTACTGTGAATTCTAAAATACTTTAGTGTGAATTCTAAAATAACATGCTGCATAAACAGGAGGCATGACATCCATACCCAAATGGCAATACATATTTAAGAGTTCCTGTTTCGTTACTGCTTTGAAGAGACTTACCATCTAGAGGCACTTTCCAGCCACATAATCTGCAGCAGAGATTAGACTGCCAAATTTTTTTTTTTCTTTAGTGTCCACCCAGCATTACTTGATTATTTTCTCAGTCTCAGAGTTTAAATTCAAAATGACAAAAGGGTGTTGAGGGAAGGAAAAAAACGATTGGTTTTAGATAGAAAGTTGAGATTGTTCTTCCTAAGAGAAATGGGCAGGTTCTTGCCTGAAATGTGAATGGCAGCTGACAGAAATTGAAAGCTTGTAGCTCACTGTAAAAGTTCAGGAGGGTCAGGCCACTTCTCCCAGCAGCACCACAAAAAACAGAGTGAGAATGAGGTGTGCTGGTGAGAAAGTGCCTCTACACATTGGTTCACATGGCAACCACCTGACTTTTCTCTTTCTGTGTAGATTTCAGTCTCCGCTCATTAGCATACTTTTCTCCTGTGTGCCGTTACAAACACCTGCGAAGCCCCATTTCAAGACATGTCAGTGCTCTGCAAAAGCCTTTATAGGCTGATGATGGTCAACAGCAAAAAGCATCTCAAATTGCATCTTTGGCCCCAGGAGTCATCTTTACTGGTTATCTCTTGAGTGAACTTGTTCATGTTAATGGAATCTTTACTGGCAAAAGTACACAAAAGTTTGTTTATAGTTTAGTACCTGAATCAAAGAAATCATAAGTTGTTTCCCATAATTCCAGCATGTTTTTTTTTACAGATGTCTCCTGTCAAGTCATTTCAAACTTTGAATGTTTGTTTGTTTATGGGAACTGCACTACTTCGGACATTTTGAATGCTCTTGTAATGAGGCAGTTTATTGTATGGATAATTTGGAATTTTATAGCAAAACACTAAAAATGCCAGTCTAACTGGATTGGCATAGTTGTTGAGATATTGGATTAATTATAATATTTAGTCTGCTCCAACAAACAGAGTACAGCTGGTTCATCATAAACAAGGGGAATTAACTATCTCAAATGCAACTGCACTCAGTTTATCACTTTATCACGAGTGATCCATTTACATGATACTTTATATCTTTCGAAAGACTTTACATTTGAAATGTAAAATAATTCCGTTGTTACAAATTATCATATGTCATAATGTAGTTTGTCACCTGGAAGAGGTAATAAGAGCCTAGAGTCATGTGAAAAAGTAAGTACACCCCATGGAAAATTTTACTCTTTTCAACATATTTGGATGTGCAGACATTTGATCGTTATTTAAACAGTCTCTGTATATAAAGGTGATATACTTGAAAAAAAAAAGGTGATTTTCAATCATTTATTTAACAAAAAAAATGTAACTGATGTAATATTCTTGTGTGGAAAAAGTAAGTACACCCCAGAACTCAGGAACAGGTACTGCCCCCTTTAGCAGAAATAACTTCTTGAAGCCATTCTGTATAACTGTCTACCAGTCTTTGACATCGATATGAATTTTTTTACCATTCCTCCATGCAGAATTCCTTTAACTAAGATGTTTGAGGGTTTTCTTCTATGTACAGTCTGTTTAAAATCCCCCCACAACATTTCGATGGGATTCAAATCTGGGCTTTGAGTAGGTCATTCCATAATCCTCCATTTCATTTTTGAGGTATTCCTTGGTAGATTCACTGTCATGCTTAGAATCATTATCTTGCTGAAAGGTCCACTTCTGGTTCGGCTTCAATTGTTGGACAGATGACTTCACATTTTCTTGAAGCACTCTCTGACATGATGCAAAATTCATTGCTGAATCTATGACTGCAGGTCATCCAGGCCCTGAGCCAGCAAAGCAACGCCAAATCTAAACATTTGCACCACAGTGCGTTACACCTGGTTTGAGGTTCTTCTCCTGAAATACTGTATTTGGTTTATACCAAATACGTCTTCTGGTACGGTGGCCAAACAACTCTACCTTCTACCAGAGCATACTGCTCCAGAAGTCCTGGTCTTTGCCTAGGTGTCCATTGGCAAACTTTAGTCTTGCCTTGGTGTTCTTTTTGAACAGTAAAGGCTTCCCCCGGCATACCTCCCATGCAGATCAAAGTTGTGCATTTTTTTTCTGATGGCAGATGCTTGCATATTGACAACAACAGCTGCAAGAGTTACCTGCAGATCCTGGGATGAAATTTGAGGGTTCTTAGAGATTTCTTTAACCATCTTATGGTTTTTTCTTAGGTTGAATCTGATGGGCCAGCCTATTCTAGAAAAATTGGCAGTTGTTTCAAATCCTTTCCCCTTGTAGATTTTTGTGCATACAGTGGAATGATTTATTTCAGAGAATTTAGAGATCTTTTCAAGTCCCTTCCTAGTTTCATAGGCATCACCAGTCTTCTTTCAGAAGCCCTTAGAAAGCTCCTATGATTGAGGTATGATGACACCACACAATCCAGTAACAAAGAAGAAACTACACCCTAGATGTTGAGGTTTAAATAACACAGGTTTCCCTGGGATACTCTGTAATAATGTTCTCATCATTGGCATCATTTTGTGCATTTGAAATTGTGATAAATGTAGGAGTGTACTTACTTACCAAATGTGTATTTTTCTTTATTTAAATTATAAAATAGGACTACATAATGCAAGTTTGATGTGTCATTTGTTCAAGTATATCACCTTTATATATAGGCAGTGATTAAATTAAGATAAAATGTGTGCATGTCCAAATTTGTTGAAAAAGGCAAAATTTTCCATGGGGTGTATTTACTTTTTTCACATGACAGTATATCTTGGCTGCTGTCAGAATATGCTATATTTGACAAAACTGGTGGGTTTATTTGGATGTATTTCAGATAGTGTATCAGGGAGGAAGCACAAAAATTCTTCAGGACATAGTCTTCAAATACTTGTGTAAAAACAGTCATTGGTATACTAATATATTGATAGTTTATCTTTTTTTTTCTTTTTTAAACAACTGATTTAATATTTGCAGAACTTTACGGTCATTTTCAGATTAGCTTGACCTAAAGTGGGTTATTTGATATGTAGATTAATCAACAATTTAAACACAGCAAGAAAAATCTAGTCTTTCCATAGTAGCTTTGCAACACAAACAAGGTCAATGATGCACAGCTGGCTGTCTTGCTTTCATAATAATGTGATCAACCTGAAGAAGGTAACACATTCAGATCTCCAAGAGGCATACAAAACGGGATTCACAATCTTCTGCTATGATATCATTCTGCTAATAATAGCACCACAGTACAATTTAATAGTCTAAAATTGCCATATATAGTGGGTCCCCTACTTACCAATCTAATTAAAACTGAGAGTTGGTTCATTACTTTAAAAGTTTGCTAGTTGAATATAAGATGCAGCGGGTGAGGGATTCCATCATCATTTTGAAATACAGCTGCTGCTGTAATGTTCTCCGGCAAAAATAGTAATGGTATTCGTAAATGTCTATTCTTTGATAATTCTGTCAAAGTTTCATACAGTTACTTGTGTGATGAAAGTCGGTGCATTTCGTGAAGGAAGCTAACTGTACTTAAGAATTACACATCTGCAGCTATGTCTCTTTCTCCTAAGGTAATGTACAAATTGAATTTTCTATTAGATGTATGTCGCTTTGGAAAAAAAGCATCTGCTAAATGAATAAATGTAAATGTCAATGTGATAACTATGTCTGTATCTATGACTCTTTGTTACGAAACGCATTTTTGTTTACTCAGGTTTTAGTTGCTTTGGAGAAAAGCATCTGCTAAGCGAATAAATGTAAATGTCAGCAACATGAGAATTGTGCAGTCTGGGAGGCACTAGTGACTCTCTGTTTCTTTCTCTTTTTCTCCCTCTCTCCCACCGAGCAGCTCACAGAGACAAGGCTGGCGAACAGCCTTGTGCACACGCCTGCATGTTCTCAGTCCCCTGGCTGGCTGTGTATGAGCTGCTGTAAATAAGAAAACACAATAAAGACCCTTGGCCAGGGCTAGTGTGGGGCACTGACAAACTCAAGGCAGTGTTCCCAATCACTATCTGTTGTTGAGTCCGGTGAAGGTTTGGCATGAGACTTCAACTGGTATTCAAACACAAACACCCGCACACAAACACTTTCTGAAACGCTTGTCCCATACGGGGTCACGGGGAACCGGAGCCTAACCCAGCAACTCAGGGCGTAAGGCTGGAGGGGGAGGCGACACACCCAGGACAGGACGCCAGTCCGTCGCAAGGCACCCCCAGCGGGACTCGAACCCCAGACCCACCGGAAAGCAGGACTGCGGTCCAACCCACTGCGCCACCGTGTCCCCCCAGTATTCAAACAGTATTTATAAAAAAAAATAAATCAAAATAAAAAGACCTAACTCTCAAAAATGTTCATAACTGTAAAAAGTTTGCAACTCAAAAGTTAGTGTCGGGGACCCACTTCATGTATATAAAATTCATAGTTACATAAATTATACTGTAAAGTCACAAACAAAAAATGATTTGAGTTATGTGCATTGCCTACCATTGCTGTTGACCTGCAGTGATTTTGTCCAACCTGCACAACCCAACCCACTCACATGGTGGACTTCTGTCTTTGCACTGCATACCAATTAGTTGCTACAGTAATTTTCTTTTGTTTTGAAGCATTTTCTTGTGCTTGTGAGTGATACTGACACAATGAGTGGGAAAAGGCCACCAGATGCAAAAAGTGCACAGCCCTTGTGCAAAACCACGAAATCTGACTTACAAATGGTTTAAATAAAGCACGAAAGTTGTCAAACCTTATTAGCAATTGCACATGAAGATAGACTCAGCTGTGAATACAGTTGTACAGGATGACTGTATGAAAGAATGCTTGAAAGGATCTGTGCCTTTGAAATCTATAGTCAATATAAAACAGAGGGCTGGTCTTATATATGAAATAATAATACTACTGTCAGTTACAGGGATGGGAGACAGGAGGTAAGGGATCGGACCCAAGTGCAGGTACCTTTTATTTCGGTGCGTTCACAGGGTCAGACAAAGAACGAAAGTCGTGGACAGGCGTGGGTCTTCCGAGGTGCAGACGTCGTTTCTAGGGTGAAGCAAAGCTCAGTAGCCGGGAGAGCAAGCAGGGGTCAGAAGACAGGAGAGTCATAAACACGAAACAGGGAATAACATACAGGGAGCAGAATGCTGAATTCACAAAGCTATGTAGGGAGGCGTTTGTAAGATTCCGCAACCCTGTGCGGTTCTGGTGCTCCCTTTATGCCTGGTCGTGCTGATTAGCAGCAGGTGCGGTCGCTCGGCTTACTGCCGGGGGTGTGACAACTATATTAATCTGCATACAGAAATTCACACAGGCTACCACTGTGATGGAACAAAAGCATGTCTGTGGACTGTTGGAGCACACTTATGTGAAAACAGGAATAACATGCAAACTCCACACAGAGCAAGGAGAAATTTTGCATTCTTGTGCATCGTTCAGGTGCTCTTAGCTGGCGGCTCTATTGCTGTTCTATCATGTTGTTATGGAGAAATTCTTAATGATGTTGATTGAAGAAGAAGTTCAAAGGCATGTGCTTTTGAGCTTAATGATTACTGAAGCAAATGTGTGACTCAAGTGAAAAATTATTTTTAAAGAATTTTATTTCTTGTTTTTTTAATTATAATACAGTGCATTGCATAAACAATTGTGCATGTTTTTTTACAAAAGCAATAACTTAATGACACATCACTGTACTGTTGACATTTATGTAGTTACATAATAGCTACTAAATAGCTGAATGAATGCAGGTAAACAGCCATAGAAAGAACGTTCCTGATTAGAGTAAGTATTGCACCAATTATTGCACATTTTGATTGGGTTTAGTGATATATAGTACAAATGGTCAGAGCTCAGGCATTTTTTCACCATTGAAACTAATAGTAATGACACTTTTATTTAATTGATTAAATAAATCATTACCTCCATAAGGTGGGGGAGAACTGTATTTACTATCAAAATGAAACGTTGCCTAATGGTTCTATAATAGTTTTCTGTGCATTTGTTTGACTACAATAAAATAAAATCAATTCCAGTGTTGTGGAAAGGTATTGAAAGGGCTGAGGCAATAAAATGTTCATTCAAAAAAAAAAAAAAAAACACTTTCGATTGTAATTATCAATGTGCTGGAAGAGAACTTTAAGCCATTTGTAAATCTGCAGTGTGCTGCATCAGTTTGCACTATTAAATTTTGCAGCTGCAGATTTAAAGTGTGTAACCCATCTTTTCTTCCTTTCTCAGTCATTGCACATCCCTGTGTGATGGTAGTTTCACACTCTGTTTATCTTCTTTGTCTCATGAACCGTTCAGTGGTCTCTGAGATCAGTCTCCTTTATTTTCAGAATTAGAAGGCATTTCAAAAACTGCAGAATATTAATTGTATTTAGCAAAGATTGGATGCAGCAATTCCCAGGCCTGACACAATAGCCTGTCGGAACTTAGAGACATATGAAAATGAGGTAATGATGAAACCTGGGAGCCAGCTGGTCTGGAATAAATGCTGTCCCCTCAAACGGGCATTTCAAAATAAGTACAATATCACAATTAGACTCCGATTCATGTTGCTTGTGATAAAAGACACCCAAAAGAATTCTGTCACTAAATGGATGAAACTTTATGTGAAGCAAGGATAGGACAACACTCTCAAACTGTAAAGTAATGATTTAATTTGCATTTCAGCTCAATACTTTAGTCAGAGTGTATATACATTACATAAAGGGAGACATAAATACAAGGTGTTGGATATAAGATTGGTTATGATGTCAATTATGCCATAAAAATGGATGACTATATCAAATTATTAATACACGTAAATCAGAAGAAACAAGGACAGTGCATGGATAACGGGACTAATATCAATATTATGCTAAAATAATAGGAGAAAAATAAAGGCAAACAATTGGATAAAAGATTTTAAAAAAATATATCATATCTATAGCATGGACTCCATGTTTTCTCACTGAGCCCACTTGGTGATATTATTTTAAAAAGTCAGTTATCAAGGCTCTCTAACAAACGTAGCAAATGTTTGTCTCCATCACCACCCAATCGTACTTAATCTTCAGATGACACAATCAAATAAGTGCCCCCATCGCTTCTCTCACACAAACATGTTTTTTTTTTTTTTCATTTAAGAATGAATATTTCCTTGCTAGGAACTTTCACATCCAACTTTGAACCACTGTTGTGTACTGTCATTCAAATAAATCCTGTATTGTCTTCTCCAGGATCTTGATTACCTCCATCTATCCACTTATAGCAAAAAAAGGCAGGCAGTTTCTGAAGTGTCAACCAATTATTGAATAAAAGCAGTGTTTGAGCTTAGAATTAATGCTAGGCCTTATCACCCTCAGTCTTTCCTTATCTCTTTTTGGGGAGTTTAGCTCCAGCTTTCATTGAGGTATTGAAGAAGAATGATATTCCACATATTTCATCTGCCTCATTGAGTAGTTCAGCCCTTTAAAATGTAGTCAAACACAATCTCAACCTGTCAGCTTTCATCAGCCTGATATGAATCATTCTTCTTTTTTTCAAAATGGGGTTTTAGGGAAAGTCATTTCTTTATTTCCCACTGAAATCCTTCAGTCAAGCTTCTGAAGATGACAAAATGTGATATCGCAGCGCTCACAGTGAGACATACAAGACTTCAAGGTTAATGTCAAAGAAAAATTAATTTTTTGCTGTCTGTTTGAATTATACCTTACAAAGTTAAACCTCAATTTCAGCAAGGTGTTAGAAAGACAGTAGAAAGAAAGAAAAAAGGTCTGTTTTCACCAAATTTACCATCAACAAGTAAAAGTAGTAATGATCAATACAAGTCTTTTTTTTGCATATTGTTTTGTGGACAAGGCCAAGAGTCATGGCTCCTGCTATTCTGTAAGACGTGCTGCAGGGCTATAATGCTTGATTCTGCATGCCAAGAGCTGATCTGAATTTTTGTCTTTTTTTAAATCTGAGATTATGGGTCATACAAGGAATAAAAGAGGTTTTTCAATTCACCTGGGGAGCAACTGACACAGCTGGTGAAGTTTAAATATCATAGGGTCCATGAGTGGTATAAAGGGTGCATCATCAGAATGACAAACAGCTCAGTATAGTACCACTAGCATTGTACAGAACGCTGTCCAGAACTCTAGAAAGTGCAGAAAGTTTGCACTTTGCTGTTCCGTTTACACCCTTATCCTCACCAGCTGTCACAAGCTTTTACAAGTCAGTTGAATTCACTTTAGTTCTTTTCAATGTATTTAATAGAGAGTTTTTCTCATCAGGGTAAGTCAGAGAGGGAATAAAAAGTCCACGGAATGATGCACTACAGAAAGGTAGCAGCAATAGTTAACTATCATAATAAGCCAGCTGGCAGCAGATTAAAGGAAAACAAAAAAAAAAAAAAAACTCCCAGCAAATATAAACCTTTGGGGAATGAAGTATTAATGGCTGCCCCATCCCTCCAGGGCATTCCAGTGCGATAACAGGGGTATGAACATATGGAACTCACTCACTCACTACCATTAAAATCTCGTCCAAGAGTACCAGCTATGAGGCTAGTGAGGGTACACCCTGGGCGGAAAGCTAGTCAATCACAGGGTGTGTTCAAAGTATCTTATGAAAAATGGGGGATTTCCATACAAGCTGCTACTGGGGTTTCAACATGCTTAAATTAACCATGAGCTCTTCAGTGCATCATAAATGTGTAACTGTTTATGTTCAAGAATTGTGTGGATAAACCTTCGTGCAGCTACTTGTGTGATGTGCATCAGTTCATATGGTGGAATGTGACAAATTAACTGTGCTTTAAAACATGCCTGCATCCAAGTCTCTCCTTCTGTTGATGTAATGCATTCATTGTATTTTCCTGTGACATGTATGTTGTTTTGGAGAAAAGCATCTGGTAAATCAATACGCATAATATACATTTGTTTATTTAGCTCAGGCTTTTCTTCAAATCAACTTACAGTGTTAAGGTTACAATTGTTCACCCATTTATACAGCTGGGTAAGTTTACTGAAGCACTTTTAGGGTAAGTATCTTGCTCAAGGGTATTACAGCTAAAGATGGGGGATCAAATCCGCAAACTTTGGATCCAAAGGCAGTAGCTCTAATCACTATGCTACCGGCTTCCCAACCAGGAATAAATGTCAAAAGTGTAAAAATAATATTATAATAATAAACATAAACTATCAAGAAAAACTATAGACTTTGAAACTCTGCTGTGTTTGTCATATTAAAAGTATTTTATGTGATACATTTTCCATGGGTAGACAGCATTATATGCTATGTTTATCATTCATGTCTAAATGTAATGAAGAGTAATTTAGCTTTAGCAGCTGAAGCGGAATTTTAATTCAGTCTTTTAAGATTTGTGTAGTATAATGGAATAAAAACCGTTTTTAAAACAACATTCAAAAAAAATAAATGCAGACTGTAAATAAATGGAACCAAAGAACAATTCACTCATTTCAGAAATGTCCTATAGTACTAATTGCAGGAACAACCACTGGACCTCTGAAAACTCTGTTGTTTTAAGACTGGATGAGAAGGATTTTTTTTCCCTCTATCTGGCAGAGAAACAACCAGTGGGTGTAGTTTTTAAAGTTTTGATTCTTTCAAAAGGGATCACGATTTGAACATTTTCACCTCCTAGACAACAAGTTTTAGAATAAAACTTAAAAAAACAGAAGAAAAGTATACGACTATATAAAATAAAGGTAAAATAAAGGTAAAATTAAACAAAAAATCAATTTAAAAGACAGATGTCATAAAACCATTTTCTACACAGCCCGTAAATAAAATATTTAGCAGCATAAAATGCATATAATCTCACTACTTTACACATAGGTCATGTTTACGGCTTAGTCCGCACTGTAATTTTAATTTCTTTTGTCCACTGGCTAGTTCTGGTTGTGAAGATTTTGTTTTCTTCAGGTTAAAGCCATGAAACACAAAGTTTAAAAAGTGCCTTGGTTTTCACTGAAATACTGTAACACTCCTCAGAGGTAGTGCTGCTGGAAGTAGGGTCTGGAGACAGGCATGTGTCAAAGTGCTTTTTAGTAACAAGATACATGCTTACTGGTGCAGTCTCTCGAAGTCCCACTAGCAGAACACGCGGAACAACCAGCCACAGAATGCTCAAACACATAACTGTGTACAGGCACAAGTGCACACAACTATTCAGAGTAATTCCACATCATGGTTACAGTATTACAGTTTGGCCGAGAATGTCCTTCTTTGCAATTCAGGGGAGGAAAAGCTCCGAAATTTGGAACTGTCGTGTTGCTTGTTTTTGTGACTATCTGGAAGTGGGTTTGCGTCTCTTTTAGAAATACATATGTATACACACACACATATACGTTAATGCACAGAAACAATTCGTAGAGCTCCCGCTCGATTAACATATCTATGATCTCTTTCTTTATTACGCCCAATGTATTTTATATATATATATATATATATATATACTTTTTTTTTTTTTCTCTTCCACAACTTTTCTTTTTTATTCTCTCTGTCAAAGCACTTACTGAAAAGTAAGGATGGAAGAAGTGAATGAGAAATAAACTGTTTCAAGTCAAAGCGGTGAGAATTCACCAGGGACTCCCATGCATACTTGTGCCATCTTGTTCATTTAATTTAATTACTATTGTGCTTCACATTGAGTTCTCTTGGTTGTTCTTTGTTTCTTTCCCACCTTATAGTCATTTATAAAATAACATGTTAGCTCAGTTCCTGTCACTCCTGTCACAAAATTAAGCAACAAAAATAAAACATTAAAGCATAAAGTTGGAGTAGTGGTTAGCACGGCAGCCTTCGGACATGGAAGACACAGCTTCAAATCCAACCTCTTGCTGCTGCATTACCCTTGAGCAAGGTTTTCTCCATGAGTTTTCCCAAGTAAAAATTACACAACAGTATAAATTAACAGGTAACTCTCAGTAGCTTAACACTGTATGTTCCTTTAGAGAAAAGTGTCAATTAAATAATTATTAAATGCATAAAACTGTGACATACCTATAAGGCCTACATGTGTAGTTTAATATGTAACCTGGAATATGAAGGCTGTAAAAACATTTATTTGCTGTTATTTTAGCCCTTATTTTTACACATTTTACTTACTGACTGTAAGTGTGTGCAGTGCTCCAGGTTCTGGCCACTTTACATTTTCTTTACTGTATCTGTATAGTGTGTGTGCATGCACACATCAGACTTTCATGTTAACATTTTTATTATTGAAACACCATTGGTTCTTTCAACGAAGAACTGTCTCTTGGTGGCATCACACACACACACACACACACTTTCTGAACCGCTTGTCCCATATGGGGTCACAGGGAACCGGAGCCTACCCGGCAACACAGGGCGTAAGGCCGGAAGGGACACACCCAGGACGGGACACCAGTCCGCTACAAGGCACCCCAAGCAGGACTTGAACCCCAGACCCACCAGAGAGCAGGACCCGATCCAACCCACTGCGCCACTGCACCACCACACCCCTCTTGGTGGCATCAGTCTGGCTATTTTTTTGGCCAAGTAGTGTGTTAATCTCTACATTACCCTAGCAATAATGACCCCTAGTGTACAAGTAAAATGGAGATGGTGGATCTTTTATTATACGCACTGAATGGAGACATTTTCATTTAAGCAGGATATTGCCACAGTTACACATCATCCATAACGAAACAAGCTCCTTTATTCCTGTTCCTTCATGTACTTCCTATCTACCTTCTGTCACATTGAGGATATCTTACTAGAGCTCCTAGTAAGTACTTTTCTCAAGGGTACTGCAGGGGGAGCAAAATGGCGCCTTTAGCGTAAGGAAGTTGTCCCAACCACTAAGCTACCTATTAATAATAACTTTTTGAAATAAACTGTAAACATAATTATTGACTCAATAACTGAAAACATATAGATAGTCCTTACAACATAAAAACTCTTTAATTAGTGTAGAAGCAGGGGCAGCTAGTAGTGTAGCGGTTGCAGGTTTGAACCCCAACTCTAGCTGTAGTACCTTTGAGAAAGGTATTTATTTGCCCTAAATTGCTCTAGTAGAATTATCCAGCTGTATAAATGGGTAAGTAATTGTAGATATCTTAATATTGTAAACTGCCCTGGAGAAAAGTGTCAGCTAAATTAATAATTGTAAATTTATTATTTCAAGTAAGCATTTAGTGATCAGATCAAGTGTAGAAACAATTGTTCCAACTATAAAATATGTTGTCAAAAGCAGTGTTTTTGTCTTTGTTTTCCTCATAAGGATTTCTCTAGAAACTGAATAAGTAAAAAGTAATTCAGTCCACTCAGAAACAGAATTCACTTGACACTAAGTTCATGGAACAAATTAACCCTGTGACATAATAGACAGGTGTACTGGCCTTGTTGAAATTCTCAAAAACGGTGCACTTTTAACCTCATTGTTTACATCCAGTTTATGAATATTGCTGTTTGTCTGGTTGCAGTGCATATTGCAGAGTAATGCTTTACTTGGAATTGTTTATAACTTTGGTTATGTTTTTTTTTTTGATTTGGTGACAGATTTCTCTGAGTCATGGTTTTATGTGCACCATTCCTTCAACAATACAATCTTTATTCAAACCAGCAGGAGACTTAGACATGCAGCCAATATTTTCTCCTTGTATTTTTCCTCTTTGTATTTTGGATAATAGTCATTTGTTGCAGCTTCAACTTAATTTCCTTTTAACTTCTGACATAATCTACTTAAATGCCTCTCAGC
Source organism: Scleropages formosus (assembly GCF_900964775.1). Taxonomy (NCBI): domain Eukaryota; kingdom Metazoa; phylum Chordata; class Actinopteri; order Osteoglossiformes; family Osteoglossidae; genus Scleropages; species Scleropages formosus. The sequence goes on along the minus strand of NC_041815.1, from coordinate 1,706,682 downwards.
AGATGCCACAATTAGTATTTATAAAAAAAGAAAATGTTGTCCTGCGCTCAAAAGGAAGTGTGTGAACCCTGACCAGAAGATTTTTAAATATATGAAGTGGTTTAGAACATGGTCACCCACAGCAGTAGGAGCCATTCAAGACTATTGCTTTAGGCAGCCTTTAGAGTGACTGGTTGTCTAATCCCAATTACTTGTTCCGGAGCAGTAAAAAAGCTACTACAAAGCCAGCCTTTAATGTATTCAGACTCCCCTGAAAGGAACAAAATTGTTCAAACCAGTTTTGCCAGTATTCAGATTTAGAGATAAGTGAAAAGTTAAAGGGCTAGTTAAACTAATTATAATTAATTAATTAGTATTTAATGGAGCCAGTGTAAAGTAGTTTTTCTTTCGTCGTTAAATCTCTCAGGGCCAAAGGAGTGTTAACTTAAAGAGGAGTGTTTTTTCCTTCATTTTATGTAAAGAGTGCCCAGATTACTTGGTGATATAGTCTCGTGACGGGGTCCTAAACGATGGCATCATCAAGGGTGTGTGGAGTTTGGCAAGTTTAATAGTGAGAATAAAACAAATATTTGTATCCAGCAGAGAGCACCAAAAAAGGTGAACTTTCTGAGAGGTCAGAAGAATGCATGCAGTGCATTCTGGATTAAGAGGAATAAGGGGGCTGTTCACATTTCACATGTTGCACACAGTCCAATGAGGGGCAAATTGCAGTAATGCAGCTGACAAATTAAGGGTGTATCAGGCAGTTGTTTTGCAGTTGGATTCAGTGTCTGGCCTATTGTATCACATGCTTGAAGACAGTCTAGTTTTTACTGAGTGTGATTCAGAGGTTTGCAGTGAACTTTGATAATGCCACAGATGAATCGTTCAGAGTAATAGCAAGGTTGCTGTAGGCTGAAGCTTTGGGATGAGTATCTTTATTTTAGACAGGTTGAGTTACAGTCTTTTAGGAAGAAAAAAATCCAGAAGATCTGTGGGAGGTGGTGGTGAAAGGTAGACCTTGATGTTATCATAACAATGGTAACAGGAAATGTGGAATATGGCATATAACAAAAAAATAGTACACACATACACCATCATCATCATCATCATCATTATCTGAAACCGCTTGTCCCATACGGGGTCACAGGGAACCGGAGCCTAACCTAGCAACACTGGGCAAAGGGGACACACCCCGGACAGGACATCGGTCCATCACAAGGCACCCCAAGCAGGACTCGAACCCCAGACCACTGTGCCACCATGCCCCCTTCTGAAAACAGGAGAATTTCAATATCACGAAGTTTTAAAAAAAAAAAAAAAAAAAAAACCTCTAGCTATGAAACTGTTTTCTAATAACACTTGTTGATGTGGATGTGAATCGATATGAATTAAAATTGTCAAGCATTCAAATAATAAATCCGAAAAGATGTGTTAAAATACACACACACATTTTCAGAACCGCTTGTCCCATATGGGGTTGCGGGGAACTGGAACCTACCCGGTAACACAGGGCGTAAGGCCGGAGGGGGAGGGGACACACCCAGGACGGGACGCCAGTCCGTCGCAAGGCACCCCAAGGGGGACTTGAACCCCAGACCCACCGGAGAGCAGGACTGTGGTTCAACCCACTGCGCCACCACACCCCCCTGTGTTGAAATACATTTCCTTAACTGTTAAAGAGTTATGTATATAATATAATCCAGAAATATACTATATTTTTAAAATATCACATTAATTCTAGGAGAACCAAATATTTAGACTGAATGAAGTTCGCAGCATCAGGTTTTATCACTGGAAAAATCGGCACTCTATCGTACATTACTTTTTCATCTTGCAAAAGAAGCTGCTGTTATGTGAGCAGCGTGAGGCTGTCCGCTGTCCAGCTGGACTCTTGCCACAAAACAATAAACCTGCAGGAAGGGCAGAAAGTGAGGTTATATGACTTCATCAGTGTGTGAGCCGTGCAGCTGGGCTCTCATCAATCACTACAAGTGCAGTTCTCCAGTGACAAGGCTCTCCCGACCAGATCATCACACCTCCTATCACAAGAACGGCTCTACATAATTACTGTACAGGATGTCTCATTCAGCAATCAGTAGCTGCACTATGTTGTCTATAATTCAGTAGAACTGGCAGTACAAGAACAATTGTGATAATGTAATATGAAGATGTGTCTGGGAAACTCCATTTTTTTGACATGCGTATACATTTAACGTAAAAATATGGGCTGTACTGATGCCAATGTGAGCCGACCTTGTGTGAAGTGTTTCCTCTGTTACTGGCAAAATAGAGTCTTGCACGAAGAGGCTCTTTCTCAATCATCTAGGTCAAAATTAGCTTTGTCATACAGTATCTTATTGTAACTGCAGAAAATTACTGAAAAATGCTTGGTCTTTATGGATGGACTGATCAGCATTAGTCACAATTTGTAGGAAAACTTTGTCAGGAAACAGGTTATTTTTGGGGCAACTCAGGTACTCACAGTGCCATCATCTCATGTCCCATAAAGGACAAAATTATGTATAAATCAATCAGTCAGTTAAGTAATGCAACATTCATAAATAAGCAAACAAACATACTAACAAATAAATAAAAAGGTGATGTAATTCAATCTTATTGGTTTATAAGCAGTGAATTTCAGTTTGTAATCATTTCAGGCTCCTCCCCTCCAGCATGAACTGAATGTTCATAGATTGATCGTTAGGTTATTTGTCACTTATGAACACAAATGGGATATTGACTGTTTAAATATTTTTTTCTGTTTAATATACATTTTTATAATTTAAATTTATTTTTTAATTGCTGATTTAATGTTTTTAGGGGGTGCGGTGGCGCAGTGGGTTGGACCGGGTCCTGCTCTCTGGTGGGTCTGGGGTTCGAGTCCCGCTTGGGGTGCCTTGTGGTGGACTGGCGTCCCGTCCTGGGTGTGTTCCCTCCCCTTCTGGCCATACGCCCTGTGTTACTGGGTAGGCTCCGGTTCCCTGCGACCCTGTATGGGACTAGTGGTTCTGAAAGTGTGTGTGTGTGTGTGTGTGTGTGTGTGTGTGTTTTTATATATTTTTATTTCTTCTGTAATTCTGTGTCAGTTGTTTGTTTGTCTGTAAATTCTTGAAGTGTCTAGAACCACAGCAAATTCCTTGTGTGTGTCGGCACACTTGCCCAATAAAACTCATTCTGATTCTGATAAAAACTCATTCTGAGGTATATTACAGAGCAGATAAGTGGAAATTAAAGTAAATAAAAGGAATTTTTATTTTGGAAATTTTGGAAAATTTGTGATCGGTCCATAAATAACCAATGCATATCGAAATACTGTCACCCCGAGTATGCAATCGGTGATTAATGTGATAGTTATGTTCAATTAGTATTTATTTAAATGAGTCTTTGAAAGTGTCATTCATTAAAATGTTATTCAGTGGCTTATATTTTCTCGTGACTGTCTGGCTTTAGCTTTGCCTTACATGATGGCTGGCCCTATGTAAAAATAAAACTGTTCTGTGTTACTCACAGCCTCTATAATCATCATTCAGAATTAAGATATATTAAAGGAAAAAAGAGAAAAAAAAAAAAACATTAAGACCTTAAACTGCATTTTTAAGTTATATTTTGTTTGAAAATAAGTAGGTAATTGGCATTATTATATCCCCAGGTATTTCGGGGTGACTAGGATGTAACATCAGGTGAGTGGTGACCAGTGGTAACAAGAGGCCAGAATGAAATGTTAAGTGCAAATTCTTTTTACTGTGCTAATTGCTGTAGATATTTAGATGACCATTTACAATATTTACAAAATACAAGGACACTTTCCAGGGGAAAAAAAGGGAAACTAAGACAGTGCCAAAGTAAAGAATTAAGAAATTTTGGAATTTAGGAAAACCAAACAAACTGTCTCAAGCTGGCAGACTATCCTCACTGTAAAAAACAAAACAAAAGGGTTCTCAACATCTATGACACTGTAACTAACCTACTCTATCTACTGAAAACCAAAAGTACCTGGGGTGGCACCTGCCTCTTCCCTAGTGTGTCTAGACTGGCTGCTGAAACCTTCATGTTGGACATGTAGGTCCCTTGATGTGCTTACCTGTCCTCTTTCTCCACAAAAGAACACAACAAAGTCAATAAACAACTAATCGTCACAGTAAACCAAGGAATGAATGACTGAACAAATACATAAATCACCAGAGTCAGTGATAAAAACACAAGCCAAACACAAGCATATGAGACAAAAGTCTGGGGTTCACTTGGCAAATGGTGGGGTTTTTCAGATGGTGCAGCCTGGAGGTGATCAGTCCAGATGGAAGAACTGAAACAGGACTGATGATGATGATGAACAGGGATGAGAACCGATAGTAGATAATTGACCTGTACAGGAGGTAAAAATACAGAAACGCAGACTGGAATAACAAAACATACAGGAAGCCTATAGAGGGACGTAAGAGGCACAAACAATTTCACATTAGAAAGGCATATCAAATATCTGGCAGCTTGCTTGTGCAAAAGAGAAAAACCAAAAATGGTTCATGCGAACAGGATATTTTGGAAGCAGCGTTCTGTACTCAAAGTTCTGTAAATACAGGAAATGAGTTCAGGGACAGTGCATACCTTGAGAAACATACAAATACACACACACACATACACACACATTTTCAGAACCGCTTGTCCCATACGGGGTCACGGGGAACCGGAGCCAACCCGGTAACACAGGGCGTAAGGCCGGAGGGGGAGGGGACACACATACAAATAACCAAAAAAAAAAATCCTAAATGTTAATAGTTTCAAAAGCTGTGGTTAATCTGACCACTTGATAGTGCAAAATGCATTTACTCTATTCTCCTATCAGATAATAGTTCTTAGAGAAGAAAAATTCCCTTAATACTATAAATACATTAGAGCTGTGTTCCTCTTCCTTTTTTTTTTTTTTTTTTTTTTTTTTTGCATATATGGTTCCATCTATCCATAAATCCATTTCTAACAACTGCTTGTTCCATGTAGCATTATGCTGGTCTGGAAACACTGGGCAACTACCGTAGATGTGCCCTGGATGGGAGGCAAAACCAAACACACATTCACTCACAGATACACTAAGGGTGGTTTAGGGTGAGCAACTCACTTGAACCGAACATCTGAAGGAAACACAAACAAAACACACACATTTTTAAATCCACACCCTAAATCACAGTCCTGCAGTAGCACCATGCTGCCTTAATGAGACATGCATATCCCTTGGAGAATAACCACATACAAAATGATCTCCTTGTGAACACGGGTTGAATTTTTCACCCCATAAAGTTTTAGCGCTCCAAATGCAAGTTGAATTGACAACATTTGAAACATCACAATATTCATTTTCAGCCCAGTCTCTAATGAGTCTTGTAGCTTCTCCAACATAAGAACTTCAAAATCGTCTTACCGCCTTACCGACAATAACAACGCCAAAGGTAGACAGGAAGTGTGTCATTGCATCACACACATGACTGTGTATCAAAAATTCAGTGACATTAATGTTAAAAAACTGGGAGGAACAGATCCCTAGAAGCACACAGTTCAGTTACAAAGCTTTCAGAAAAAGATATTGCACAAACTGGCAATGAGTGTGAAGCCATGTTGCCCTTCTAGGTGTGTATAAAATAAAATTAATTAGACACATCAAATATTCTGTAAATCAATATTAAAAAAAACTATTTTTGTTTTGTTTATAAGTAAGTTTTATGCTCTATTAGTGCAACTGTACATTTTCTTTGAATAGCAGGCTGTTATAAATATTTTTGTATTCCCGCTTTTCAATGCTGTAGCTTTTTTCTAAATTCTTAGTGAGGAGTTGGTTACATCCCAAGATGCACTCTGACTACATTCTGCTTCTTCCTTCCAGCTCACTGCATTCTGGTGTGGCTCATTAGCCATTTTGTTTATTTGTTTATTTTGTTTCCTGGTCTTCCCTCCACTGCTGTGCCAAAGACAAAACTCATGACTGGCTGGTCACTCACAAAGAATGTCAGCAGCAGTCATTTCCTCTAATTTCTTCTTGAATGCGACCCATTCTTAAAACCTGCAATTAATTTTTCTGACAAAAACAGTCTTGTTTGTTTCCATTCATATAACAAATACATACACCTTGATCATCAGACATTGTGAATGCCTCCAACTATTTCTTAATAGGATAATATTTTGTAGCTGGCAGGGTGGTGAGACCTGTGCAATCATCCCTTGCTGTGCACTATATGTGTGTTGTTTTAGTAATTTTTTTAGTAAGCACTTTGGCCTATTGTGTTCATTAAATTGGGTAAAATATGGTTTATTTACTGGGCTGAGTTGTACTGTGTTGTGTGGGTATTGATAATATTTGGTTGCTCACTGTTGGTGTGTCTTATGTTGCATTTCATGTCCCACCAGGGTTTGTGTGAGCGATGTTGGGGAGAGCCCAGGTTGAACCTATGCTGTGCTTAGTGGCACATGAATAAAGAGCAAAATATGCATACCTTTCTGTCCTGATTTTTACAGAATGCAACAGTGTATGAGTAGTCCTAGGCTAGGGGCACTAGAACGGGCCGAAAACTGCAATGAGATAGGGATACCATGCGGGCATAAACCTCTATTGCTGCTCCATCACACTGTTTCACAGTACCCCTCTCTTTTTTCATTCTTTCCCCATCAGACTGTAATCCAGCCCCTTGGTATGAGTGGGGAATACAGTATATGTACAGTTTACAGCATACATATATACAGTATATGTCATAAGTGCCTCATTACAGCAGCAGCAAAGCTACAACATATACCCTTACAATTACATCCTTAAAAGAGCTTTCCTGCAACATTTCTCGTCCCCTCTTTTTTTTCTAAATCGATTATTTTCAGCTGTTTTACAACATGAAAGCGAGACATGGTTGTATTTGCCATTCAGTTCTGAAATGAAATCTCTTGGCCGACCTGTATTCATTTTGCTTCCAAAGTGTATCGTAACAGTGCAGAATCATTATCAGGACAGTCAGAAAGGCACAGCAGCGCTCAAGTGCATGGAGAAGGAACACTCTGTTCAACTTACACTGGTTCACTTCTCACATGCAAGTGTAAGGCGCGCAATGTGTACAGTATTTATAATGTTGGCCTACTGTATTTCAGTGTGTATCAGCTGGCAGAGCCTGACTGGAGCTCACTCCATGTGTTGTTTATTTTCTGGCTGCTTGTCTGTAGGTGGTACTGTGTGACAAATCACAGTTCAGCTATTAATATACATAGTGGCTCTCTATCACAGCGTCACAAAAATCAGTCAAACGTTTGGATTCATTAGCCTCCTGAGCTGCCGTACAAATTGTGTTAGGATAGGATACTGGGAAAAGACTGCTGCCTACGTAAGCCAGCAGGCTTTTTCCAGTATTCTGTCCTAACACAATTAATAATAATAATAATAATAATAATAAGAAGAAGAAGAAGAAAAAGAAGAAGAAGAAGAAGAAGAAGAAGAAGAAGAAGAAGAAAAAGAAGAATGAACTATAGTCAAGGTAGTAACCTAATCAATGGGTACAGCTAGTAGCAAATTAGTTAGAGCTGCTGCCTTTGGACCAACTGATTGAAATCCCACCTCCAGTTGTAGCATGCTTGAGTAAGGTATTTGCTGTAAAATTGCTCCAGTAAAAAGATCCAGCTTTAGAAATGGCTAAAAAAAAACAGTGGGTAGCTTAACATTGTAAGTCACATTGGAGAAAACTGAAGGCTAAATGAACAAATGTAAAATGTGTAGTATGGTTGATAACTCAATCTGCAGTGATCCAGATTGATTCTGCTATTTTACTCGGCACGGACGTGCACTGGCGCTGATGTGCATAAGCCAACCACTTCTTGTGATTCGGCACACTGCAGGATTCAACAGGCATTTCAGGACAATCAGAGTCCTATTCACCTTGTACATTTTTGTAATTTTATTTGTGTTTATAAGGAGAGGGAACACGAACTGGGCTTCCATAGTATGGATTTGAACCCAGATCTCTTTGGCAAAAGATTAATTTACTTCCATAATAATTGCAATTAGAGCGCTCTTAATTACCGTTGTAAGGTGTGCTTAAAAGGTTGATGTTGCTGTGTTAATAATTCTCCATATTGGGGGAAACTTTGGGCATTTTTATTTAATGACAAAAACATACATGAACATATATGTTAAAATTCAAGTCTTTGTCTCTATTTTTATGGATATCTTGGTCAGAGTCCATATTTTCCAAGCATCGGCTGGACACAGTTGCCATACGCCTTCTGCCTTAAGCACCCTGTGGGCTGCTGGCTCCTGGCTGCTTCTTGTCATGAGATTGTCACCTCTGCAGTCAGACCATCCTTTACTCTGCAGCAACAGCCTCTGCATGGCAATAAGTGCTGCATAAGAGCAGAACCATCAAAATTTACTCTTTTGAGAATCTGACTAATAACAGCCCTGAGGTTTTCTTTGCAGTAAACCAAAGTTTCATCTCTGTCAGCACTAACTGTTTATGACAAGGAAGGCTTTATTGGATTACTGAGGAAGCTCTACACCCACTCTAGACTGTAATGGAAGAGAGCAGTGCTGGAAAGAGATTGCATTTTGGAACCCATAATATTAATAGAAAGGCTTAATTATGCATCTGAGTTGTTCTTAAACTGTATCTGTGGATATATGTTTATATTTTGATTTACCAGACATCAACATCAATTTTTTCCTTTTTATGTAGTTTTATACAAAACACTTTTTTAAGTTATGGTAATTTCTGAATTGTAAACATGGAACATGGGTTACAAATTTATTTTTTCTGTGCGGGAACAAGAGAGGTGGTAATTATGTAAATCCTTTCATGTTTCAGCTTGAATGTTATTAAAAGACTTGAAGAAAACATGCTATTCAAGGTCCTGCTCCAACCCTTGCCTTTCAAAATGAATGGATTAGTACAGTAAGAGAATTTCTTGAATTTTGCATCAACATGGAGAGTAATACTGTCATAAATACATATACTGCTTCAGTTGAAGTACATTCAAGTCAGCATAAAACTTTATGGTTGATTAATTAATAGCTTCATTAAAAGATTAACAAAATATACTTGATCCAAAGGTGAGATATGATCGAGTTACAAATTTATGAAGATTAAAAAATTTTTGAACAAAGAAATGTATCCCTCCCCAAGCTGTTTGACAGTACAATTTTCTCAACGGGGAATGTGGGACCGGCTTCTTTAACTTCACGTTCATTGTATTTACAGGTTGTGTCTGGTAGTTTTACATTTTATGTAGTGCCAGTAAGAAGAGGAAAACTGTGATGATGCAGACAAAAAGTGGATATGCTAAAGATATATGCTTTTTGCAGATATGTGGCTCCTTATTTGTGATCATACCTTGCTGAATTTCTTCTATTTATTTATTATTACATCTGCAACCTATCAGAGAATATGGCAGAGAAGTTATCAAATGCAGCTATGATTACATGAAAGGGTTATAATAAATATGAAATGTAGTTATCATCTGTTTCAGTGCTGTGCATTCATAAAACATCACGTAGTTCATTATGGCACACATGCATTGTTTTGCTTTTTTACTGTGATCATGTTTTTTTATTATTATTTTTTTTATTTTTTATTTTTTTTTTCATTGTGGCTATGTTGTTGGGAAGGTTTTTTTTTTTTTTCCAGAAAGAAATGTCTTTAACAGTAATGTCTTTAGCAGTACATTATTTTTGAAATACATTATTTTTCATGTTCCCATGATGGTTCTTAAATGCTCTCAGATGAGATACAAAGCTATTAAGCTTTCACCACAGCTCTTCATAAATAAGTGTATGACTAAAAAGAAAAAGAAAGTGTTTAAAACAAACATGTGAAAACCACTTTAAAGAAGTATTTTTATACCTGCTATGGACCATGGCACTATTCTATGGACCATGACACCTGCCATATCTTCTGTAAAGCTCTCTAGGTACTCAGACTCAAAAATGTCAAATAAACTCGGGCAAAATGCCATGGGTATCTCAGCTATGACTTCTAAAATGAAAGTTACAACCATTCTCACCGGCCAGACCTAAAATCACACACAACGCTAATAGCCAGCCAACCATTCTGGCACTTGTCTTTATGCTACATGTTCAGTGTATTGTGAATTGAATTAGTGCTGCCGGTGAGATTCAACACTATTGCACATACCTTGCATGTTTTTAGTGAAATATTAATACACGCCATATGTTATGCCTGCCCTTCAGGTTAATTTGTTACACATTTAAATAACTCACTTGGCAAAATCTTTATTCATGTGTTCATGGAACTGTTGAGAAACTTGGACAAACAAAGAATGGTGATGAAATGCTAAAAATCAATTCATTACTGGGGAAAAAAAAAAAAAAAAATCCTTAGAAGATTATAGGGTAAAAAATAACACGATTGGTATGCTCATTGCATTCTATTATATTTCTTGAAGGAGACATAATTTTTGTGAGTGGCCATACAATTTATGCAATATTTCACAATGGGTACAAAATTCCTTATCCTTACCATGTCCTCATCACTGAAACACATGACAGAACAAAAGTTAGAGAAGTGTCAACATAATTTTAATTACCAGTGAACCTCATTTAATAACAATTACATGAGGTCGTCTAGATAGACTCCCTGTGATCCAAATGCCTAAACTGCCTCCCTACACAGGAAAGAGTGTAGTAGAGGGAAATTCTATTGCTGTTGCTATCCTGTCATAGACTACACAATTAAGAACGCCATTCAAATTTAATGTATATAATTCGATTCTGAATCCACATATCTTTTGCTGCTATGCATATTCATGTGAGTGTGTACTATTGGTAAGCAAATAGACAGTGTGCCTTCATAATGTTTCATCATCCGCTTATGTCCTTAGTAGCATGTCCATCGTCGCTGTCACAGAATCCATCTCTTGTGTTGCTGCTCATTCTCTTCTTCTTCTTACTTTCAAATTTTTCAGACATTACAGAATTTTAGAGGGAATCCAGTTTTCACATGATGTGTCCAAAGTTACAGTATCCTCCATCTCATCGTGGCTATAACATATATACAGACACCACTAGACTTACTCAAATAGAACGTTCTTCAGCCCCTTACACATGTCAGATTCTCCCTCCCCACCATTCAACATAGGCTAGCCTACCCTAGTCTAGCCTTGGCATTTGTTGCAAACACGGGTATAAAAAAAAATTACAGAATATAATTCTCTAGTAAATGTCAGATATATTAGATGTTGTCATATTATTATTGTTATATTTATGCTAGCTGTTCCTTTCACATACTCCTTTATATGCGCAGCATCCTTAACTATCGCATTCACAGTCGATATGGCTAAACCCTTACTATAGACGATAATCTTTGTCCACCTTCATACTTCCTTATTATTTTCAGTTTCATCTCTAAATCGATTGCTGTACACTTGCAAAGCGGTTCTCGTTTTCCTTAATGTTTACCACCAGTCATTGTGAATAATTAAAAGGGTAAAAAAAAATTTAAAAAGCACGATACTAATGAGAGGAGATGCGTTGACAGCTGAAAACAGACTGGAACTAGGAAGATGGAGCTTCTTGCCTTGTCTGGCTACGTCAAGCTGCACTTAACATATTTCATATGTTTTGCATAAATGCTATTCTTAAATAATATATATGCTGGGAATTTTTTACGGAAATCTGGATTTATGTAAATCAAGTTTACGTAAGTATAAGGGTGTGTGGTCATTTGCAGATTTCATATATTTATATTTTATTACAGAAAGTACTGCTATTTGAACAAGTCTAATCTTTGTTCTTGAGGAAGCATCCACACATTTGAGGTCCCTGACCAGATCGTTCATTGCAACTCTGCCAAGTGCTAATCTTAGTAATATCTCCTGACTTCTGCATCCTTTGTTGTTGATGCCAAGCAGCAAGCTGTCAACAACTTCAGTGTCTCCACTATCAAAACTTTGTTTGTTTGTTTCTATTCCAGTTGTTGTGTTTTTGAATCTCTCTAGATTTAATGGCCATTTGTTTTTTCTATCCACTTCAAATTTTTTAAGGATTTCCACTTCGTCATCTTCTGCTATTAGTGTGGAGTCATCAGGACATCGACGATCATTCATGTTCCTTTCACCAGTTTTGAACACTTCTCCCTTGTTCAAGTTTAGCTTCTCTCAGCTTCTTTGTCATGTGTTTAATGTACAAGTTCAAAAAATTAGAAGACAGTGTGAAGCCTTGTCTTATTCCCTTGCCAACTGGAAAGCATTCCATGCCCTCTATTCTTTTTATGGCAAGTTCTTCAACATTAAAATCGTATGTTCTAGTGGTTTCGTCTTTCAGTGTACATTCTGCAACATGGCTGCCATAATCAAAGTTTTACATAGTCAAAGAAATACAAAAAAAAAAAAAAAAAACATATTTACATGTACATGTATTCATTTAGCAGACACTTTTCTCCAGAGCAACGTGCATCTCAGAAAATACATGTGCATCACATTAGCAGAAAGAGAGACTTACATGCAGACACATGATTCTAAAGTACTCTTAGCTTATTACATAAAAATACACATAGAGGTCCTTCTGGTATCATTTATCTTTTAGATTATCCTTGTCTTTTTCTGAATCCAGAATGCACACACGCACACATTTTCTGAACCGCTCGTCCCATATGGGGTCGCAGGGAACCAGAGCCTACCTGACAACACAGGGCGGAAGGCCAGAGGGGGAGAGGACACAACCAGGACGGGATGCCAGTCTATCGCAAGGCACCCCAAGCGGGACTTGAACCCCAGACCCACCGGAGAGCAGGACCTGGGTCAACCCACTGCGCCACTGCACCCCCCATGAATCCAGCATGCACATTAGGAAATTCTTTTTCTATATATGATTGAAGTCTCTATTGAATGACCAGGAGCCTGGCCTTGCAGGCATGTGAAATTTCAAAAAATTGTGTGATAGTTTGCACACTCAGTTGCATAGCTTTCTTTTAAAGTGTAATGTGACTTGCTTGTTCCACCCTGCTGGCCTGCATGTGGTTTATGTAGTTTCTTTGGTACAAAAGTATGCAGTTTGTACTGATTGCAGCAAAAAATTATTTTTCATTCTGTATTATTAAATAGTAGCATCCATATTGTTAGCAAACTGCTGTTAATGAATTCTTGAATAATGCAATGAATACCACAAAGTTTAATATGTAAGGCAGTGTATGTCTTGGATGGGATGGCAATCAATGACAGGGTGTTCACAAATACAATATATTGAGTGACACGATCTCTCATGGGGGACAGTTTGAAATCAGCATTTTGCCAAAATAACAGTAACCCTGCATAAAATGGGGTGAATTGAATGCCTTATGGTCTGGGGAAATTTTTAAACACCAGATACTGATTTAGTGTAGCAGGAGTGCGGTAAGAGCTCTCTACTAATATATGAAAGCTTTTTTTTTTTTTAAATTCATTTTTTACAAAAGAAAATCAGTTCATGCATATGTGCTATCACAGATATATTTTATATGAACTTCTAGCTTAGAGTCACTTGTGTTGCTCTAAACACATATTTCTGATCCAGTGTCACACTATAGTCATATTTCCATAAGAGCTTGAAAGAGTGCAGCAATGCATTGTGTTTTATTGCAAAAAGCTAAGCGAAGGACAATACAAGCAATTACACTTGAATAGTTACAAGCAAAAAAATCAGTAATAGTTTAATGAAGGGGTTTGACTATTGGCCAAGAACGGTGTAAAATAACATGTAGAACGCTGAAGGAGGTAAATACATTTGTGGCCAGGTGACCTTGGAGGAAGATGGGTTAATCATCAGAACCTAGTAGCAATGTAAAAAGCATCAATGTACAAGGTACCAAAAAGGAGGCTGTATGACTTGACAGGAAAAAGACCTTGGTGACTCTAGTCTCTCTCTTTTTCATGTATTCCCACGTTTACTTAGAGAAACAGGCTCTGAGTCTACACATCCAGCAAAGAAAATTGATTATATTAAGTGGCAAGGCTTTTCAGTTTATATGTTGCAGTTCAATACACTCTTACATGCTGTGTGTCAGCATAAATCAGAACAACCTCTCAGCTTGGCAGTAACAAAAGAGCTTAGAAAAATTTCTAATTAGCCTCAAAGACATTTTCCAACAAAATGGCATCAGTTCAGGCCATCACCAAACATATTGCACACACCACAATTCAGAATGACACATTATTTGTTAATAGTAGGGTAAAAACATTTCTCTCTTCATCATTTTGGTCTTGTAGGCAGAGAGTGGTTACATTTGTTTAGTTACGGATATCTAACCTTTTTCACAATACTCTGAGTAAATAGAAACCATAGTTCAATAGCTGTGTTTCATAGATTTTGTTATCTGATTAAATTCTAATATCTATTTAATTATTGGGTCGTATTAGTCAATTAACTTTTACATAAATATCTGGCTTTAACTACCTTACAAACATTGTTTCAATGCACAGAAAATTTAACTCAGTTTAATAAATTAAATCCCACTCTATTAAATAAAAAAAAAAAAACTAGAAAAAAAGAGAAGAATTTGATGAAAATACAAAATAAAGCATGCACCACTTCTCCCGAGCAGGGTCACGGCAAGCCAGAGCCAAACCCAGGGTACAAGGCTGTAGGGGACACACCCAGGATGGGACATCAGTCCGCCACAAGGCACCCCAAGCAGGACTCAAACCCCCGACCCACCAGAGAGAAAGCAGAGGCCAAAGCACAGGCCAAACCACTGCACCACCACATCACCCTGCAAAGCAAATGAATTGTAGAATGAATTAGTCCGTTAACAATGAATTTTGTTACATTTCTTGTCATACTTTGGAAATTAATTGTGTTATGTATTGCTTTACCAAATGGCTAAGTTCAAGTAATAAATTGCATGTATGTTTTTTCTGACTGTGTGACTCAGGGAGCAGGCTAATGCAAACAATGAATTGTCCTTAGGTGGAAGTATGTATGGTAAGGACACGCTGTGTCATTTTGCAAGTATAAAACGACAAATTATTTCTGAATGAAAAATTCAAATGCGTGCAGAATCTATTTAACTGAATTTTTAAACTACCTTAAATCAGATAAATACAGTATGGTATAGGGTTGCCTTTAATAACTGAAATAATTGGCATTGCTCTAGATGGTTCTCTGCAATCTTGTCCTTGTGATGGGGAGTAGATTAAATATGTCACAATGTCTACTACAATACCAAATCTGAGAGCAGAGCTCGTCTGCACATTACAGCTGGAACACTTAGTCTAAAAGAGAGATTAGCCCCCTGGGGGTTTACATTGCAAAGGATCTCTGATGGTTTCCACATTCATACAGTATGTGAAAAACATAGATGTCGAACTGAATCGTTCTGCAATTAAAATTATATTGGCTCATTAACAGCATGTTGCCTGCAACCAAAAGAAGACTTTTTGAGTAAAGACTCATAGTTAATGAATTAATTAATAATTCAGTTGGTGTTAACTGTAATATTTTGGAAGTGCTATTACTTTGAAGTGCCTGTGGTGAAGTGCTTATTCACAAAAAGTTCCCCAGATACAAAGCACTCAACAACACGAGTCAACATGAACAGCCTCATGCACATTTATAAGTTTACTCGTCTGTCATGTGCAACCATGTGCATCCAAAATATTTTGCTTTTAGGAACATATTTAGTTTAGTTTAATAGACATACATCAGTGGAGTCCTGGTGGCCCGATGCATGCGCAAACTGTAGTTCTGTCGAAACACCTTAAGATGGACATTGAAAGGACCACGTAAGACTTGCATTGCAAAAGTAGTTCTGCCAAATTGCAGGTTTACCTGATACTTTGTGAGTAAAGTTGATCTAAAGTTCACTGCTGGGTTACTCTGTACACAACTATTTCTGTTCACCAATAGTCAGAAACACTCGAGTCAAGGTTTGGCAATGAAATGAATTAACCTAATCTCACCTCCTTATTCTGTTTTGGTGTGCTTTATTGCCAAATAATGGCTGTTTGAGTAATATGTAAAGAAAATGCAATTAAAAATGAATAATCTGAATATGGGCATAGTGCATACTGCAGAGCATATGCGTTGTCCAAAAGAACATGAGTTTGATTCTCAGTTACTCTGCATGGAGCTTGCACATTCTCCCTGTGTCTGCATGGGTTTCCTCCGGGGAGCCCCAGTTTCACCCCCAGAAGTCCTGAACATGTAGTTAGGGTGAATTGGTATCTAAAATAATAAATAAATTAAATTAACCTTATTGTATGAATGGGTGTGAGGCTACCCTGCAACAGACTGGTGTCCTATCCAGGAACCCCTACCCCCCACATTGTGTCCAATGGATAGTCTTTGGATCACCGCGATCCTGCTCAGGAGAAACAGTTATACAAAATTGGATGGATAAGCTGAAAATGTACATACCTTCAAAAAGCACAGTGAATATTTCCTTTTTTTCTGTTTTTTTTTTTTTCTTTTTTTTTTCAAAAAGTACTTGACAAAAATTGTAAAGTAAGACATATTGTCTTACATGGTGAAATTGTTGCTGCTGTTTTGAAACGCAGTTTACCCTGTGTTCCTAAAGGATTTATGCAAAATTGTCCATTTAAGTGCAAAAAAAAAAAAAAAAAACACAACGGTTCTCAAATGCTGCTGCAGTACCTTTCTTTTGTTGATGACTACTAATTAGCGCATTTTACTGTATTGATCTGGCTTTACATTAAGTAGATGCAATTTGGTAAATCTATATGTAATTGCATCAATTCAATTTTGGTCATTAATTTAAATGTTCCAAATAGTCTAATATTCTTCAAATATCTTTGGTATGTGATAGAGACTTTATATATTTCTGTTCTGATTTCTGCCTGCCTTTAGCTGATTCCATTGATTGCTTACTTTTCTTTTAATGGATATTTGTGTCCCTCTTTTTTGCACGGTTTTTCTAGTAACTGAGTGTTGAATACATATCAGTTGACTGTGGTATTATACACTTTGAAGTTAAAATATTCTTATCACAGTACACTTTGTCAAGGTGAAAAATTCTTATTCCATTCCTGTATCATTGATTTGGCTTTGCGCACTCGCTCATTCACTCACCCACTTTCATTAGTTAGGCTTGGTGTGTTCATCAGGCAGATATGCTCAGGGTCCACCATGGACATGATGCCAGTCCATTGCAGGACATAGCTTTGCACACTAAATTGTAAATTCTTTCACAGAACAATAATTAACTTAAATATAGTCAGCGTTTATATAACAGAGGTTGTATTCAACAAAAAACCTTTGCAATAAAAAGTTCTTACACGGGAGTTTTACATGATGTGCTCATCCCTGGACCTCTAATGCACAACTGAAGGAGGTACAGTACTATAAAAGCAGGTAATTACATTTATGTATTTAGCAGATGCATTTCTCCAAAGCAACTTCAACTGAACTCTATGTAGTGTTATCAGCCCACACACCTTATTCACCAAGGTGACTTACACTACTGACAATGGTTCACTCATCCATACATCAGTGGAACACACTCTCTCTGTCACTCACACACTATAGGGGAACCTGAACAGCATGTCTTTGGACTGTGGGAAGAAACCAGAGTACCTGGAGAAAACCCACAGAGACAGGAGGATAACACGCAAAAACAGATAAGACAGCAGCACTACTGGCTGTGCCACCCGTAACTACATGATATGCAGTTGCATGAGCTCGATGAGAGTAGCTCATTTAACACACTCAGTAAATGAAAGTGCTGTTGATTTGGAGACTTGCATCTCTGAAACACTTAAAAATACAAATTCATAACTGTTTAGGATGAGTTTCTATATTTTGCACATATCACTACAAAACAGTATTATGAGTATTTAAAGTAGCCAGGCACAGGGCAACACTATGACATATTATTATGCATGCATAACACTATGACATAATATATACTTATTACAATAAGACAATCTCTCATGTTAAAAAAAAGCCTTAAAATTGCCAAAACTAATAAGGCATTCATTCTGAGTCCTACCATTCTCTAAACTCCAGTTTAAATGGTGATTCTTTGGCCATTGATTTAACACATCTTTAATGTGTTTGATTGGTATTTTTAGGGCAGATCCTGCATCTATTTTCTTCTCCCAGTCTTCTCTCCTGATGTGGGCAAGTCTCTAAGCTGTAGGTGTGGCTCATCCTCCTTTTCATAACAGCTCATTTTGATGTTCGGGTCTTTTACCTCAGTTCATTACTAAGTAATGACCTGGTAATTGTAAGGACTGAAAAACAAACTGATGTCTTTTGCAGTGAAACGAAGGATTTTATCGTCAACTTCTTGATGATTGCATGTATATACTTGGATGGATGTTTTTCTACATACAAACGCTATACTTTGTTCATAGTATTTCTATATAAAACATTATGGATATTATTGTAACCATCACATTATTGAAGTAATATTCAGCTTTAAAATCCATTAAATATACAAGCATTGACTTTATTATACAGCAAAAATTTGGGGTTCAGTACAAACTGGAAAATAAGAGCAATTTTGTTGCATTACAGGGCTGTGTTCTAAATACAGATTCCTGAACGCATTCTATGAATGTGTGAATGTCTGTGCCATAAAGTTCACAGAGGCAGACAGAAATAACACAGGAGAGGTGGGGTGCCACAGTTGTAAAGGTCGCCCACTGTGAGAAGGTCAGATTGCTGAAACATTTATACAAAAGCAGAAAAAGACAGCAAGCTAGTTTTTAATTCGAGCAGTGTAAATATATAGATAAAATAATAACTTCAAATAACATGAAATGACATTTGCATACACTATTAATTTCTGATTTGCTTGTTTTATGAAGTTCAGATGTGAAGGTAGTTAAATCAAATTTGAAGGGATGCTTCTGTGATGAATTACCTTGGATATCACTTGGGAACTCAATAGCTGATTAAATGTGATGAATTTAATTCTGATGGAACCTCAGCTGTGGTGAAGCACACTTGTGGAACGACTGGAAAAGGCTTACTCGCTATAATAGGTACAGTCTAATGGGACCTGTTTCTCAGGCACTCTTTTAAGTCAGTAGTATAAATTCAAACACTCAGTATATTATTGGCTTTTGGTTGGAAAAACCGCATAACAAACTGTACCATGAAAAAAGGGATTGTTTTGGTTCAGCAAATCTAGAATGGATAATTTCAATAATTGTTCTTGCTTTTCATTTAAATCCCCATCCTGTTTAAAATCCTAATGTCATGTGTAACAGTTAAGACATTTAATGCTATAGGATGCCAGAAAAATACTACATTTAAAATAGAAACATCCTCAAACACTTTTTTTCTTTACCTAAACTAAGGCTTTGTTTAAGGTTTTGTTGAAACTAAGGTTTCAGTGCATTTTAAATATTCTGTCTGACTAGAGATTCTGAAAGAACACATTTATGGTTATTTATTTAACTGAGACTTTTTTCCAAAGGTGCTTACAATGCTAAGATTCAATGATTTTTTTCATTTTAAATTGAATGAATTCTACTGTTGAAGTTTCAGAGAAGTATGTTTCTCAGGCGTACGACAGTAGATGGCAGGATTCGAACTTGTCTTCTTTCTCCTGGAGACTGCAGCTGTAACCATTGCATTGCTTGCTGTCCTAAATATTAACGTTCTAGCACACACCTTGATCGCTATCATCTGCATCGTCACTTTTGAGTGAGTCAGAACATTTCTAAGCAGATGTTCAACCATTTAAACAATTCTTTTGTAAGTGAGAAAAATAAATAACTGATGAAAATTTTATCAGCATGGTTCCAATGTGGCTACAGCCTTGGAACTGGATTATATAGTCTGCCTGGTGTTTTATAACATATATATGTGTTCTCCCAGGTTTCACATAGATTTAGAGTTTAGATGGACATTTTTTGTATTTATACTACTATTTATACTCTAGTGTTTGTATACTCTGTAAATATTTATTTATTTGTTCTGTAATTCTGTGTCAGCTGTTTGTTTGTCTGTAAATACTGGAGGCACCTAGAACCACAGCAAATTCCTTGTGTGCGTCATCACACTGGCCAATAAAATTTATTCTGATTCTGATTCACTCCCACAGTTCAAAGAAATGGGAGAAGCTCCAGTTGCTGACCTTCCCTACCTTGAAAGCCATGTCTATGGTCACCAAGAGCTGACTTTGAGTCAGTGGCACTGATATACTCCTATCTGGTTGTTACATTTTTTTCTGTGGGATTTTTTTCCAGCACTTGCACCCACTGAATGTGGTGTATTTAAATATAATCTATAGCAATAGATGCAAAAAATTAGTCATACGATTAAGTGAATGTGCATGTAACAGTTGTTTGGGTTTTATGGTTTGTTTTCTAATGAGTGATGTTAATTACTACCATATTTCACAGAATACTTTCAAGCTTACTTATCTGTTTTGTTTCTTTCCATCTGTTAGTCAATAAAGCATCATGTTCGCACATTTTGAAACCAGCTGTTTCCAAATAGAACAGAACAGAACAAACGGGAAAATTTTGTCATAAGGAGTCAATTTTCCCTCCCCACCCAGCTGTGGAGCTCTGCTGGTGGCCTCAGAGACTAGTATCTCTTATGCAAACACAGGTCGAGTGAGTATCAAACTATGTGTCAGTTTTGCATTATATTTGCTAATGCTCATTTTATCGAACATGTTATTACTCACTTATATGAGTAAACCTCTGCAACCTGCCAATGATACTTGCACTGCACAGTCTGTACATGTGCATTGTTTACTCTTAATAAATTCCAATATTCATTAACTATTCACAGGGGGGCGTGGTGGCGCAGTGGGTCGGACTGGGTCCTGCTTTCCGGTAGGTCTGGGGTTCAAGTTCTGTTTGGGGTGCCTTGCAACGGAGTGGCATCCCCTCCTGGGTGTGTCCCCTCCCCCTCTAGCCTTACGCCCTACACAACTTTAAATAAAGAAAGGAAGACTTTCCATGTACTTTTGCTGGGGGAAATAAAAACATATTTATATCTCCTGTTATGAACGTGAATTTTGGAAATGGAAGCATTGTAAAATATTGCTGATGCAGAATAAAAATTGCCTGCATTTTGCCTTTGAGGCTTTAGTGGCAGTAGAACACATTCAGACAGAGTAGAAACTCAAGCTGTACAGGGTTGAGGAGGGGGGACAAGGAGCCTGCAGCTCACAAAGCGCTTACAGTGTATTTATTACTTTGCTGTTACTATACATAGGGGGCGCAGTGGCGCAGTGGGTTGGACCACAGTCCTGCTCTCCGGTGGGTCTGGGGTTCGAGTCCCGCTTGGGGTGCCTTGCAACGGACTGGCGTCCCGTCCTGAATGTGTCCCCTCCCTCTCTGGCCTTACGCCCTGCGTTACCGGGTAGGCTCCGGTTCCCTGTGTGTGTTACTATATGCAGAAACTACTCATAAAAGGGAGGTATGTTTCTACTATATGATCATAGATATTATCATATATGGTTTTGGACTAGCTTACACAAGGAAGAAAATGGGAGAGCACACAAAGCTGCGAGTAATTTAGTTTAACTTTAATAACACACACATTTTAGCAGAATGCCTTTTTCATTGTGTATTAAATAAGTTGTGACTTATACATAGTTCCAAGATCACCTGACAGGTAATGGCATTATAATACTTGGCAAATGCTGGCATGGCACCATCTTACACAGCACAGCACTTTGAAGACACAAAATTGTAGCAATAAGAGAGAATGACGGAAGTAACATAAAGATGACAAGCTGTATGCCAGAAAAAAATTAAAAATCAGAGCAAAAAATACAATAAACACAGATTTAAATATATACGTACAAATACCGTTATTCTCAAACAAAGATCTAGAATTACAGAAAATCGCAAAAATTAATGCCTAAAAATATCATTACAGAAAATCTGATACTCAGACACTTCCCATCCTTTTGAAATTATAGTGAAACAAAGGTCACTGATATGAAGCAAATTCTCAGTTGTAATTTGACTGGATCATTTCAGAATAATTCCCATTTTTCTGTTGGCTCTAGTGGACTGAATGCGCCATGAGAATGTCCTGAATAACTATAACAGGTTCAATTACTTTATATGGACAGGTTTTCCTTGGATTCAAGGATATACAAGGTAAGTAATAAATTCAGTGATTACTGACAAGTCAAAAGGTGACTCAAAGTTTACTTCTGGGGCTTTGCATCTATGGTTTGATATTCACTCAGCTTGGTTTTACACATCAGTGTAGGTTTCATCTCTGGGGAAATAAATTCAAACTCAACAAGAAAATGGTAAACCAATTCTGTACCCTCCCTTTCTTTGACACCACACAAGTAGTTTGCGTTGACTCCATGGCACTTACCCAATCATTCATTACTTAGTTACAGCTTCACTTGCTGCTGCTCATCTTTACTCATTTAGCTCATATTTACCATGAGCAGATTCAAACCCATAAACTTACTGTTACTACATTTGACATTTTTCTATAAATCATAAAGCCCGCTATCTGTGCTACAGTCAAAAGTTAATTTTAACAATTTTGTGAGCTTATACATATGCACTATGTATATGTATGTTTCCCTTATATAAAAAGAATTACAAGAACATCTTATGGAAGTTTAAATTTAAATTCAAAATGCACGCCTTGGTGACATTTCTGGACATCTACAGTTTTTCTTGCAAAGTCAGAATTTTTACCAAATTTAACTTTTTCCTTTTTTTTTTTTTTAAATTGTGTATATTTATTGTATTAAATGATAAAATAAATTAATTTAATACATATATTTTATACATTTATAAGTTACTAAATTTTTAAAAAATTTTCTTTACTTCTTTGTCTGCTACGAGCGTCATCTGCAGTGCTGTGCAGTTTCCTGACAAGACCACAAAACTCTAAAAAAATTCCCATTAAATTGTTTGTTACCAATCCGCAAAAAATTAAAGCCACGATGTGGGAGGGTCAACTGTAATTTTCACTTACCAGACAAGCTGACATTGTTTGAATAGTCCAAATGGGGGTTATGACTACTGATTAAGCATCACAGAGATTATAAGTCACACTAGCAAACAAGGGGTAATAGAGGTTGAAAACATAACACAGCCAAACTATAAATGGGAAGAAAACTGTATGGTAGCTTTATTCTCTTGTTGCTCAGTTGTCTGAAGGAGTGAAAATGCAAATTTGGTCTTTGCAAATGTGAGGAAATGCCTTTTAAGCCAGATATTGCCTCATTGTTGAGTCATGTTGATGTGTTTTGAACTGTTTCTGTGTGAATTTATTTTTTTAAATGCAGTTTGACTGTCTTGATAACTCACTACATGAAATAAGGGTATGTGTTTATTTAAAAATAACTCTGAATTCACTAGGTTCACATGCTTACAGTGAATTGATATCATAAGAGGTGATGCATGATAAAATCATCTGCCGTGGGTGTAACTATGAAGTGTTATTCAAACTCTCCCTCTCCAGGGAAACGGTGTGAGCTGAAGAGTATACAGGTTTTTGGTACCAACTCTTATAGTTTTTTTCCTTTTTTTTATCGTTATTTGAATAGAAAATCCCCACACCTAATTCATCAGGTGTAAATAAGACTCATTTTAAAGACTTACCAGAGGACTCATTAAAATGCATGCAGAAAGTTGTAGTACTGGCTACCTGCAACGTCCACATTATTCTTTTTACTGTCACAAAATGTACTTTTACATTTATTCATTTTGCAGAGGCTTTTCTCCGAAGCAATGCACATCTCTGAGAACAATACAAAAGTACATTAGACCAACAAAAGAGAGATTTGGATGCAGGCATGCGATTCTACCCCATAGTGACTCAAAAATAAAGTATGAGGTTTGATAGGGCGGTGCCTATGCTATTTGACCGAACTTGGACAAGCACAACCCTGAATTAGATATGGCAGTTAAGGAGTGTGAATGAATGAGTAAATTAGAGTGCGGAAAGTGCATAACACTGAACTGAAGGCCTCAGATACTTAACAGGAATTTGAGAGAAGATGATGATTCATACGTGCAATGTAACTTTAATAACATGGCTTTTTATATTCATCAGCTCACGTTTTATTTCCTTAAAATACCTTTATTAAAACAACTTAAAACTCAGGGAAGCCCAGTGATGCAGCAAGTAGTGCACGTGCCTCTTCAGTCGGATAAGCTTCTTGCTGAGGTTAGATGAGTTTCCTCCCACAGTCCAAGATATCGACTGTAGGGGATTTAGTGATTTTGAAAATGCCCATAGTATGTGCTATATTGTTCTACCGGCAGGATCGACAGCACTTACAACTATCTTAATAGTTTAGTTGTTTAGTCTGGCACTGCAAATCACTTTATGACAGTAAGGATGTAAATATTTTTTTGTGGAGATACATCTTTTTCTTTTTTTTTTTTCTTTTTTTTAGTTGAACTGCTTGGTTACAAGTCAGTTTGCTAGAGTAAAGATTTTTACACATTAATCTGAAATTAACCAAATCAGGGACAGCTGGTAGTGTACTGTATAGTATTACTGTCGTTAGACCCAAAGGTTGCAGGTTTGAATCCCCTCTCTAGCTGTAGTACCCCTGAGCAAGATACATTACATTAAGTTGCTCCAGTAGAATTACCTAGCTGTATGAATGGGTAAATAACTCTAAACAGATTAACATTTCAAGTTGCTTTGGAGAAAAGTGTCAGGTAACTCAGTAAACCGATCAAGGAAAGAAGTGTTAACTTCAGCATATGGATGCTAAATTTTTTAAGAAACCTTGCACCAGTTTCAGAAATGAATACAGTTTATTGATGAAACATCTGGACATACTTTTTAATATAGGCAACATTTTTCCTTAGTGGCTGTGTGTCACAGGATATTTATGTGCTTGGTTTTGAAATCATAATTAGTTAAAGGCATGTTAAGAATCTCTATGTAGCTGAATGATTAATGATTTGGAATCACTAAAGCACACTTTATGTATGACCAGTGACAGCAGCTGACAGTAAACAAACTTACGAATTAGCCTTTTTTTTTTTTTTTTATCTGTCTGCTTGACCAATGTCTTTAGTGTTGAAGGATGGGTCCAGCCCTTCATCATTTTAAAGCTGCAGTTTACTTTAGCAGAATATTTTAGGAGCGCCAGACTCTTCATACCACAAAAACGAAATGCTCTATATCATAGCTATGCAAGATGTTAACGCCCAGATTATTTTGAAGGCTGAGGTATAGCTCTCACAGATGCTGCATTGTTTAAAAATGAAATAAAAAAGAAATAATTACCATTCCTGAAGAAAGGCTTGCCTAGCAAGCCAAAGAAATATGGGTAGACTGGGGTAAATGTGCTAACCAATGACTCAGATTGGCTTTTTGAGAATTTTTGCTGTAGTCCACAACCGCACACTGTCACAGAAAATTCCCACAATTATCATATAAGGGACTAAATTAATGAAAAAATCCAACTTAGACTTAATTAGTAAGCTTGACTGATAGTCCCTACAGGCCATGAGAGGTTTTATTACTTTATACTGCTACTTTATATGGTTTTGTAACTTTATGTCTAGATGGAATTGCAAATTGAAACTCATTTCAGGTTACCTCCTGAACATTGTTTAAATATACTGCTGAAACATTCTCTTTCTTTCTTCCTTTCACCACACTTGTCACAATTGTTCATACCTCAGAGAAGGTGAAGAGGAATCAGTAGACATTTTAAACAAGGTGTCACAGCATGCGGTGTTGATTTGATTCCTTTAGTCATGCATATTGTAACAACACCTCTACCTTACAAACTGAGAGATTCATCTTGAACTGAAGTCAATTGTTATGACTCAAAAGTAGAAAAGTGTTAAAATGTTTCATCAGGAAGAAATCATGAGTCAAGGCTTCCATCACATAACAATTATAATTCATTTCTAAAGATCTAATCAAGAACTATACTGGCTGTTGGCAGTATAGATTAAACAATTCGATTTGTGTGGACAGGAGACAGTAACACTGCAAGAGTGGACATGTTATGGTAGATGGGGTAACACACGGTGTTGTGTCTTCAGCAGACAAGGGAAGCAGGAGTAATATTCTTCAAGATTTTAATAAGGAACATGAACAAGCATGGAAAACACTAAGCAAACACCATCACGTGTACACACTCTCTCTACTCTTCTTCTTCTGTACCATCTTTCTAATCGTATTGCAAAACCTCGAACACCAACGAGCAGTACGCCAGTGCAAAAACACCACATATCCCCCTCCTACTTAAAGAATTCTTAATGTAATCAAACAGCACATGAAATAAGAAAGGCAAGCATTACATTAGTTATCAATCAACCACTTCACATGTATATGAAAATACGCTATACAACACATTAAACTGATGCCAGTAGCTCGTAACAAAATAGCAATATGAACATTTCAACAGCACTTAAATGTCCATGTTAATTCTGTAACTAGTGTACATAGTCCTTCAGCCAAACCGGCCCATGCCTTTGGCGTTTCTGACACAAACAAGCATCTGAAGGTACAGAATTTTCAGACAATGGCATGTGAGATGAAAGCTAGTTTCCAACAGTGGTAGTTTATCTAGTGTCCGGCGCATTCGTCGGTACTGGTGCAAGGCATGAAGCATGCCATTTCCTTAACGTCATCTATGAGGTAGGTATAAGGGCCAACTTGTTTCCTAACCTCAAGTGAAGGAATGAATTTGGGATGAGCCTTTGGCACATGTTCTGATTTCTTTGAGCACTTTATGCTATTCTTGAAAAGAAGAATGATGCACGTAGTGTTTGCAATCAAATTGAGCTTTCACGACATCTTGCCGTGCTGAAACACACTACTGTATTTGTGCAGGCTCATGACCAGAAGGTGATTAACATTAAGGCAAGTACACATTTTCCATCCATGAAGCAATACAAGGGGTGAGGCACTGGTCATACATAGCATGCGGTGTAGTGCAGTATATCTGGAGGAAGACAGTCACTGTTTCCTGCCAAGGTGCTGATTGTGTGATGGATGACTGAATCATACTTTTAAGCACATGGTGGAAGCATTCAATAGCTCCATCTGTATCAGGATGATACACCGATATATGGACATGCTGAATGTCCCTGTCTTTCAAGAACGCAGCAAACTCAGGCGAGGTGAACTGAGGCCCATTCAGTCACTAGTGTCCTTGGGTTTCTATGTCTACTGAAAACAGAGGTAAGAAAGGCAGTCACTTGCTTCGTTCCCACAGATGCAGTAAAGGCTACTTCGGGCCACTCACTATAATAATTCGTGAGCATCAAGGCATATCGGCAGTTCCAAACAGCTGTTTCAAAAGGGCCTACAATGTCTATCGTCAGTTTTTCCCGAGGTGCAGAAGGCAAAGGAACAGGCTGGAGAGGTGCAGTAGAAGGTTTGGCAGTCTTATCCAAAGAAAGACATAACTGAGAAGCAGCAATTTTCTCTGCCACGAGTACATCCATTTGAGGCCACCAAGAAAGTTCACGTAGGCTTTGTTTTGTTCACACAATTCCCTGGTGACTTCCATGCGCAATACGAACTAGCGTCTCACGGAGTTCTTTAGGTACCACCAGCCGAGAACCTCTAAACACAAAGTCATCTTGCACACTGAACTCATGCCGTAGTTTGTAGTCCAGACATAACACTGAATTCAAAGCAGCAGGAGAAGGTGGACAACCATGCGAAATTTAAGTACGCAGAGCAGAGAGTTCAGAACAGCGAATTGAAGCAGCAGCAGAGTCTTCCTGTGAGATGGCAGTCAGAGCAGCGGATGGCAAAGCCACGAACTCAGGTTTGTTCTCTTGCTCAGTGGAAGGACAAGGCAGAGGCAGGCGAGACAAACAATTCGTGGTGTGATTGTTGGATCTGGCACGGTACCGAACAATGTAGTCAAAGCAAAGTAACCGAGCCGTCCACCTTGCTCTGCGAATGCCAGATCTATTGGCCCCTTTTGTAGTCAGCAGGGTAGTTAATGCCTGATGATCAGTCCGCAAGGTAAATCTGCGACCCTATAAGTATGTCCTCCACTTTTCAACGGCCCAGTTGCAGTTCCTACATTTAGCAGATGCAGCAGAGCAGTTCCATGTGTTTGCAAGATATCCATCAGAGCCACAGTGGAAGCATGCCCAAACCAGTGGAGCAGGAGCAGAAGCAGACACCTTTACTGAAGCATGTGCTTTGGAGTTGGCTTTGGGACACTGTCATGCGGACGCAGGAGTAGTGCATACGGCTTGTACCGGAGCAGAACTGCTTGCAGACATCGTTTTTGTCTGGGCATCAGCTGCCTCTAGCTGCATGGCGATTGTAATTGCAGTCTCCAGTGTCAAGCTAGATTCCAGCAATAATCTTTCATAGGTACGAGGATTTGCAATATGTTCAACTAGCTGGTCACACAGCATATCTTCCATCTTATCAGCAAAGTCACAAGTAGTAACCAAAGCTCTCAAAGCAGCAATGTATTGTACTACTGTTTCATTAATTCCCTACGCACGTTTTCTAAAAGCATGCTGTTCCACAACTACATATCTTTTTGGAATGAAGTGGTCTTCTAAGTCTTTAATTGCAGTAGCCAGATCATCACCGATATTATGCCACGTATAATAATAAAAAAAAAGTCTCTGACCTTCAGTTCCTGAGTCGCTGGGGTATTGGAGGGAGGTGTATAGCCGTTGGTAAAATTAGTGGCAGGTTGATAGTAATGGGAGACAGCTGGTGGTAATTAAGGAGGTGTGGCCTTGTTAATTACGTTAGTTTGTGGAGTGGTGTATTTGCAGTTTTTCTTGGCAGGTACGGAGACAATCCGGAATGATTTGAGTTTATGAAGGTGGTGCGTGAAGTGGTGGTGATTGAAATTTGGGAACTAGTGGTATTTGTTGAGTGTGAAGGGCATCCACGTGTGTAGAGGGGTGTGTGGGACACCAGACTACACCGTTGTTCTGAAGGTGTCGTGGGCCTAATTCAATAAAACACCGATGATGGGAGGTGCCCACTTGACAGCCTCAATGAAACACCCATGTACCCTGTGGTTGTGTTGGTTTGGGAAGGAAGTTAAGTTTCTTGGTCTCGAGTCATGGACCTATAATTTGGCAATGCTGGATGATTTTCTCTGTGGCTTCAAGGCAAGGTCTGTTGGACTGGGTCTTTATGTACAGCCATTGTAATCCAAGCATGGGGTGTAACATGTTGTCCTCTGTATCTTGAATGTTAAATAGGGAAAATAATGGGTTCTTGATCCACAAACTTCAGATCAGAGTTATAAAAAGTATTTCTTTCTGCTTTTTTGTGAAGCCCTTTAAGAAGAGTCTTTTAAATGCAAGATGTAAAATTAGTAAAATGTATTTCATTATTATTATTGTATTAAAGGCGGGGTGCGGTGGCGCAGTGGGTTGGACCACAGTCCTGCTCTCCGGTGGGTCTGGGGTTCGAGTCCCGCTTGGGGTGCCTTGCGATGGACTGGCGTCCCGTCCTGGGTGTGTCCCCTCCCCCTCCAGCCTTATGCCCTCAGTTGCCGGGTTAGGCTCTGGTTCCCCGCGACCCCGTATAGGACAAGCGGTTCTGAAAAAGTGTGTGTGTGTATTGTATTAAAGGCTGGCACTGCCTCACAGCACTTGGGTGGTACATGGGTTTACTCTCCTATGAGTCTTTGTGGAGTTTCCATGTTCTCCCTGTGTGTGGGTTTCCTCTCACAATCGAAAGACCAGTTCAGCTGAAATCATGGCTCTAAATGGCCCTTAGTGTATGAATTAACCTAAGAGACTTCAGTCAGTCAGTGTCTGCATGTGTAGGTATCTTGCATTGGACTGGCATCCTGTCCAGGGTGTACCTCCCTCAGCCTTCTGCCTAATGCTTAAATTTACTTTTAAATTTATTTATTTAGCACATGGTTTTATCCGAAGTGATGCACATCTAAGAGAAAAATACGAGTATGCAATACATCAACAATTTAAATGAGATTTTAATGTATGTGATTTTAGAGTATAGTTAATTTGTCAGCAATCCACCATATGAACCAATATACATCACAAGTAATTGCATAAAAGTTTACCATTATTCAACAATCTTTAAATAAGTTAATTAATATTTAAGCATTTATTAAAGGGGGTGCAGTGGTGCAATAGGTTGGACCAGGTTGGAGCGGGTTGGACCGGGTCCTGCTTTCCAGTTGGTCTGGGGTTCGAGTCGCCCTTGGGGTGCCTTGCTATGGACTGGTGTCTCGTCCTGGGTGTGTCCCCTCCCTCTCCAGCCTTATGCCCTGTGTTGCCAGGTTAGTCTCCGGCTCCCCCCCAACCCTGTATGGGACAAGCGGTTTCAGACTGTGTCCGCATTTATATGACTTAAGAGATCAGTGAAGAAGTGAGTCCAAAAGAGGTGTTTTTAGACCCTTCTTAAGTGTAGAGAGATTCATCAGTTCTGAGTGAGGGGGAGATCATCCCATCACATCGAGCCACAACTGAAAAACTTCATGTTTTTATTTTAAATGTTTTGTGTGTGGGGACCACCAAGAGGGCAGAGGTTGATGAGCCTAGAAGTCTGGTTGTAGTGTAGCGAGTGACCAGATCTTCTACATATCAGGGAGCTGATCCATCAGTAATTTTGTGTGCAGTAACCAGAGTCTTGATTTTGATCTGGGCAACTAAAGGAAGCCAAAGCAGAGCGATGAGATGTGATACATTGGAACGCTTTGGCAAGTCAAAGATGACTTGTGCAGGAGCATTCTATATGAGCTGGAGATGTTTTATGGCAGAGGCCAGAAGGCCAGATAGAGAGCTGCAGGAGTCCAGGCAAGATATCACCACGGCCTAGACCAGGAGTTGTGTCGAATCTGTTAGATGGGGCAGAATCTGTGGATGTTATGCAGAATATTTTTGCAGGTTGTGATTGTGGGTTCCATATGTTGAGGAAAAAAACAGACTTGAGTCAAATATCTCTCCCAGGCTCTTACCCAAGGAAGCAGGCAAAATAAGTGTCCTTATCCAGTTTTACAGAGTTATTGACAAGAAGACTGGCTAGCTTGGACGTAGAGGATCTTCGTTTTGGAGAAATTGAGTTTTAGGTGGCGATCACACATCCAGAGACATTCGAGAGGCAGGCGGCAATGCGTATGGAAATACCTGTAGCTCCGGGCAGGAGGAAGTGGTACAGCTGGGTATCATTGGCATAGTAATGGTAGGAGAATCCATGAGAGGCAATGAAGGTGCCAAGGGAAGAGGTGTAGATTGAGAAGATTAGGAGGCCCAGTAGCAAGCTCTGTGGGACACCAGTTGAGAGAGACTAAGGGGATGATCAGGAGCCCTGCTAAACCACTTGGTAGGATCTGTCTGATAGGTAAGATTCAAACCATTTTAGTGCTGTTCCTTTGAAGCCAAGCTGTCGGAGAGAGGAAAGTGGAATGTGGTGGTTGACAGTGAGAGGGAGACAGGTTGAGGAGGATGAGGACTGAGGAGCATCTCACACAGCCAGGAGAGCTATCTTGGTGGAATGTCTAGAATTGAGTCCAGAGATGCGCAGTGTATTCGCACAAAGGTGAAAAGTGAAATGTGAATCTGTTTGTAGGACTTGAACACGGAGGTGTGACGAAATACCGGACTGGAACTCTGGACCAGGACTGGAGAACAAGAGAGAATATTCACTCACACACACACACACATTTTCAGAACCGCTTGTCCCATACGGGGTCACGGGGAACCGGAGCCTACCCGGCAACACAGGGCGTAAGGCCGGAGGGGGAGGGGACACACCCAGGACGGGACGCCAGTCCGTCGCAAGGTACCCCAAGCGGGACTCGAACCCCAGACCCACCGGACAGCAGGACTGCAGCCCAACCCACTGCGCCACCGCACCCCCACAGAATATTCACTCCTGAGAGAATATTCATAATTAAGTATAATAAAATTAAAAGTGTTCCAGCTTTTACTTGTTATTCAAATTTTCTGTAATTCTTTAAAAGTTTAATATGATAAAATTAAAGGTAACCGAGGTAAGGAAACAGATTTTTAGCAAGCACATTTTTTCTTTATCTTTCAATGTCACATTTCTTAGAACTCTCATGTGCAATAAGTAAATTTGCTCAGTTAAGTAACAGCATTTTCTTGTAATTTGGTTGGGTCCTATATTGTAGGTCTGACTATAAGTGGTTTGAGCTACAATATCTGTTGGTTGACTGAGTTCTAAGTGGTAAAACATAATTGCCATTGTTTGTACATCCAAGGGGGCTTTTATCACCTAACTCATCAGGTGGGCATAGAAGCTTTTTATACATGTCTCTCAGGTGTCTGTGGTTGCTGGAAGTGAGAATTTCCTCCTGCTCCACTTGCTGTGTAACCTGTTGTGACTAAAGGAAAGAAATTGCATTTGCAGAGTGTTTCCTGCTGCCTCTCCCCAAGTCAGGCAGATATGCAAACACAGCTGAATCAAACAGAGTTGAGAAAGTGAAAAATAATGAATGTACACATGCAAATGTTTTCTAACATCTTTTAACAAATGCATTGACAGTCACTGAAATACTGAGTTAATCAGTTTCTGCTACTGATGGTTTATTTTACATTTACGTGTACATATATAATATAAGAGGGGGGTGCGGTGGCGCAGTGGGTTGAGCCACAGTCCTTCTCTTCGGTGGGTCTGGGGTTCGAGTCCCGCTGGGGGTGCCTTGCGACAGACTGGCGTCCTGTCCTGGGTGTGTCCCCTCCCCCTCCGGCCTTACGCCCTGTGTTACCGGGTAGGCTCCGGTTCCCCGTGACCCCATATGGGATAAGCGGTTCAGAAAATGTGTGTGTGTGTGTGTGTGTGTGTGTATATAATATAAAAATGACAATATTGCTAAGTGCAGAAAATTTCCCATGAACTATATTATTTTCACATTTTGAGTTGCGGTTCTTCACCATCTTCAGATTCAGAAAGGTGTTACAGTTCCGGATACTTGTTTGGACATTTCTATAAAAATACAACAATGTATATCCTTAGTCTGCTATCCAACATTTTCTAGCCAGTAGAACAGATGGGAGTTTCATTAACATAGACAGCACTGACAACAATGTCACATACAGCCCAATAAGCAGGAAAAGAAAACTAAAGCCAGAAACATCTGGCAAAGCTGGAAATTTGTAGTCTAGGGAAATGCTGACCATAAGTAGGCAGCTGGGACACATGGTGAGGGCAAGGTCAGTGTCATCCAGTAAGATTAACAAATGACTGGGGGGCGGGGGTGACACTTTTTGTGCCTCCCCATTGTGTTTCAAACATAACCATCACACAGCTTTGACTCTTACTGGCTGCAGTTTAATGAAAGCATGAAACCATTTCTTACCTCAGAAGCCATGATGGATAGGATGGAAACAGTCATAAAAGTTGTGTAAATCTCCCAAAGGCATCCTCAGATGTATACTTTCCTTGCAGAAATCAATTCTAAGCAGTTCTCAATCTCTATAAATAAAAAAGTGAATTGTATTGTATTAGGGATGATTGCTGTAGTATCTTTGCTAAACTGGCTGCTTCTATGGACAATTATCCTAGAGGTCATGTTCTCTCATCAGATAATTGAAGTTAATTCAACAGGAGCTTCCTTTGAACATATGTTCTCATCAGTTCTAGGGATATCTGCAAAAAAATTAAATTAAAATTTGAAACATAAATTGTGACAGTGTCACAGCACGATTGCTGTATGGTCATTCCATTTTAATTCATACCAAGCAATCTATTTTCATTATGTAAAAGGAGAAAATCTGGCCACATTATTATAGCTGATGCAAGACACTAAATTATAAACAGTAGCTAGTTTGTCCCACTCTAGTGGAAAGTTGATAGAGACCCATTACCTAAAGTTATTATTCCAACCACATTTATACAATTTGGTTGTGATGTTTCATTATAACTCATACTACTTTCAAATATGTTTTGAGAAAGAAAATGAAGAAAAAAATCACTTTTAGTGAACTTCCAGTAGTTGCCAGTGGTTTTCCTCTGTGCCATGTGTATACAAATGAGATAGCAGTACTATTTTATTTTAGTGGAATTGTTAAATTATTACTTTAATAATGGTACATGTTCTTCAGAATTATTTTGAGTGCTCAATTTTAGATTGAGTGTGAAAGATCAATAGCCAAGTTAAAAACTTGCCATGTCTTAATTCATGATATTTGTACACTTAGCATGGGAAATAGAACATTAAAAAGATTTATTTTTCTTAATCATGCTAATTGCTGTATGCTTCTGACTAAGGAACATTCATCATCCTAGCTGAAAAGTTTTTAATTTTTTCTTGAAGGTCTCAGAAACTTAGGCAAAGGAAAATGGTCTGTTGATCCGTAGTACACATTGTGCACGAAGAGGGAGATTGAATCCTCGTTTCTTTGCTTTGAACATCTCACAAACAAGCTTCCCATGGCTTTCCTCGATTCTTTTCCCGTATCATCTGCTTCAAGCTTGTGTGCAACCCTAAAGCTTAGCAGGCTTCTGGGAGTACTTCTCAATTGACTTACATTGGCTTTGATACACTGCAGACGCAAAGCTGATCAGCTGAGTCCAGCGTGGACTCACGAGCCTGTTACACCCACTGGTAAAGCTTCATATCAAAGCAACTGCTTTCATACTGATCCAGAACACAGCTGTGTCCAAGATGCTCTGCAGAAAAGTTGGTTTCCTCAATTTACTGTGGCTTCCTCAATTATGTGTGGTTAGGGTTAGTTGAATGTGGAGCTGAAGGTGGATGTTAATTTTTGTTAGGCAAAGTATTATTTTTAGAGAAGTAAGAAAATAGTTTTTCCTCTTTTATGGTGACAGTAGAACTGTTTCAGTTTTTCTCATTGTAGTCACACCTGTGACCTGCTGTTGAGTATCCCATAGATATATTGTTTTATTGAAATACTTTTGGAAGCTGATATTAAACACACTGTGTTCCCATATGTCATAATACTTTCATCTTGTAGCAGTTCTTTTAAAACTTTTTTTGCTTTAGTGCTAATTTTTATTATAGATGCGAAAAATCACAAGATTTTTGGTCTGCTTTGATACTCCATTGTGAGAGTATTGGGGCACACTGGAGAAGCCACATCCATTCTGGGAGAAGTTGGCGGTTTGTGCGGTGCTCAACATCACAAGGGAACATATCCTGAATTGAAAAACTTATATACTGGTCGGAGATGGCTTGTTTCGTGAATTTTATTGTACGAATTACATTTGCTCTTAATTCAGAATTCTAATAAAATGTTTCTTCCAGTGACGCACAAGGTGACTGGCTGCTGCTGGAGCTTTGTGTTTTTCTTTCGAGTTCTTTTTGTGCAACTCAACACAATTATACCAGTACAGTTTTTCTTCCATTCACAATAAATATGAATGAGCAAGTGTGGAGTTTGTTTATTGTTTCATTGTCACTTCTTTTGATACTTTATCCCACCAAAAACAGCAGCTATGATAGCAGTAGGACTGTGTCTGTAAAGGATAAGCTGCTGGCTCTGAAGAAGCTTCATGTGTTTAACCCGCTAAGGCGGAGGCTGCAGAGGTGCAACAGCAAGTGAAGAGGCAGGGATACAAGCTACATCTTCCCTCCATCATAATGTGAAATGTTACATTCCTCATTAATAAGATGGAAAGTGCTAGCAATATTGGAAAGGACACAGGTAGAGAACCAAAAATGTTGCATCATGTGCTTTACAGAGACAGGGCTGCATGAGCAAATCCTTAATTCTAGTGTAACTGTGAACAGGTTTCAGGCTGAATGAGAGAAAAGAAACACTAATGGTGCAGAAAGTGAAAATGTAACTTCCTGGCTGGGCTGATTTTCATTAATGTGTTGCTGTATTATATGCCCCAGAAGTATTACCATACCATTTTATTTACTGTTTACATCACATTCTTTGCCAGTGAGGACACAACACTGAACACCATCAACATTACTATTCTGAGACCTTTCACAGCACCCCAGTGTACTTATTGTAATCCTCAGACTATAACCATGTCACTTATTTTAAAGCTCAGTGTCATTCAGTTTGTCAAGTGCAATACTAGGGACAAAAGGCCTGATGAACATCACTGGCTGTAAGCAGTCCAATGGCTGCTCAGTGGAGGGTGACTATCTTGTCGTCTACCTGCTGAACAGAATCTACTCCCACTGTGAGGATCTTTTTTTTACTTCTCTAGTGCAGTCACTACCATGCACTCCTGGCTGCAGTTAGGAAAGTTTTGGCAAATGCAGACAGATACATATATTGTGTCCTAGATTATCGATTACTTGACTGGTACATCACAGATTGCATGGCTGCAGGGCTGTATGTCAGACATATCCATGAGCAGCAAAGGGAGCCCTAGAGGCACATTTTTGGCTCCTTTTCCATTCACTTTGTACACATCACACTTCAGGCACAACATCAAGACACGTCATCTTCAGAAGTTCACAAACTATGCAGCAATAGTTGGGTGTATCAGGGTCGGGGAGGTACGAAAATCTGATGAAGGAAAATTATATAAATACAGTTCAGTGTTCTTTTTCAACCTTCATATTTTGAAGATGCAACTTTTTAAATTTAATGTCTAAGTCTCTTGCTTTCTTCCTTTCAGGACAACCAGAGCACTGAGGTTTTGCTTGTTGGTCATTTTACAAATAATAGTAACTTTGAGGAAATCACAAATAAGTTTCGCAAACAAAATGCACCTGTGCTAGACACCCAATTACTGACAGAGACCAAAACAATAAAAGATATGGGTGCCTTACACCAGTATGGCCAGCCAATGTTATGATGTAGCAGATGGAGCAGTTATCAGTAGACATTATGACCAAATGTTTCATTTTGAAAATAATATTAGGTTAATGGGATCATCGTTGCAAATCCTGATGATCGTATGTCACATATGTTATAACCTGAAGACATGCAGTAGAACATAAGACTCTAAACAAACTCCTAGCAAACATGGACAATGACTCTGAGTCTCTGTATGCCACACTGGCTCAACAGAGAACACAGGAAGTGTGGCAGTAGAGTAGCCATAAAGGAGGTCTTGCCAGCTAATGGCCAGTAGGCTCCGTGACTGCTCTCACTGTCAGGGTGACATTGTCCTCTTATTGTTTGAGTGGTAATGAGCTGTTAGTGCTACTTTTTTCTTTTTTTTTAACTATCCACACACTTTTTGTTTTTAATTTTTTATACTTGTGTAAATCTGGAATTTATTAATGCCAGAGTAAATACAAAGGTTCTGTCACTATATTTTTAAATGTAAATAGATATATAACTGTAGGTATCTTAAATGCAACGCATTAAACGTCTGATGGATTTTTTCCAATGTCATCTCTAATGAATGAGGGCGGAGTGAATTGTATATAGTTGCTTCACTTCGGAAGCAGAGGGGAAAAAAAATATGCAAGAACTAAGAAAGAGATAGTTTGTTGTCACTGTATACACACACACATTTTCAGAGCCGCTTGTCCCATACGGGGACACGGAGCCTACCCGGTAACACAGGGCGCAAGGCCAGAGGGGGAGGGGACACACCCAGGACGGGACGCCAGTCCGTCGCAAGGCACCCCACGCGGGACTCAAACCCCAGACCCACCAGAAAGCAGGACCGTGGTCCAACCCACTGCGCCACTGCACCCCCCACTCACTGTATACAATACAACGAAATTCAGCACACACATTAAGAGCAGATGCTTTATTGAGAGAGAGCCGAGCAGCAGCATCTGCACGTGCCGCCATTTTGCAGGTCTTCTGTATTGCTGTTAAGACTGCTGTAGTTGTTTTCTTGTGAAAGTATTTTATATAGTCTTTCTTCAGATATTTTCACCTGAAAATAGATCACTGGGAAACCTCTTAAAGGAAATAAACCTTTTGTGGATTCACACTAACCTAGTCTTCACCTCATTACTTAGCAAGCCTCGTCATACATGGTGTCAGAGTTGGGCCAACCTCAAAGAATGTGATGTCTTGCAACTGGAGAATGGGACCCAAATAAAGACAGATGACAGCAAAACAACATTCTAAACTGTCACCTCCTTTTGTGGTGTCAGAAGAAGGTATAAAGCACTTGTGTACGGTTCTACTAAGGAACTGATAGACATGTTCAGGAAATTCAAGGAGCATCAGGCAGCCTTTGGTTTCAGATGGGAAAAAGAGGCAGGGCACCAAGAAAAAATGTTGGTGTCAAGCTTCAGCGCAAAAGAAAAAGACCTTACTGGTGTGGGAGTGAGTGAGAAATAAGAAAAAGAAACAGCTGTTAAGGAGTTTACTTTTCCATCTCCCAGCACTATGCCAGAAGGTTTGACATCAAGAAGTAAGCCCAGGAATTTGTGAGTTTACCCTAGTGCAATAGGTGCTTCTGCTTTCCAGCAAAAATGAATTGCTGGTTAAATGGCACTGCTCTAACAAGATTGTCCACAGAATCAGGCCAGCGACCTGAAAGATTGCCACCCCTGAATGGAAGAAGCCCTTTGATACCTATTAAGTGAACTTGCTAAAGGAGTGGAAGTCCAGGGCAAAAGAGGTGAGCCAGCAACTATTTACAAGAGTTTGAGGAAGGGCAGGACATGATGGAGCAATACTTTCCCATTGTGTGCAACTCACAAAAGGGTTAATCTCAGTCACCTTTCACAGGCACAGCAACAGGAACTAAGGGTGGTGTTGGATAATGGAGTTCTCATATCCAGCTCAAGGAGTAGGCAACCTTGAAAGAAAATAGTATTTTGTGCCCAGTTGGTTGCTCTCTTACCTCAGAGAGGAGTTGGATTTAATAAAATCCTTTGGGATCACTGAGTAGTCCAGGAGTGAATGGTACAGTCCAGTGTTCTTGGCACCAAAGAAGGATAGGAGTATCCACTTTTGCATAAACCTCAGACAGCTGAATGTCATGTCAAAATTTGATCTCTACCTAATTCCACTTTCATTGACCTGACTGAGGGGTTATGAAATGCATGGTACATCAGCCCTCTGGATCTGATTAAGGGATACTGGTAAGTACCTCTGATGATAGATTCCAAAGAGTTGGACACTTTCTGGACACCCTAGGGGCTTTATCCGTTTTCAGGCATGGAGTGGATGAGGCACCAGCAACATTTCAGTGACGCATGAATAAGGTCTTGGAAGGAAAGGAAGAGTTCTCAGCCACACACTTGGATGGTAATGTTGTTTTGAGCCAGTTGTGGGAGGTGCAAAAACCATGGCATGCAATAAATAAACACAGAGCAGAACACAAAGCAAACTGAGCAACTGCATTATGAGTGACTCTCAGTTGTCCCCATTAGTAACGTTTTTTTAGCTTGCGGCGTTGTACAAGGCCACTTAAAAATACAGGTTTTTACAACAATCAAACAAGAATAATTTACACATTTATACACCAGGATATTTTGCTTACTGTACTGTATTAAATATATAGTAATTGATGAATGGAGGGGCAGTGGTGCAGTGGGTTGGACCAGGTCCTGCTCTCCGGTGGGTCTGGGGTTCGAATCCCGCCTGGGGTGCCTTGCGACCAACTGGCATCCCGTCCTGGGTGTGTCCTCTCCAGCCTTACACCCTGTGTTGCTGGGTTAGGTTTCGGTTCCCTGCGACCCCGTATGGGACAAGCGGTTCAGACAGTGTGTGTAATTGATGAAAAATTTTGCTGGAGAGAAATTCAAGGTATGAACCTTCAGGGTGCAGCTATAATACACTGCTAGTTGCTATGTTCTCTGATGATCAGATTGTTTGCCCCTTGCCAAAAATTGTAAATGGCTCTATAGTCAAGCACAACAGTGAAAACTTCTCTGTGAATTCTTCTTTAATTGTCATTCAGTATGATCACTGCTATGTCCTGTTTTTGATGCCTTTCATTACTGTCTCTGAGGGAAATCAAGGCAATTGCTGTGTAAATATTTTGTTTCTGACAGAGCATCACCATGTATCGACTGCTTAAGAACTAACTTTACATGTACATGCTCCCAAAAGATTTTTTCCAGAAGAGCATGTTTGATCATCTTCCAAAGTGCAAAGATCCAGAATTAGTAATTTCTCTGATTCAATTACAAAATGTTGGCTTGACAGCTTTACCTTTGATTTCTTGTAATTAAGGCATTGTTGTCTATGTACTATAATGCTGACTATAACAAAACTGAAGAGTGTGTCATGATTTACAGTTACTTGATCATCAATTCTCAGCTCTATTTTTGAGGAATGTAAGGTACATACATTACTTCCCATACAACAGTACAATTTTGTCTTTTCTAATCCATCTATACCATGTTTTAATTGAATGGTTGAGCAGACCTGGGTTATCCATACAGAGTTCTGAGTGCTGATGTTAAGAGTTGGAAGTGTGGGTTTTTCATTTGGAAAAATTTAACTCTAATTAAAGAATTAAATTTGTTATTTTTGAGCGCATTAAATACTATGATGAATTATCAGGGGTGACTCAACGGCAATGTAGGTCATACAAGTATCTCACAGGTCCTCGTCTGTTAGTTCAGACATGAATTCAGATCCAGTTTAGCTTTTCAAGAATTTGCATAGGCTTCTCTGGTTGTTGTGATTTTCTACCATGGTAGAGATATTTAGGTCAACAGGTAATTCTAAATTACCCTTAGTATGTATACCTGTACAATTGAAAGGTGTAATTGCACTGTGAAAGAATAACATCCTACCCAAGGTTGCACTTTGCTTCATACTCAGTGTTTCCAATGTATAAATTGATAATGGATGGATTAAATTGTCATTTTGGTCATCTTCCCTGATGCCTCACATACAGTTTAAATCTGTCTGAGGACATCAGAAAGATAAACTTTAATGAACTGCTGGCATTTTTTTTTTTTTTATCAAGCTCCCACCTATTAATTAAATGTAATTCAGTGTAACACTTGTCACAAATAATTGTGTTAGATTCCCCCTTCCACAATGTAGGCAATCTGTAAACAGTTAAATACAATAGTGCCGATAGAAGTGCACTTTCTGGGTTATCTGTATGCACAACTTGTGGGAAGATGAGCCTCAAAAAGTTCCTCTAACGCAGTTTGAGATGAAACACTGAAGGACTTTCCTTTCTTTTCAATCTGCAACCTCAACAAAATAAAATTATATAACTCTGTTAATAATATTTATAAGAAATATTATTAGTACCCTGTGACATACTGTATATTTAAGAGGGCTCTACTTTTTCAGCTTGACTCAGCAAAATACTGGCTGATACTTATATTTTAATATAATTTCTAAAGTGCTAATTAAATGACAATATCAATTATTCTTACCTATTTCCCTGCCAGACACTTATGACATATGTAATAATTATTAATAATTAACTTGTGTTTAACAAAATAATGTGTCCAGAATTCTATGAAAAATATCTCTTCTGAATGAACAACTTGAAAAATATCAGAGACACTGGCATAGATCCTATGCATTTATTTACTGAAGACATTTCTTTAATTTGTTTATTTGTATTCATTAGATTAATTTATATCGCCCATTGAAAAGTGCAGACAGTTGTCTTTCTTTTTTGCTTACAAAGCACTGAAGCATGCAACTTATCAATGTTATGTGACACTGCTACACTTTTTCTTTTTTTTTCCTCACTGAGCATTATTCATTTTTATTAATGTGTACAAGAAATGAGCTGGCTGACACTGTGTTTCGGCAAAAGTTTTTCTTTCTCACTTCCTTACATGCTGTATATGTAATTTTTCCTTTTTCAAAACTGTTAAAAGGATGAACCATTTAATGCATAGCAATTTTTAGTTTATAGTGGAAAATGTAAACCTTCTCCACTGGGCCCCAGGCTCCTATGCCCAAGAAAATGAAAAACCTCTATAAGAATTTTGATTAAAATACATAGAAATACTCCACAGCTGCTTAGTTCAGGTTTGGATATTAACAGAGCTTATATTTTGGGCTCTATAACACTCGCAGTTTCTTATACCAAATAAGTAAGTAAAACTCCTTTAGGAAGATTGTCTTAACAAATAATTTTCCTGTTGAGACAATATGTGGACAAATCGAAGATGGTGTTGCATACCAGCATTCAGTTTGTAAACGTTCTAAGTGTAATGTTTACCTTCTGAGGTCAGAGAAAAAATCATTACAAAAACCAGATGCAAAGGTAAGCTCGTTACTTATTCCAAATTGAATGTATGAAATAATCAAAAAAGTAATTGAGTAATATTAAGTTTTACTGTAGATGACAAACAGACCCTGGAACCCTAGAAAAAAAAATGTTGATGAAAATATATGAAATATCTTCTCACACACACACACACACACACACATTTTCAGAACCGCTCGTCCCTTACGGGGTCACGGGGAACCGGAGCCTACCCGGCAACACAAGGCGTAAGGCCAGAGGGGGAAGGGGACACACCCAGGACGGGACGCCAGTCCGTCACAAGGCACCCCAAGCGGGACTCGAACCCCAGACCCACCGGAGAGTAGGACTGCGGTCCAACCCACTGCGCCACAGCACCCCCCTTGAAATATCTTCTCTTTTGCAGTATTTTCTAATTTAAGGCTAAATTTCTCATTACAAGTCATATTATCAGCATAACAGTTTGACTGAAAAGTATAATCTTTTTAAAAAAAATGTGAATTTCAGAATTTCTCAGTATTTGGTATGCCCCGCTTTTGCTTTAATGACATCGTGCACTCAAGCGGGCATGGATTCCACAAGTTTCTGCAAAAACTGGTGGTCCATGTTATTCCAGCATGATTTGAGAATGTTCCAAGCAGCATCTTGTGATGTTTACATTTACATTTACTCATTTAGCTGATGCTTTTCTTCAAAGTGACTTACAATCTTACTTACAATTATTTACCCAATTATACAAGATAATTATAATGGAACAATTTAGGGTAAGTACCTTGATCAACTGTACTACAGCTAGAGGTGAGATTTGAGCATGCAACCTTTTAAATTAGAAAATAACGCAAAATAGAAGCATCTTCATTTCTTGTCCCAGACTTTTGGGCCCCTCTGTGCGTGTGTTTAGAATTAGAATCCGATTTATTTGGCCAAGTATGTATACACATACAGGGAATTTGGCTTCGGTTCCCAATGGCTCCTAGTGTAGACTAGACGAAAAAACAAAACACAGCATAAAAATACACACATATAGACATGTATAGATACATACTACAAGTGCAGAGATCCACTGATAGTCTAGGAGAATAAGAGAAAATAACAAGGGATGGAAAAAATAATGAGGGAGGAATAAATAATGAGGGAGGGAATAAGTAAGAGGGAGAAAGTATTGCACAGACTAACAAACAATCATATGTTCATGGACATAACAGTGTGGGGGAAAAAAATGTTTTTGTATCTGGGTGTTTTGACGCACAGTGATCTCTAGCACCTGCTGGATTTAATTTCTTTCATTTTGATTTTAAGTGGAACGCATAAATTAACCTTTATTAACCTACACAGTTATATTTGTTTGAATGCATAGATTTTATAAACTACAAAACTGATTGTTCAAGGAAATACTATGACTTGAGATTTTGTCATGAGCCTTCAGTTGGTCCTAGAGAAATAGCATGTATGAACTGCAGAGCTGAACAGTTATGCCAGTAGTGTCATTCTGTACAAGCATTATTCCCATGAGTAAATTTCACTCTTTTATTTTTTTTCCCCATCCTTTCAAGGAAAAAAAAAAACTGCAGTAAAATTGGTAGCTTCTTGCATAATCCTTTCATTTTATGACTCACTGTAGGTTTTCTTATAAAAGACAGAACCTGACAGTGCGTTCAAAGTCTTCAAGATCAAAGACAGTTCTTTGAGTTTTTTTTTTTTTTTTTAATATCTGAAAGAGTAGCATATGAAAGCTTATGTGTCAGATGAAATCACATTTTTGCTGGCAATTTGTATTGGAGTAGCTGCTCTAAAGAGCATACAAAAGTATCACAGATTCAACAGGCAGTATTAAAAATTTTACTTTTGAAATTCTGTAGTTTATAAGAATGTGTCAATAAAATATGTTGAGCCATTCTTTCTAGAAACAAAGTTTTTATTGCTTGTAAGATGACATTGCTCAGTTGAGATGCAAAAGAATAAGTACTTCCTTTCTCTTCGTAATCTAGACTATGTTACTTGCTGATGGTTCACATTTTTGCTTCTTAAAATGATTTTCTGGGGTTTGCGAATTAAGCCTCGATTTGGAGCTGAAAATGAGAATGATAGTGATTTTTAGATGAGCATAAGCATTTACCGAAATGTGATGTTGAAATTTGAAAATGCTAAGGACTGAATTTGTTACTACCTACGCACCACGCAAAATAATTTTTTATTTAGCTGACAATTTTATCAAAGCTGTCTTACACTGTTTGTCCAGTTATCACTTTGTGCAGATTGTAATAATAACATTTAAAAAAAATAAATAAAAAGATAATAGAAAAAACACAAGCTTGCTTTTATGCAACTTAGTTGACATTTGTGTATGGGGTTTCATTACACTTTTAACAGTGTCGGAGGATTAACAATGAAATGAGAGTGTGTCTCTTACCTTTTGAATTTTAGTGGAATTTAAAAAAAATTTGTCATCTCAGATATTAAGCAGATCAATGTATGAAGTACTGACAATTATTTAGACTATACAGTTTAAAATTAAGGGGGGTGCGGTCTGCAGCGGACTTGGCTGGGTGCTACTTTCTGGTGGGTCTTGGGTTCAAGTCGTGCTTGGGGTGCCTTGTGACAGACTGGTGTCCTGTCCTGGGTGTGTCCCCTCCCCCTTCAGCCTTGATCCCTTTGTTGCCAGGTTAGGCTCCGGTTCACCGCTACCCAATTTGGGATGAGCAGTTTCATCCTGCGTGTGTGAGTTTATAATTACCAGTTATCGACATTCCTTCTCCAGAAACATCTCTTTGATGGATATCAGACTGTATTCAAGATTGGTTAGCCCAGTGAAATTGCCCT
This sequence comes from Scleropages formosus, assembly GCF_900964775.1. Lineage (NCBI taxonomy): Eukaryota > Metazoa > Chordata > Actinopteri > Osteoglossiformes > Osteoglossidae > Scleropages > Scleropages formosus. The sequence continues at coordinate 1,661,969 of NC_041815.1, read as the reverse complement.
GCAATAATAGAACCTCTGTCTCCTGCTGCTTTCTTCTTCTCAGTTTTCATTCTTTTCAACCTCTCCAACACATTTGGCAAACACCAGACCTTCTTTTCCTCAGTAAAGGAGTATAACTAAAATGGTTTGACTCTTAACTCTGAGATAGGTCTTCTCTGGTAGGTGGTCTGCTACAGCTCCCTTTCTGCTATTCAGTTTCTTTCAACAGGTATTCCACAAGGGATGGCATTAGACCCTTTACTTTTCTACATCTAAACCACCTCCTTTGGCTTTGTCATAATTGATCATTATTTTGGGCTACTACTGCTCTGTGGAAGATATAGAAGTTTTCCTCTCTTGTCAACCAACGAATACAAATATATCACCTTGCATTGCCTTATGGCTCTCTGATGGCTATCAGGATGACCAATCACTATGCACAGCTTAGCGTCTCCAAGGCTGAAATCCTCTGTCTTCCACCTGTATGCCTCCAGCTATCAAGAACTGAAGAGATCAAGGGAGCTCTAGATAACTGAAGAGCTTCAGACAATGCTAGGAAAGCAGTCTCAAATCTAGACTGAAATAAATGAAGGAGGTCAATTTGTGCATGGAATGTACATTCAGTCTATCTTCTTTATCCACATGGTCTATGTTCACAAGTTTGCACATTTAATCAAAATTAAGTGTAACTTATTTTTTCACCATTCACAGGCACCTCACAGCTATTCAAAAAATTTTCAGATATCCAGCATGCAGAGTCACAGATGGGTTCCAGCAAAGAGGCAGCTTTCTTTTTCTTGTGGTTCTTTTTGAGTTAACAGATGTGTTCGTGAAGCACGCTGCAATCCACTTTTTGCAGTTTTTTTGCAGTTTTTTTCTTATTTTTTTAATTAATAATGGCATCCAAGTGTAATGAAAGTGTGTCGGCAAGTGTGCCCAAGCAAAAAAAAGGCTGTGCTTAGTCTCGCTGATCAAATAGGAATGTGTACTACTGTACTTTAATAAGGAAAACAGTGTATAAAATACATTTATAAAATCCACAATATAATAATTAGCTATGTTTAGAAGATGATTACATGAAACGATGAGATTATGGTGATAGGTAGCAAAAGTGTATGATGAACAGGGTCCCGCAGGAACCTAACCCCCTTTTTAACATAGATCAGTGGTTCCATATTGACATTTTCCATCTTCCATCTATATACTTGCTGAAGCAAAAACGGAAAACATTTAAAACCCACATAGACTGAGCAGGACTCAAATCTACACAGAGCCGCCATGCCCCCTTCACCAAATATGTATGTTTCACATTTACAAAAATACAGAGTGTCTGTAATGCATGTTATATATATAGGACATGAAAGAATCAAGAAACAGAATCCTTCCACAGAAAAATATTGATGAGAGTCTGGAGCCTATGGAAGCATAGGGCATGAAGAGTAGGCCCTGGGTGGGATGCCAGTCCAGCACAAAACAGTCAGGCACTTGGATTCAATCATACACATGCATTCTACAGGCAATTTAGAGTCATCAGTCTATCCGAAAGAATAGCCCAGAGAAAAAAGAACAATTGGTGAATGGCATTTTGCTCTCTTACATTTACCATCATGCTACGTACTGTAAGTAATGCATGTGACTGAAGCTCCACTATATATCAACAAACACACACACACACACACACACACACACACACACACACACACACACACACACACACACACACACACACACAGTTGGAATCTACTTGTCTGAAGCAGGGTCGCAGCAAACTGGAGCCTAACCCGGCAACACGTGGCACAAGGCTGGAGGGGGAGGGGACACACCCAGGACAGGATACCAGTCCATCGCAAGGCACCCCAAGCAGGACTCGAACCCCAGACCCACCAGAGAGCAGGACCCGGACAAACCCCCAATTATATATCAAAAAGTATAATCAGGTGATTAGTGTCACAGCTGTGGAGTCATTATTTCCTGTTGTTGTCTTGCCCTTCCACCTTTGGTAAGGATTGGTAAGGACACTAGCAATTAATCTAGATATGTATGGTACCTTGTAGCAGTAAAAAGAAATTATCAGTACCTTGGAACTTTATTTCATTTACAGACTTTTTTCATTTATTTTTTTCATTTTGCAATTATCAGAATAATCTAATTATTATCATGTCCCTGTAAAAAGCTTTACTTAATAGCTTTGCTTGAATATTGGCAATTAAAGCAATTTTTGTAATGAAGCAGTAGAGCGCTACTTATTGCAGGTTTTTTTTTTTTTTTTTTTTTTTTTAAATTTAGTTACTGCCTGTATATCTGTTTCTACATCTCTTTCCATTACTTAAGTTCATTTGGACAGGGGTCAGGATTTTAATTAAAAAAAAATCTGAATTCTGTTGCTATATGAAAAGCAGCTGAACTAACACAGAGTTTTAAACTCTTAACTCTTTAAAATAATGTTCAATTTATTATATAGTAGTATTATTAGTAAGTGGCCTTGTGAAGAGGCTGGATAGTAGACCTGCTGCCTTTGGTCACACAGGTTGAAAATTTGAATCCCAGCTCCAGTACCCTAGAACAAGGTTCTTACCTGAAATTGCCCACCTCTATAAACAGGTAAGTAGCTTAACACTATAAGCTACTGTGGAGAAAAACAGCAGCTAGTTATTATAGTTACAGCAGATATTTAAATGTAATTCTGCTTTTTAGGTATTCAACAGCATAGAGTTCAGCTGATCTGAAGCCTCACACTCACTTTTTAAAGTCTTGGTGTTCAGCTCTATGCTGAACACCAAGATTTTAACATAATTTAATCACATCTATGTACTCTTTTCGGTTTTATTGTATAAATCACCATGACTGGTGCATTTCACTATGGTAAGTCAGTATTCTCTTTCCCAGCACAACCTTCTAGTAACCTTTTGTGTCCACTTCAAGTCCTTAGATATTAGGTGCGGTTTTATCTTTCATCTTGTCTTAAAGTAGCATCAGTAAAATATTTTTCTGAAGCCTAGATAATTTATTAAGAATGTTGCCTAAAATACTATATAATTTCATCTCGTTATTTGTTATGGTTACACTCAATTTTTACTTTTTGAAAATTTGCAGAAAATTCAAATAATGTTGTAATCAGTGTATTACAATACACTCTCAGCAACTTACCCAAGTTGTATTAAACAGTACATAAACCTTTTTTCTTCTTTTTTTTTAAATCATCACATGATTAGTATTTAATTAAACATTTGAGCAGTAATTGCGTTTTAGATTATACATTTTACCATGCTTATGGGTTTTTAATTTATGCATCACAGGTGCTGTATATGTTTCGTTCATTTCATAACTTTTGTTATATGTTACACAGAGCAGTTGTTGTATGACTTTGACTTTGACAGGTATGGGGCTGGAAAGTATGGTAGAATGAGTTTCTCACTCAGTAATCAGACAGAACAAAAAATAATGAAAATGAAATTTCCTTGGGGTTTCTGGGCTCAGGAACAAAGACTGTCCACCAGGCTGCTCAGTGCCTTAAGGCATCATCTGCTGCATAAAAGTCTGTGGGATTGTGTGTCAGCCAGTGAGTGTATTAGATAACTTTAAAAGCAACAGCATTATATGAAGATTGTCTAAGCTGAAAAAGGCTAAAGTTCTGAGTAAAATTCTGATTTTTATATACAAAACTTACTAGCTACTCTACAGTCATTTTAATTCCTTAACGATCGTCTGTCAGTTCTTCATGGTGACTCAGTTTTGTACATTATGCTTGAGGAGAGATTCCAGCTCTGCTTGGCATCACATCTGTCCTTCATCTAATAATGATCTAGTGATGAACACTGTATATTAAACGTAAAGGTAAATTCTGTTGTGATTAACATTTTTTTGCCATTTGTTTGGAACAGATCCAGACGGTATACATAAATGTTCCCTTATATAGACCAAAATATGCTTGTCTATATAAATATTGTTTTCGCTGATTAAGTTCTGTTTAAGTGACACCATTAACTACTTAAAGTAATTTTAGTCAGAAAAGTGAAACAATGTAGCATTCCATAGAGCATCTTTTTTATTTCATTTCTAATATATGCTTTCAGTATTTTCTTCTTTTAATTTGCATAGCAGAAGGTCTTATTCAAACAGCTTACAAGTAATCCACCATGCATTTTATACATCTGAATAAATCCACTCATTTTCCTTCAGTGTTTAATGGTGTTGATGAGTTATGGCACTTCACACTTCCTAATATTTTGACTCCCTCGTAAATCTATAAGCCATTGATTGTGAATTTGCACATAGACCAAATGATAAATCAATCTAGACACCTGAGGAAAGTAGGTTGCAGCAAACAATATTAATATCCACTATCAGCTGGTATACAAAATCCATTAAAATGAAGTATCAATATTTCTAAATAATGTTATGCATTTTTTCATTTTCAAATTAGTCCAGTGTCTTCGTTATGAAAAGCGCAAAACTCTTCTTCTGTGTTTCAAGGTTTTTCAGAAATTCTGCTACTTTAACAGCCTCAGTTTGTTAAGAAACAAAGTTAATTGCAGCTGAGTCATGCTATAACTACAAATATACTCTTTCCTTTGAAGGAAATAATATTCAGACTTCAGGCATTTTCAATGTATATGTCCATGCAAAGGTTTCTATTTAAAGCTTTGTAGTTCAGGAAACAATTCAGATTTACTAACAATTATACAGTAGAGCAGGATCAGCACAAAGTCTTATTCCTGTAAGGTAAAGTTTTAAGCTACACTAAACTTAGAATTAATGGAACCTTGCAAAACATTAGACCCCCATATGGTTTTTTAATTTTGAGAGGTTTGGGGATTTTCTAGCGAAACAAAGAAAAAAAAAAAAAAAAGCTTTGAAGCTATTGTACGATATTTCACTGTATTGAACAGGATGAATAATATTCTCTTTCGTCATCATGCAGACACCATTAGACAGACATCCACTGAACTGGATATTAGGAATGTATAACACTTATCCCTGTGAAAAGACTCTGCCTCCACAGATCCAGACTCTATGTGTACTGGCTGAGAATGCCTGGAACAAACATCAACTCAATTTTTGTTTTCAACTGCACAGTTTTCCTTGTTGTTGTGCTTTATTGGTGTTTATTTTGGTTTCCCAGACCCATAGGAAGTTTAAAACTTTGACATAAAGACTGACAAAACTTGAAAAACTCCAAAGTAGTAGAGCTGTTCATAAACAACAGGTAATGTCCTAGTTAACCAAAAATTGTTACCTTATAGTAACGTCCCTGGTATGAATCCTGCACCTGCAGTACCTCAGCAGCCTTGAACAAAGTACTTACCTGAATAATTCAAGCCAAACACCCTGTAATACTAACTTGTAATTATGTGTGTTTTACTGTTTAGAACATCCTAAAATCACACACACATCACCTTCAGCAAAAGGGCTTAATAAAAATCTAATAATTAGCTAAATGCAAAATAATGCATGACATTTCTGTTATTAAATGTACTGTATAAAATGCAAATGATCCAGTTAACATGTTACAACAAGGCCAATTCTCTGTCCAACACTGATATATGATGTTCACATTAACTTTGTGACATCAATGTTTTTGACTTTGATATTCCATTTAAATAATGTCTACTATGACTATATTTTCCTTATATAACCAACAAAATTATAAGTTTTTGTACCACAGTTTCTTTCTTACTGTTTACATTCCATTGGAATATTCAGTTGTCATGTCAAGCTAATACTAATAATAACAATAATCATCATCAGAACAAGAAATTTCTTTATAAAGCTTGTATCTTTTTCAAAAAGCCTTCTTTATAAAGCCTGTTATTAAAAGACTTTTGACTGTTGGTATCCACATACTCCATACCACATAACTTCTTTATTATGTAGATGCAAGGTTGAACAGATTGATTTTTAGAAATACATTAGTTTCAGTAGCATTGGTGTACATATTTTTTGGGTACAGTGAATAAATTCTATAAATAAATTCTCTAAGACTGGTCATGGGGTGGTGTTTCTTTCATTCCAAGCTATTGTTGAACATAGCCAAAATCATATCCATAATAAAAAGTATACTTTTTTAGTGTTTGTTATTAAAGTCCTTGAAATAATACATCTTCGGTTCATTTATCCTTTGTGTGGTTCAAAGAATTGGCTTCCCTTCCTGAAAGTATGTTTCTTTATCCAGAGAAAAGTAATACTGATTTTTTTTTTTTTTATTAAGAGGGGGGCACGGTGGTATGGACCAGATCCTGCTCTCCAGTGGGTCTGGGGTTCAAGTATCGCTTGGGGTGCCTTGCAGCAGACTGGCGTCCCGTCCTAGGTGTGTCCCTTACACCCTGTAGGCTCCAGTTCCCTGTGATCCTGTATGGGACAATGGGTACACACACACACACTTTCCAAACCGCTTGTTGTTTCTAAAGCGGACACACCCAGGACGGGACGCCAGTCCGCCGCAAGGCACCCCAAGAGGGACTCGAACCCCAGACCCACTGGAAAGGAGGACCCGGTCCAACCCACCGCGCCACCGCACCCCCCTTGTGTGGGTGTATTTTTATTAAATCAACCTTTATTTAAATCATATTTAGAGAAGGTCATGGTTAAACATAAAAATAAAATAAAGAAAATTTATACTTTTTTGGCTTTGAATCCGTGAAATAGTATATCTTTTTCTGTGGTGCATTCTGTTGTTTTCTTTTTCCATTGGAGCTGTCCGAAGCAAGACATTTATACTAATTTGCTTTAAAATCCTGTAGGTGTTGTACATGATATGATAATGAACTCATCTCAACCTCAGTAAAAGTTTTCTCGTGGCTTCCCTTGAAAGGTAGAAAGAGTCTGATTAGGGTCTACAAGACGGTCAAATTAGTATTGCTTGTCTAAAACACAAGGTAGAGAAATCTAGGGCTCTCTGGTCCCAGTCGTTGCCATAATGTAATCGATTGAACTCTTTCTTTCCCTCAGAACCACTGAATCCCTCCTGCCATTTAAGAACAGCCTCAGAACTTAAAACTAATCTCTTTCAGATCCATTTCTCCCCTTGATTTCTTGACATCTTCATAAATTAGTCTGCAACTCGAATCTAAGTATTGGCTATCGAGATGTCACTTGTAGAGGCAGCTACTTCACTAATGTATGCAAAATAGTGTTATCAACTAAACATACTGTGCTTAAATAATCATGTGTGTATCTGAAGCTCTGTCTGTTTGTATACTTTGAGTTGTATATCAGTAAACCATATTGCCAAATACGTTAGTGAAATTTAAAAGCTTAGTCAAGATGCACCGAATGAGGACATCCTATATTCACACAGCCAGATATGAAAATGGCAAGATAAATGGAATTCAAATTTACATTTATTCATTTAGTGATGTACAATTCAGAGGAAACAAGCATAAGAACATAGCAAAGAGGAAAAGCCCACTCCCTTAAATGCACTGCATCTAAAAGCTACATAATTTGTCCTTTTAAAAAATATTATTTTATCAAAGTAAGGTTTTTGATGTCTTACCCTAAATGAGTTTAAGAGTAACCTTGAAAAAATTTTGTACGCAAGTATAATTTTATTTTAGACACCTGGGTGCTCTCCTTGATATGTTGCTTTTACTGTATATAAAATCACTCTCTGAAAAAAACAAATGTTCTGCACTGAATGGATGTTGCAGCCGGTTTAGAGTAGCTGCTTCTTATTTTGTATGAATGGACAAAAAGTGTTAAATCCAGCAAAGTGAGGCGAATTTAAATATATGTCTTGCATGGCCCCAGGCTCTCTAAAGCTGAGTTCGTCCACTTTGAAATGCACGGAGCATAGCATGGACTTCACTCTTTAGATGGTAACTTATTTGTTCAGAGGACCATCATGAGAGAATATGTGACACAGAGCAGTCATTGTGGAGTTATGCACTGACCAGCTGCCAGCAGCACTTGATTTCATGAATTACTGAGGTTTCAAAGTCAATGCTTTAAAGTTAAAATGGGGGTATCCTGGACAAACAAAACAGAAACACTCCAATGTCCAAATGCATCCACAGCATCATCCTGGATGACTGTATGCATGGAACAGAAACCCTGCTGTGCCCTAACCCTCGACAGCATGACAAAGGCTGAGGATCAACTTCTCACTGTTTACCTTTCTGTGAAACATATCGTGACTGAATTTTTTTAATCATGTTTGCCTTACATTTGAAAAGAAATTAACAATTTTTTTTTTTTTTTTTTCCCCCATCTCATGTTTATTGGCAGGCAATAATTCTGGTAGTGTTGCAGCTCATTTGTGCGACACAGTCTGCAGCCTACAAAGTGTGCCAGGCTCCAGTGCCAGCAGTCCAAGGGCAGCTGTGGCTGAGAGTACAAGGCTGGTCTAAACACACAACAATGACTCCTTGTGGTGGTTCTGTCTTCTGCAGGGCTGTGCCATTAACATTCCTCAAGTAAATCTCCTCTGATTTCAACCTGGGATATAACTGGGCAAAAGTCCAGAATGATTCCACTGAGCAGGACAAGCAGGAAATATGCTTCGCCCTTGTTTATACCAACACAGAATTCAATTCTAGGAGTCTTAGTAGAAGGGGAAAGTCTCTATAATACAACTGTCTTCCTCAATATTCTCATCGCCTAGATTAAAAGAAAAAAAAAAAAAAACAATGGACACCCATTCCACACACAAAAGGTTTAATACATTCAGTGAATTAATGCTGGTACACAAACTCCCTCTGCAAGGAGATGCTTTTACCTTTATTTCTTCTGGAAAAAATTAATCAGTTCATGGAGAAAAATGCGCCACCTAAAATTAATAGAAAACAGAAAGGGTATTTTTACAAATGATAATAACACCAACATGCTTCGCAATATTTTTGATAAATTTGTTATTTCTGACCTTCTGCTCTGCTTTGAGGGGGATGTGGTGGCACAGTGGGTTCGACCGGGTCCTGCTCTCAGGTGGGTCTGGGATTCAAGTCCTGCTTGGAGTGCCTTGCGATGGACTGGTGTCCCATCCTGGGTGTGTCCCCTCCCCCTCCGGCCTTACACCCTGAGTTGCCGGGTTAGGCTCCGGCTCCCTGCAACCCCATATGGGACAAGGGGTTCAGACAATGTGTGTGTGTGTGTGTGTGTGTGTGTGTGTGTGTTCTGCTTTGTTGTTACAATGCACTGTGGTACTGTTAAAGTTTGTGTGTCACTGCTTCAGAGCTGCTTGTCCTGGTATAGGTGGGAATACAGCTCAGAGTGTGTTGTGTTGGTATGCTCCCCTCCAAATTTACAACCTGAAGTTTTAAAGTGATGAAGATCATGATGTTAAACTTTAAGATCATGCCCGGATCAAACCCTTACACAGCTACTCCTGTAATGTCATGTAAATGTTTACATGTATCTCAAAAAAAAAAGAAAATTAGTAGCAAGGTGATCAGGAATCGTTAATATTCTGATAGTTTTATGCAGGTACTCGTGTGATGAACACTGGTTCATATGGTGGAAAGAAACAAACTAACTGTACTTTAGAATCAAGCATCTGCATTTAAGTGTCTCTTTCTGTTAATGTAATGCACACATTGTATTTTCTATGAGATGTACATTGCTTTGGAGAAAAGCATCTGCTAAATTAATAAATGTAAATGTAAAAGTCATGCACTAAAGAAATCAATAGAAAACTATTTCCATATTCTCCTTTATCAAGAGGAAAGCTGAAGTAATGCCCCCTACAAATTGAATTTGACCCAATGAGTTACCCACAAGCAGAGGGTGTGGCACAATGTACACCTTGGGAATAGAAATGTTTATAATTTGGCTCATGGATATATGGATATTTACAATATAAAGAAATTAACTTAATGAGATCATTCCCTATACTTTTCACTTTGCAAAACATGCAGACACACCCAGGTGCCACAGACAGTAATGCCCAGAAGGGAATACCTGTATACCTAACCAGTGTCACTGTGTAGCATTATTATCATATGTTAAAAGTTAGATGACTTTTAACTGGTCTAGATAAACGTTTTCTTCATGACAGTGTAAGGTTATGTATGTTGCAAAAGCTATTGAAATGATTATAAGAGTTAATAGTTTAACAATTATAATTTACTCAAAGAAATGGGGGTGTGGTGGTGCAGTGGGTTGGACCGGGTCCTGCTCTCCAGTGGGTCTGGGGTTCTAGTCCCGCTTGGGGTGCCTTGCGACAGACTGGTGTCCTGTCCTGGGTGTGTCCCCTCCCTCTCCAGCCTTTCACCCTGTGTTGCTGAGTGAGGCTCCATCTCCCCATGCCCCCCGAATGGGATAAGCAGTTCAGGAAATGAGTGAGTGAGTTTACTCAAAGGCCCTGTGTTCCTGTTGCAGTACCCTTGAGTAAGGTACATATCCAGTAAAAATTATCCAGCTATATGACTTTAGAGAAAAGCATTAGCTAAATCAATCAAAATTATGAATGCTAAAATGTTTTAATGCCCCTGCCATCGTCACGGTTACTCACTACGAAAGCGAGTGATAAGCATACACTTGTGCCTATTGACCTAAGATAAAATCATTTCCTTTTCTTTTTTTTTTTTTTTTTAATTGCAGTTTCTTCACTGTATGATTTTCTAAAATTGCTCTTTGGTAAATTAAAAAATTGCCTGCATTTCCTCGTGCTGTCACTGGATAGCAGAAAAAACACAGCCAGAATGGAAACTCAGATGGTGCTATAGAGGGAGAGGAAAAGAAGCAGGCAGCTTGACTGAGCATTTATAGCCAGCACATTTTTAATTTATTCTTGCTGTATCCAAGACTTTTATTGAAACTAACAATTGAATAGAGGCAGTTTCTATTATTATGATTTTTTTGCCCCAAACTACAAATATGCTGACAAACATGTTAATGTGGTATTTCAGTTCTTTTCCTGGCAATCAGTTTTGCTGAATTTAACCACAAGACATGTGGTTGTCACTTAAGATGAAGCATTTAATTTGTTATCCTCTCATGATATTCACCTTCCTTTCCCTACCACTCTGGCACCAGATAGAGAGACATGGAACCATCTTGTGTGTAAAGCAGAAACACGGTACACTAAACAGGAGGTTGTAGAGGTTACACATTTCTTCTAGTTTTGATGCACTGTTGCTATTTATTTTCTAAATTTCATTGGAGTTAAAAAAGAATATCAATCAGTGAATGTGGCATGTGCTCATTAGTACTTAACAATACCTGTAATGGTAGAAATGAGAACTTCCAAATGTAGCCAGCAAAGAGTAATTAGATTTTAGCTTTAGGATTCACCTGGCAGCATTGTGGTTGGAGCAGCTGCCTTTGACTCCGCAGGTTGCCAATTCGAGCCCTGCGTCCGGCTGTAGTGCCCTTGAGCAAAGTGATTGCTGGGCAATTGCTATGGTACCTTCACCAGGCTGTGTGTGTGTGTGTTGGGGTAACTAGTAGTAGCCCTGTGATAGACTGGCATCCTGTCCAGGGTGTGTCCCTCTCAGCCTTGTGCCCAGTGTCTCTGGGATAGGTTCCGGCTCACCGCGACCCCACTTGGGAGAAGCGGTAGTTGAAATTGATTGGTTGGCTTCAAAATCACATTTTGGTAATCCTTGAACGTTAGTTTCTTGATGTTTAATTCAATCCATTTTTCCTTCCGTCTTCCAAAGTATTTCTTCGGCCATTGACTGGCACACATCCTCAAAGGATGACAGATTCACCCACATGCTTAACAATTGAAAATGTGATCTTTTCTTCAAATGCTTGACCTGTTACTCTCTTTTGTGGTTCGAGACAAAGGGGTATTTTTTTTGTGAGTACACAACAGTTTTTCCAAATATTTTTGGCTTATCCAGATGTTGTTTTTTTCAGGATAGCTTTCTTTCTGACAGCTCCTCTATGGAGACCACTTTTGTGTAAGCAACACTGTGTTTGAGTCTGTAGACCACTGCTCCAACATAATTTGAACATTTCTAAATTTTTTTGCCATGAAATGTGGGTTCTGCTCTGCATGTCTGACTAGGTCAATCAAAGATATAAGGCAGATTTTACCATGATTTTAGGAGCTTCCACTAACTTCCAAGTCTTAATGATATATCTGACTTTTTAAATTCCAAAATTGAAGCATTTAGGCATATTTAATTGATTTTATGGCCGTAACAACTCCTAAAAGCAGCCTGTAGTTGTTAAGTATAGGCATAACATCCCAAGAGGTTTTAAAAGGGTCAGAGAATTTATTTAGCACTGGAATTGCTTTCACTTGGATTCATGTTTGGTCTCTTAAGTTAGTTTTGAAACTTTAAAAGTAATGAATCAAGGGGAGGATGACTTAGTAAATAACAGTTCATTTCGCATTAATTGACTGATCATAACATAGCATTTTTTAAGTCAGGAACTTCATAACTTACTTTACCTTTCAAACAATCACTCTTACCTTTCTATCAGAGATCAGCCTTCTTTATCACCACACTTTCAGAAATTGTGCACTGCTAGAGATGGTTGTGTGGACAAAACCAGCATAAAAAGTGAGAGCCATAAAGCAGAAAAGAGGGGGAGGCCTTGAAATACGGTCATGGTGCTGTAAGTCTTGGCCTTTGGAGTGGTCACTCAGCGGAGGAAGTCAGTTTTATGGGTTTAGTTGTGACCTCGCTGGATTTGCTTTTATTTGTAACATTTTTATTTTTATCTTTGATAAGATCAATGATTTTTTTCCTGGTCCTTAAACTGAAACTGCAAATCCAGATACAGCATTCAATAAATGCAGAAAAAAAAAACATGACTATGTATGCGCCCTGTGTTGCCGGGTTAGGCTCCGGCTCCCCGCGACCCCGAATGGGACAAGAGGTTCAGACAATGTGTGTGTGTGTGTGTGTGTGTGTGTATGTGTGTATGTATGTATGTATGTATGTGTGACATGTTGTTGACTGTTTTGGTGAAAAGCATTTTTGGAATTACATTTTCTTCTATTTTAGGCTTACATTTTCAAAGTGTCAGTGTCTGTTTTAACAATGTGATGATAATGCAGTTTTTTTATGCATTCTCAGTAAATATTCTCTGGGGAAAAATCTGCCCAACACAGTGTCCATTAAATATATTCTGCCATATACTGAAGAACTACAATTACATATCAGAATATACATAATCTAAAACATTAATAAAGCATACAATATGGAATGAATAGAATAGAATTGGTGCACATAGTTCGTGTATTGTGTGAACAAATTGTAATAGTGTAAGTAAAAAAAAACTGGTCTACATCCAGCATGTTAGTCCATACATTGATGCATTTGTTGCATAATTGGTGGGCCACTCTTGAAAAACACTTCTTTGTATCCCAAAGAAATAATGACCATCTGAGGAAAAGAGCTTCATAAAAGTCACTGATTTGAAGCAATTCTGCCAGGAGCATAAAGACTAATTCCTCCACAATGCTGTAAGAGACAGATGAATAAATGCAGGAAACATCTGGTGGTCTAACTAGTAACTGTGAGGACAATTATTCTGTCACCTGGAGCATTAGGTGTAGTATAGCTTAACAGATTTATGCATCACAATTTTCTTTCTTCGCTTAGGGTGCCTTTTCTATAATATTAGGTTTTTGTTTAGGATCCGGTGAAAATCACTGCGGAAAAAATATGCAAAAACAATCTGTCCTTCATGGCTCTGTAATTAGACTAGTATTGATTTTAGGGTCAAGTTTCATGTTTAAAATTTAAATGGTCTTTATATTTAGGGTTTGCATTTTTCAAATCATTCAGGGTTGGCAGTAAAGAAAATAAGGTTGGATTTTTACACTTTCTGAAATACTGGGAAATAACCTGTTACATTAACAACTTACTTTCCAAAACCAAACAGCTGGCTGGTTTAATTACATTTCATTTATACTATCAAACAATGGCCCTGGCTTTTTTGAAAAACAAATGAAATAGAAAATTGAATACATGTGATGTATAGGAATAAATGTTTGTCCTCAATAGAAACTTCCTAGAAAAGTCTCATTCAGAAGGGTTTCAGCAAATGAAAAGGAGATGATCTCAATTAGCAAATAGCTCTGCTAAGAGATCCACCCACCCCCACAATATCCCATGAAAATTAATCAAGTCCCATAATACTTAAGGGTTGAATCCTTGGTGCTTTAACATTTACCTGCTTATGTCATGACTTTGCATGGAGTATTGAGGACGCAAATGCAGAGCCAAGGTAATAATATTAGCGTGACCTTCCGAGGCGGGTAGGCGCAGAGGCACAGCGTGACTTGGGAGCATCTGTCATGGCAGAGAACACAGTCCGGGTGGGGTTTGTTGGCGTTGGTGTTAGTCTGAATCATGACCCAGGTCGTAGTCCGGATTACAAGGGTCGAGTTTCAAGATCCAGTCGAAGTCTAGTGATCATGGTCCAAAGGGGTGTCGTCGTGGTTCAGGAAGCAAGGGTCATGATCCACAAGATCCCTGTCTGAAACACAAGGGGTTTGATCCAGAAGGTCATGTTCCAAGGGACAAGGTTCGAAATCCAAAGGGTCTTTACCTAAACAGCAAGGCTCCTGATGCAAATATCGTGGTCCAAAGAGCAAGGGCTTCATCCAAAAAGCAAGGGGAGATGAAAACTAAGCGAATGGCATGTGGTCTCGAAGAGATTCCACAAGTGGTTGTGGTCGGAACTCCTGTTTTATATTGTTTTTTAAATGCGGCACAGGTACATGTAATGATCTTACGTGTGGCTAGCGCTGCACTTCGTATAGTCTTTCTGGCTATTTCTATTGCCTTGTCCTGACAGCTTAGGTACAATTTATATCACTCTTTTATTCCTGTGTCCATATAATTAAAGGAATGTGATGACTTCATTAAACAAGTGTGCACAGTATATAATAATTTGAGTTGAACAGTAATCACTTCTGAAATTAAGTAGTGGCTCTTCTAATGGCCGGTCTAGTGGTAACAGAGCAATAGCATTATTAGGAACATGGAAAGAAAATTACACTTAAAGCAAAGTTCTGCTGAAGGTCTTCTTTCCCTATTATTAGTCATTATTGTACTTCTTTGACAAAAACTGGTGAACTCGTATCTTGCATTCAGAACAAACATCTGCAAATTAAAGTGTATTGATCAAAAATTTAAATATTTGAAATACATTTACAGATACTGAACTTTTACTTCTTGAAAATTAAAAATTTCTAATTTTTTCTGACTGTGGTATCGAGTGTGATACAACACCTTAGTCTGCATCTCAGTTCCTGAGGTCACTGGCTTAAATGTCCTTGTAAATATATGTTCAGGCTGTGGACCTATTTCTTCCTTGCACACCTGAATAAGAATTTCTCCATACTGAAAAGATGTTTTGCATACAATTCCCCCTGTATTTGTTTAGTTACAATTACCAATAATAAACTAGTAGCTATGAAGAGTGCAGGTCCTACAAACCACAGATGGCAGAGGGAAATTATTTAGAGATCTAAGAGTCAAGAATAATAACAGTTTACTACAAATATGAAAAATTTCCATTGGTAATTTTGCATGCCTTACAATTCTTTGTTGTGCAGCACTGTGCTTAAGTTAATGAGATTTCTGAAAAGATTAGCAGGGAGCTGCAATAAAATAGCCTAAGGCCTCTCCGGCAAAGTATGGCAATTTCCTCATTATTTTACAGACAACTCATCCATACTTCATTGCTTTGACCCTACTGTGCCAATTAAAAATTGTAATTGATTCAAAATGTATTCTGCCAACAAGCCTTATACATTTACTGTATGTGCTGTGCTAAACCTGTGGTAATGCTGATCTTACAGTGTATCAGAATTAAAGTACATTACAGTCCTGTAATAAGTATCGTGCTTCATCCTGTACAGTGTAGTCCTCATGTACCCTGTGAGGCTTTCTTTAGAATACTGCCAAAATATTCTGTGTCATTTTGATTTACTACGTGAATAGGTGGATTTACCATGAAGTAATATAAGAAAGGAAATTCCACGTTTCAGGTACTTCTTGTGAATAAGCTTGCATATTCAGTTTGTTTTTGTGTACTGATAGACATTTTTTACAGCTCTGTTCTATTTTGAAACAGAAAAAATAAACATTATAAAAAACAGGAAAAATAAACATTTAGATATGGCACCAGTAGATGTATACGTTGTCATGAAATAGTATCACTATATTACAAGATGTGTTTATCTAGTAGTTGTGGACCATTTGAATTACACCTGAAAGCAAGCTCTCTCAGTGGGATCCTCTTGTGATGTGATATGTAGAATAGTATTCAGAAACACAGGCTTCAGCACTACACTACATTTTGATGCTTTGATGTACTGAGACCAT
Source organism: Scleropages formosus (assembly GCF_900964775.1). Taxonomy (NCBI): domain Eukaryota; kingdom Metazoa; phylum Chordata; class Actinopteri; order Osteoglossiformes; family Osteoglossidae; genus Scleropages; species Scleropages formosus. The sequence continues at coordinate 1,645,755 of NC_041815.1, read as the reverse complement.
CTATACTTGGCCATAGAAGCTGTTGAAATGAAAAATTGGTTAAATTGAGTTGTCAATCAACTTAAAAGCATTTTTAAGATGAGATGGAGGCTGACAAACACAAAAAGGCACAATTACTTCTAAAGTATATAAGAAATTTTGACAATTTCATATTTATAGGGAAAAAAATGTGGGGGTGGGCTTTTGAAGGAGTTAACTTCAGTTCTCTTTTTTTCTAAAAAAAAAAAAAAAAAAAGCTGTAAGCTTCTTTGAACAATCTTTCTTTTTTTCTGAAATACAAGCTAACTTGGTAAGGATGAGTCACCAGAAGAACTGCTTATGATCTTTGTACAACTAGACAAGGATGGTCTTACAAATGAGTTCTGCACTGGAACTGTGCTGCTGTGCTTCATGTGCTTTCAGAAATTATGCTGAAAGTTGATGTCCATCATTTCTGGTGCACACACACACACACACACACACACACACACACACACACACACACACACACACACACACACACACACACACACACACACACACACACACACACACACACACACGTATAAGGGGGGTGTGGTGGTGCAGTGGGTTGGACCACAGTCCTGCTCAATGGTGGGTCTGGGGTTTGAGTCCCACTTGGGGTGCCTTGCGACAGACTGGCATCCTGTCCTGGGTGTGTCCCCTCCCCCTCCAGCCTTACGCCCTGTGTTGCCGGGTTAGGCTCCGGTTCCCCGCGACCCTGTATGGGGCAAGCAGTTCTGAAAATGTGTGTGTGTGTGTATATATATATACATATAATATATAATGAATTAATATATATATATATTATTTTTTTATTCATTAATTAAAGTATGCAATACTAATTTGATCACAACTGAATTTTTATTTTTGTTTTACCTGAAAATTAATTCTAACAGTTCTGCATATTATTAGGAACACTGTTAAATTAAAGCTACCTTCAAACAATACTGTCATTGCAGTGCCTGTCAATCATGTAAACAATTATGTGTATTGTAAAATCAATACACAGTATGCATTCAAAAGTGTAGTGGAAGGAGTTCTTTGAAGAAATCTGCATATTTCACTCTCATTTAAATTTATACAGTTTGCTGATTTTCTTCATTGTGACATATAATTCTGAGGATAAAAATATGCTTTTTAATACAAAGAGTTTTAAATCAAAACATACAATCATGTCAGCAATGCATACATGATGTTATCACTCGGAACCGAGGCAGCCGGAACGGCTGTACACAAGCGCAGGGTCGTTCGTCTGGACTCAAGGGCCAGAAGGGTCAGTCGATCGGCGGTCGGAGTTGGAGAGAAGATCCCTGGATGTGGTCGGGGAACAAAGTGAGGGGTCGAAAACCAGAGGATGGAAACTGGGAATAAGGGTTGTGTGTGGACTGGACATCGTGAAGGAGGACTGGTGTCTCTAATGAGATTCCGCAAAGGTATGGGAGCTGAGGAGGGTCTTTTAATTGGTGAACGGTTAGTCAGGTGCTTGACTGGAATCAGGTGCTGTCGATTGATGTGCGGGAGTGGACGTGACAGATGTATGTACAGATGCTTGCCTTGTGGCCCTTGTGATGACTTTGGGTTTGCAGCCAATACAACACATGGCGATTTATGCAGCTAGTTGTTTCCCAAAAGATTATTCTTTGTAACATTGATAGAGAAACATAAAAATAGTTTTCACTTATGGTGTGAATATGCAACTTTACATAAAAATGTCAGAGAATATGTTTGTAGTGTCAAACTGGATTAAAATAATAAGAGAATAAAACATATGCTGAAAAATAGAGATCATAAGGTCATCCCACACAGTATCAACCCATTCAAAAATAATAGAAAAATTATGTTTTTGTTTTCTCTCTCAGAATCTTTTTAAAGGGATAATACACCCAATAAATACTCCAGATTTATAGATTTATCCAGTGCCTTATTGTGAGAAGCTGCAACATTTCATAACTTAAAAGATAAGAAACCAACAGCTTTCCCAGTAGGTATGTGACATGTGTGATACAGGTTGTCCTTCATGAAGAATGCAATCAGCAAGACTTGCAAAAATTAAATAAACTGGTCATTTAGTCACAAGCAAGCCTGGCTGAATCTTTGCCTGTGGAAATATAAAATGTAGCATAATGAATCTTACCATGCCTGATTATCAGTGTTTGCTGTTAGCCGGAATATTAGCAGCATTAACACTTCCTTCAGATTGTAACAATGTAATCCCATCATTAAAGAGTAAGAATTCTGCAATATATACATGGTATATACTTGCCATGTTTTGTTTTGTTTGTTGCTAATGATTGGTACTGATCAGTGATTAGGTTTTAAATCCCTAAAGAAACTTCCATAAAACAACTACTGAACTGTTATTGGCAAGATTTATTTATTTATTTATTTATTATTTTTTGCTAAATGTTAGATTTTGGCTTGTGCTGATTGTCCTCCTGGGTAATTCTGGTAAGAGCTTAATTCAAGTTTGAGAGATTTTTATATAATAACATCTTGTAAAAATAAACAATGCTTGTTTCAAAACATGAAGATTTGCCTTCTGGAGCACTTTTTTAAAAGGTACGACACTGAATATGTATTCATTCATCCACTCATATATTCGTGCATTTATGAAATATCACTTCTTGTCCAATGACAGGCTGTGAGAAGCATGGGTGCAAGACAGGGTGCACTCTGGATAAGACTACAGCCCATTTCAGTGCATGACATTGAAGTTTTTAAAATACATTCTGAATCCTGCTGACTTTGCAGTATTTTGCATAACTTACAGATTTAATATCAATGTTTTATGTTTGTTTTATGTTTTGGTTAATCTTGAAGATTTTCATTCTTGTGACAATGTACTGTAGTTTATACTATCAACATTTCATTGATATTCCCCACAAGTCGTGCACGAAAGGAACTGATACATAAAAGCGGAAAGTGCTTCCTTGGCAGCTCATGTATATTGTCAACATAGACAAACTGAACACAGCTAGAACACCATCAATATATTCGCAGCCCAGGAGGCTCTTTTTTCGGGAAATGGGGACAGCCATGGTAAGTGAATACTCATTAAATTGACACCGCCAAAGATTTAAACAAACATAGATCAAAGCTGCAAGACGATTTGATAACTACATATACGAGAGACTTGCATAAAGTCTTAGATCTCTTTTTATTTCTCTTTATTCAGATGGGAAATCCTGGAAACGGGGTTTTAACTGCAGCTGCATCCTAGTCTTGATATCTCAATGACTGAAATTTGGCAGTTAGGCAGTGCTTTTTGCTGCAGCTCTAGGGGCTAATATCTTGGAGGAAAAAAAAAAAACATGTAAACTGCAAACATTTCAAGAAAAGCTATAGACATCATGAAAACAACATCTGCCAGCTCTGCATTGCATGACCTGTTTCGGAGAGCTGATGGCAGCATGTGTCATCATGGTTTGGAAGGAGACTGTCAACTGACTCAGCTCAAAGAGAAAAAAAAACAGCAAGCAGTTGCCTTAATTCATTCATTAAAACCACAAAAATGCATTTAAAAAAATAAACTTAATTTAGGAAATTTGCAAAAGTGAGTTCACAGATGTAAAAGTTCAAATTCAGTTTAATGTGCAAGGCAGATGCTTTAAATGAACCCCATAAATACAGTCCTGTGTCCCAGATAACTTGCTTATAAAGACATGCTGAAGGGATCTGTGGGGTATAAGGAGGCTTGGAGTAAAACACAGATACAGAATCAATATACCTAGAAAATGTACATACATAGAAATAGATTATACAACTCAATATTATCATCATGTGGTATGATATACTCATATGATTACAGTATTGAACAGGGGTGGTGAAACAGACCTATGTAAGAAGATCTAAAAATGTGACCTTCCAGAATTCATTCAAGTTATCCCAGAGGTTGAGTATTAAGTTTTCAATTGACATTTTGGTTAACCATATAAAGTATTTATGAAGGGTGCTGATGGTGTGAATCAAGGGAATAAATCAAATGTGTGTGTGTGTGTTTGTGTGTGTGTGTGTGTGTGAGTGTGTGTGTGTGTGTGTGTGTGTGTGTGTGTGTGTTGAAATGACAAATATTTCAAGGATACTGGATTTTCTGTATATATGACATGTACATTTTGAACCTATTTTTCTCTCTGATAATTAAAAACAGCAGTGGCTTACAGTTGTACCCCATAAAATTCTTTCTTGATTAATAAGAACTAGGTTTCAGGAGCTAGTACCCATCTTTCCCACTGTGATGTATACATGTATACTGAAAAGCATGTTTTTCATATAACTCTGGTGGATTCTCTAATACTAAATGTTTCAGTATCCAAGAATTATGATTCATTATTGAATTATGTTTTGTCTTTTCACAACCCTTTCATCTCAAATTCTTCAGTAGTCAAATAAAATGTTTGAACTCTGTCTTTTTTGAGAAGCTATAAGAAGCTTGGCATCATTGATATGGTGATTTTTGACAGAATAGAGTGGAATGCAGAATTTAATGTTGCATTTTTACTGGTGTTTCAAAGTGACATCTAGGAATCTCTCAATATCACAGTGAACTGCTCAGTTGCCATTGGTTTTCAGCAGGCTCATGTTAGTGCTATCAGTGTTACATTGCAACAAGTCTTTGCACTCTATCATGCCAACTGAAGCTGTTTTCCCTTTTGGCCCTTTAGCTGATGCTTTTCTCCAAAGCAGCTTATAGTGTTAGGGTTACAATTGCTTACCTATTTATACAGCTGTGTAATGTTAGTGGAGCAATTCAGGGTAAGTATATTGCGTAAGGGTACTACAGTCAAAGGTGAGGATTAAAGCTGCAACCTTTGGGTCCAAAGGCAGTAACTCTAACCACTACGCTACCAACTGTCCGCTGCAATCAATATGTGTCAGTTCATCTATGGTATCATATCAAAAATATAGCAGTTTGAATTATCTACATTTTTATTAGATTTGTTCGCTTACAACACATTGTGTGTAATATTGTGCTTGAGCAGCACAGTGGTGTAGGTGGCAACTGGTGCATTACATCTCCTAGGTTGTGAATTCATGCTCAAATCTTGCTCACACTGTGGTGTTTGCATGTTCTCCTCAGACTCACAAGTAGGAAGGAAGGTGATGGTGAACCACTTATACGCCTCTCCTTATTTTGAAAACCACAGGTACTGAAAGTTGAATTTGAACTGGCACCACTTACCCTTACTGTACCTTAATTCTCTGATAGATTTCATAGAAACAGCATTATGTACTGCAGTATATGCAATTTCTAAGATGCTGTTAAATTGTATTATATTACCATGTAAAATTTAAAAAAATTATTATAGGGCATGATGCAGGGTATTGGACAAGTGGTTATTGATCTTTGATTATTGCCTGTTAGAAGACAGGCTCATCTGATGTGAACAGCTGTGTTTTGGTGAACAAAGAACAGTCATTTGCAGGAACTGCTCATCCAGTACAGGGTCACGATGGTCTGCAACAAATCCTGCAAAGAAGGGCAATCACATGCATTGTCACTCACATAAACAGGCACTGAGGGCACAAATATACCTCAAATTAAGGTCTTTGGGCTGCAAGAGGAAAATGGAGTACCCAGAGGAAACCCACAGAACTTCTTAATAGATCATAGTGGCAGTGAGACATCAGCTCTTACTGGCTATGTCTCCATACCACCCGAACAGAGAACAACTTACATAAATGAAAGATAGTAGGTGAACAAAATGAAGAATAGAGTAAAAAAAAAATTCTGTATATTTTTAACAACTAAAAATATTAACTGTTTTGCCAAAAAAAGAAAACAAATAAATATCATTTGTAATCTGCAACAAATACAGAAAGTGTACATTAAATGACATGAATATTGCTGCCACCGAGGTCTGTTGCTATAAAAGTAAAAACTATTGGATGGGTTACATCTATACCTGCTCCACACTGATGTATATTTTTAGGTACACTGCTTTTGTGTGTTTCTACCTGCTTTCATCTCTCAAGCAGCCTTCAGCAACCACAAGACAGAGAATTAAGTTCTTTGCTACAGAACTGTTGCATCCAATCCAGCACTGAGATAGACAGATAAAGAGTTTATCAATTCCAGAGCCTTGATTTTTCAAGTGTCACCAGATGTACTGCTACACTACGTTACATGTTAAAGGTTTTCAAAAACAGTGGTTTCATTGATGTACTGTTGACATCAATATCCATACTTTCATATCTGAATAGAGCAAAACATGCTAGGTAGAAATGTAATTGTGATACATTATTGAAACAAATTCAATATGGCTCTTAAATATATATCAAACTGTCTATTAACTTAGACCGCAACTGTGTGCTATCAGTAAGAGCAACACCAGTAAGATCTAGCTAACATTTATTTGATGCTTTTCTTCAAAGATACTTAGAATTATCTACCCATTTGTACAGCTGGATAATTTTAACATTGCAATTCAGGGTAAGTACCTTGCTCAAGGGCACTACAGCTGGAGATGAAATTTGAACCTCCGAGCCCAAAGGCTGCAGCGCTTAGAACTGCACTACCAGCTGGACTGCTAGTCTTTACCTTAAAAATTAAAAATCTAGATGTTATTCCTCATATCCCATCATATGCTGCTTAATGACGTTTTGCTTCACAGCTGACTGGATAAACGACGGTGGTCCCACAAGATTTTAATAGAGCTGAAAACTTCTTATCGACTAGCAATGTCGTAGCTGTTGTGAGGTCGTGGTGCAACGTGTTACTCACGTGTTTGTGGTGGTGCTGCTGTAAACAAACCTGCTGAGCTGCCAGTCGTATAAAAGTATAACACATGCAATTATGTACAATACATACTACTTGATAACACTTATGTTACTGGTTTATGTTTTTACTATACTGTACTTTTTATTCTATTTTTATTTACTCTTCATCCTCTTTCTACTTAGAAAAAAAGTTTACTGTAAAACAGTATGCTGTGTTACACCGGCAGCAGCGTCATTAATCTCGTGTTTATTGCGTCTCTTGACTGCATTGAGGCTATACAATCTAGGTTTGTTTAAGTACACTGTATGATGTTCACACAACAACGATATAGCAGAATGACGCATTTCTCAGTACGTATCCCCATCGTTGAGCGACGCATCTCTGTATTCGTTTTTGTTGTGGGTTCTGTGCACCCCGTGTACCCCGGCACAATATCTGCAAGATTAAGTGAATTATTCCCTTGTTTAAGTTTATGTCATGTATTTAGTACAGTGTGCCCCAGTATTGATCCCTACGCTGGAGGGACTGTTCCCATGCCAATCTTTTAAGGAGGATCTGACACGTCAGTATGCTTCATTTTGCCTGTGGTGGTCTTCAACTTGCCAATCCTTGGTTTTCTCAGCAAGAAAGGATAGTCTCTGAGGAAGGAAGAATTACAGCAGATGCCATCCTCATGGTTGGCCGCTGCTCATCTCTGCTATAGGCCCAGTGTGATAAGTTTTTGAAGCGTCCCCAGCCGGTCCTCAGATGTTATTCACAGCAGAGTGTTGTAGCACAGCAGTGTGAGGTGGTTTAACCCTTGAAACAACCCGCTACCGTCAAAACTGATGCTGCAACAGCATTTACATTTTCGTGTAATTATTGAAAAGACATCTAAATGTTAAGACGTCTTTTTTCTAAGTAGCTTACATATTGTACAGGTTTGTCAAGGCCTGTAAAAAGTGCACTAATTATGCAGACTTCCTTAGAACTGCACAACAACTAAAATGTACCCCTACAGTAGTATAATGCATTGAAGAAATCAGCAACAATCTTTCACAATGCACCATTAACCTCAGAGCGAATATGTAGGGGGTTAGGACATCTGTTCTGTTTTAGTGGTCCTGTTTGAAAGTTTCATGCAAAAAATTTAATGTCTTGTGCAAAAAATACAAACTTATAGCAGAAAAAAAGTTTTAAGAGTAACTGTGGGAATAGAAGGTAAGACCGGATCCCTCCCTTACACTCCAGAGCTTATCTCTCATGTATCTTGACTTCTGAGGAATAAAGCCGCAGGTAACTGCCAAGGATGGATAATCATAGCAAAGCCAGACAGAATCAGCTTGAAGAGAAAATCTCCTTGTTATTCATTAAGGTAATCCACGGTGCAGGAGCTCGATGGAGCCTGTGTCATTCCCCACTACCTCCCCAGCGCTTTCTCCTTCCTAGGTTTCTTCATTTGTCTCCAGGGTTACTGTTTGTGCAGTACTGCTGAAGTTACATTCGCACCATTAATTCTGAGGAAAGGATTTCTGGGTCACTTTCAATGTTGGCTAGAAGTTCATGCTGACGCTGCAGGATGTGAGTTGATGGATATTCAGATAAAGGAGTGCATACCGACTTAAACATTTTTAAACCAAGAGGATAAAAAAGTGTTTATTTTTCCCATGTCTTTGAAGATGACAAGTATGTATGCTTTGGATGTTTTATGAAAAGGTGAACATACCTGTGATAGGCTATGAAAAATATAATTTTTATAAAGTCTGTTCTTATCAGTGACCTTTGTCGCTGTATCTTTTAAAGTAAGATAATGTATAAAGGAATTCCATAAGATTTTGTTTCAGGAAATGAAGGAAGATTAGGAAAACTCCAAAACTTTGTCTGTCTTCGCATGCCAGGTTTAATACTGAAATGCATGAAGCAGAAGTTCTTGACAAATTATTTTTTTCCTTCATGTTAACCTTAAAAGTTACTTTAAGAATCTAATATCAGTTTGTGAAATGTTTGACTTAGCATATAGTATATACTATATAATGTACCTTTCTATGCATTAAAAAAAAAACATTTAAAAAACACTTCTGGATACACTAAAACATCTTTAATGTAACAAAAGACCAATAATAATAATAATAATAATAATAATAATAATAATTTCATTACATTTACATTTATTCATTTAGCAGATATGTTTATCTAAAGCAACGTAGATCTTGGCAAAAGTACAATTTATGCATTGCATTGAGAGAAGGAGGCATAGCTACAGACATGAAAGTCTCAAGCAAACCTAGTTTGTTCCCTACCACTTGCTATACTGAGGTTCATCATTCAAGTAGGTGCATAAGACACAGACAAATCCCAATACCCACACCATTTTTTTTTAAGTTTTTATTAAATATTATAAGATACACAAATGAGCAGTACAATACCAGAGAAATGGCTGAATAAAGGTTGTATCTAGGGATGCTTCTGAAGTTACGAAGCATGAACAGTTACACCATAGATGATCTGAAGAGATCTTGCGCAAAGTGGATCTGGAAAAGGTGGGTTTTCAGACCATTCTTGAAAACAGACAGAGTTTCCGCAGTTCTGAGTGACAGGGGAAGGTCATTCAACCACAACGGACCCAGAACTGAGAACCTCCAAGCTTTGCCTTTCGTGTGCGGGACTACCAAGCGAGCAGAACTAGATGAGCGAAGGGGCCTGGCTGGGGTGTACCGGTTGATCAAGTCCTGTAAATAGCCGGGAGCAGTTCTACTGATGCATTTGTACACAGTAACCAGGGTTTTGAATCTGATACGGGTAGCTATAGGAAGACAGTGCAGAGATATGAGTAGAGGAGATACATGGGAGCACTTTGGCAAATCAAACACAATTCGTGCAGCAGCATTCTGTAGAAGCTGCAGAGGTTTGATGGCATTAGCAGGAAGATCACACAAGAGAGAGTTGCAGTAGTCTAGACGGGAAGTCACCATGGCCTAGACAAGTAGTTGGGCGGAGTCAGTAGTGAGGTAGGGACAGATCCTACGAATATTATGCAGGATGTATCTGCAGGACCGGGTTGTGGCTTCAATATGTTGAGAGAATGACAGACTCGCATCAGTCGTAACTCCCAGACTCTTTGCAAAGGAGCTAGGCGAAATGAGTGAGGTGTCCAGTTTGGTAGAGAGATCGTGACAGGAGGACAGGCCAGCTGGGAGGTAAAGAATCTCTGTTTTGGAGAGGTTGAGTTTGAGGTGGTGATCATACATCCATGAAGAGATGTCCGACAGGCAGGCAGCAATGCGTGTGGAGATGTCTAACGCACCAGGTGGAAAGGAGAGGAAAAGCTGGATATCATCAGCATAGCAGTGGTATTTGAATCCATGGGAGGCTATGACCGGACCGAGGGAGGAGGTGTAGATGGAGAAAAGAAGAGGACCCAATACCGAGCCCTGCAGAATACCGGTTGAGAGAGCCAGAGGAGAAGAAAGAGAGCTCCACCAGACCACTTGATAGGATCTGTCAGAGAGGTAGGACTCAAATCATCTGAGTGCCACACCTTTGATCCCAAGCTGGTTAAGAGAGGAGAGTAGAATCCGGTGATTTACAGTGCTGAATGCTGCAGACAGATCGAGGAGGATGAGGACTGAGGAGAGGGATGCAGCTCTAGCAGCTTGGAGAGCGTCATACTGCCAGAAGGGTAGTCTCAGTGAAGTGACCAACTTTGAAACCAGACTGGTAACCATCAAGGAGATGGTTCCGGGTGAGGAAATCGGACAGTTGATCACAGGCTGCCCGCTCAAGGGTTTTGGGCAGGAAGGAGAGAGGAGAGACTGGTCTGTAATTTTCAACCAGATTGGGGTCCAGGGAGGATTATTTTAACAGAGGTGAAATTAGAGCAGTTTTGAAGGCAGCTGGGAAATAGCCAGTGGAGAGTGTGGAGTTGATGATAGAAGAGATGAAGGAGGAGAGTTGCGGGGAAATGTTCTGAAGGAGTGATGACGGGATCAGATCAAGCGAGAAGGTGGTGGCTCTGCACAATATCAGGAGGTCAGCAACTTCAGATTCGGAGAGCGGCTTGAAGTTGGAGAGGATAGCTTTGCAGGGAGGTCCAGCGCAAACGGGGCAGGTTGATGGTGAGAATTTCTCAGTGATCGCTTTGACTTTGTCTCTGAAAAACAAAGCAAAGTCTTCAGCAGTGAGAGAAGAGGGAGGAGGAGGTGGTGGGGGACACAGAAGGGATGAGAAAGTGACAAAGAGACTGTGTGGTTTTTTTGAATGCAGACTGTATTTTGTTGTGGAAGAAGGAAGTTTTAGCTGAAGAGACAACAGACTGAAAAGCAGCTAAGAGTGACTGGTAAGCATCCAGGTCCGATGGAGTTTTGGATTTACGTCATCTTCGCTCTGCCACGCACAGTTCGGTCCTGTTAGCACATAACGTATCAGACAGCCATGGGGTAGCAATGCGGCGTGCTGGTCTAGAAGACAAAGGGCAAAAAGAGTCAAGGGTGGAAGACAGGGCAGACATGAAAGTGTTAGTAGCATCATCTGTAGATAGATATGAGAATTGCGGAGCAGAAGGGAGAGCGGCCAGAGTAGCAGAGGCAAAGCAAGAAGGTGAGAGAAATTCTAAGTTGCGGCGAAAGCTGACAACGGGTGCAGGAAGAGACGAAGAGTTAGTGGTGAGGGAAGGTTGAAAGGAAATTAGGAAGTGGTCAGAGACATGCAGCGGAGTGACAGAGAGAATGGGACAGCCACAGTTGCGAGAAAATACAAGGTCAAGACAGTTGCCCGCTTTGTGAGTAGCAGAGGATTGGGACAAGGAGAGATCAAAGGACTGTAAGAGCAACAGAAGGCCGCTTGAATGAATGTCATCGACATGCAGGTTGAAGTCACCCAGGATAATCAGCGGAGAGTTGTCCCCTGGCAGAGAGCTCAACAAGATGTCAAGGTCATCCAGGAAGCGGCCAAGAGGGCCAGGAGAGCGATAAAGGACAACCACAACAAGAGTGATTTGGGCAGTGATAGAGACAGCATGCCATTCAAAGGAGGACAGATCATGCAGGTGAAGAGAGAGAACAGACTATTCGCACCAGGGAGAGATGAGCAGGACTGTGCCTCCACCTCTGCCGGAGGAACGAGAGGTGTGAGAGAAGGAGTAGTTAGTAGAGAGTGCTGCAGGTGTGGCTGAGTTGTCTGGGGTGATCCAGGTTTCAGTTCGGGCCAGGAGGTCCAGTGAGAGATGGAAGGCATAGGCTGGTATGAAGTCAGCTTTTCTCACAGCAGACTGGCAGTTCCAGAGTCCCATAGAGAAAGTAAAGCAAGGTGGAAGGTTTGACATGTGAGGATAAACCAGATTGCTGTAGCAGCGAGAGCGCCCAGGTCTCCGGTGGTGGCGATATCCCACGGCTTGCTTACCGTAGAAGACTTTGATGGCTGACATGTTGGATGCATGTTCCCTTGAGGATAACTGTAATGATGGCCTTCCTTGGAGGACTCCCACAGGTATACTCCCTTGCCTTTGCACACCGAGTCTTCGCATGGTGTCGCATCACGACATGAAAGCGCGGTGGGAAAAGCGGTAGCAAAACAACTACACTTACCAGAAACACCACGAACAGCAACAATGCACCTCCAATGCAAAATATAATGCACAGTGTTACTACAGTATTTATAATAGAGAGAGACATTGGAACAGAGCCTTTTACGTGCTCCGTTATTTTCACTTTAAAATTGTTCCGACTGTTGACCAACTGTTGCCTAATGCTTTCAAGTTCAAGTTGAAGTTCAAGTTTATTGTCATAGATACAAGTACCATGTACATGTATCATGAAAATCTTCCTGAATGCTTCTCCACAGACTATGGGCAAGGACAATAGAAATACTGCACAAACAAAACAATGACAAACAAAACAATGTCAATGACAGTGAGGTGTGCAACAGCAATAACAATAAATAATGGTAACAGCAATAACAATAATGCCAGTTGATAGTCAGAGAATTCAGAATGACAGAATGAGAGAATGAGAATGCTTAAAGTGATAGTGTAATTTACCAATGTGCTTGGGTGGAGCAGTCCAATTCTAGTTGCTAAAGGTGGCACATTGGTTAGTGTTGTATAGTCTTACAGCAGTGGGGTGAAAAGCTGTTCCTGTACCTAGCTGTGCAGGTTCGAATAGACCTAAACTGTTTTGCAGATGGCAGGGAAGAGAAAAGTGCCTGTGCGGGGTGACTATGATCTTTCATGATGCGCATCGTCTTTCTGAGGCAGCTGGGTTTAGGTGTTCTGGACTGCTGGTAGCTGTGTGCCAATGATTCCCTGAGCTGTTGTGACCACCCTCTGTAGGGCTTTCTTGTCCTGTATGGAGCAGCTGCCACCCCAGGATGTAATACACCCTGTGAGGACGGACTCCACAGCACACCTGTAGAAAGTGGTGAGGACTGTACAATGTTCATTGGCGTTTCACCATTTTCCGATCCCTTTATTATTTCCACTTTAGGTTTAATCGTGATCATTTTCCTTTCCTTTAATGCATCTCCATCGCTTGCTTCACATTTACACTTTGGGGCCATGGTTAGAAGGGTAAAAACAAAAAAATTAAAGCCAAATACGGTAACACACAACAGCAACATGGTCCGACTGAAAAGAAGGAAGACTTTGTTGAAGAGTTTGCTCACGCGTCACAAAGTATCATTCATTTATTATTATGAATCATTATATGTAACTCAAATTTTTTACATAATGGGCTTTATGTGGGGTGGTTCATAACTACGGATTGTGCGTAAAATGGACGTTCGTAACCCGGGGATTGCCTGTACTGCTATACATACGGTCCCTTAATCACTGTGAATATGTTCAGAGATTTTTCCAGAAGAAATTATCTTTAACCAAATGTTTGCTTTTTAATGCTTCTGAAGAGTCCTAATGCCATTACTGCTTTAATAATGGCCTAAATTTGAAAGTGCATCATACTAATTATTCTATTTTTGTACTAGATGCATATTATGTTCTCAGCTTTACCTGGTTATTAATTGTTCTTTTTTAAGGAAGAAGCATGAAAAAAAATCAACAAAGACTTTGTCTAATTAGAGCTGTTTGAAGTCAATGTTGAAAGAAGAGGCAGAATTGCAGAAAGCAGAACAGAAAGCCATGAGTAAATGGTTGGTTTCATTTAGAAGTAAATCCATTTACCAAACCCTTTTCCTTCAATTATCAAGAACCTCTTTTAATTGCACCATATGCAAATGTGAGATATCTTGCTAATTAAAAATGAAAGTTTCATGCTTTTTTTTTTCACTTCGCTGCACTTATAAAGGGATGTCTGAGAGAGCACATCCTGCTGAAAGCAAGGTTTACAGCATAGACTTTTAGAGCATCCTCAAAGCCTGTTGCTCTGGGTGTCACCAGAAGCCCATTCTCTTCACTTGTTCTTTTTTTTTTTTTTTTCCACCTGAATGAAACTGGAAGATGTACTCTCATTAGGAGATATCCTGCTAGTATAGTATTTCCTAATGTAAACTGGACCTAGCAAACCAAGATTTATCACCATTGTATCAAAGATAACATTTGTAGACCCTTAAAATGATAATGAAAAAATACTCTCTGCACAGTGAATTCAGTTAGGATTGCTTTTTATTTATTTATTTATTTATTTATTTATTTATTTATTTAATTCACATTAAGCCAGCCAGTGTGGAATATACCTAAGTGATCAAGTATGTGTTTGCATACTTATTGTACTTTTTAAAATTATCTTTCTTAATATTATTATTATTAACTACAATATCTAATGTATAATGTGTGCTGCCCCCACACCTTCAGCAATGTTTCTGCAACAGGCTCCAGATCACCGCAACCCTGCTTAGGACAAAGTGGTTAGTAAAATTAGATGGGTGGATTACTTATAACTTACAACCTATGCCTCTAATATACAATGTGTCAGTTTAGAGGTCAGAAGTAAACATGGCTAGTACTCCTCCTCTCCCCTAAAAATTGTAAAGATTGATTCTTTTTGCTTTTTTCAATTTAATTTTGATATTATACACGTTACTATAATACTCGTTTTTATTTTTTCATGTAAAATTAATATCTATTAATTTTTTTGTTAATAATTTAAAGATATGTCCATACTGCATAATAACATCTGCAAACCCAGGAAAAATTGCACCTCAGTTTATAATTTAGTCTGTAATCAGACGTTGCAGATATTTTGTAGCTGTGCTTGGGTATTACTGTGCTTATAATAGGAGCAATCACATCACTTTGCTACTTCACTACACAACAGTTGTAATTATTTTTCCTCTATAAGGATATCAAGAATTATCATGTTGTCCAAGCATGTTTGTCTTAGCCATCTGTGGACCATGTTCTTTATGGCTGGTTGACATGAGTGGTGGTTTTTGCACATCAGTCCTGAAAGAGATGCAGTCAGCTGTGGATCCAGAGCGTTGCAGGTGTACTCATATGAACAGTGGTGGTTACCATAGATAGGAATAGAACACCTGGGACAGAGAAAGAGGAGCAAGATAAATTTTTCATTGTTGCATCAAAGAGCAGATCTTAAAAATTGTCTGACGTGCACAGTCCAACACTCAAACCTGTTCTGTTTTCAGATACTTCTGAAATCAGCATTATTGATAAAGATAAACTGGGCATTCTGAGTTCAGTGGCTTCAAAAAAGTGTTTTATGTGTGAATGAGTTTCGCATTTCAGATTAACAAGTTATATAATATCCCTCAAATGGTTCTTTTAATGCACACTGGTCATAAGGAGATCATGTACTATATAACCCCTATTACCTAACTTTACAAAACCTTCAAGGTTGCTCACTTTAAAGAAAGAAGAAAACTGCAGTCTGTACAATAATAATAATAATAATAATAATAATAATAAAACTTACTGTTCACAATTTGCACATAAGAAGAAATGTGTGCTCATATCTGGCACATATTCATACCAAACATGAGTGAAATGCTGGAAAGGAGAGTCAGAGCAAAAAAAAAATCTGAATATGTGTAAAAATAAACATTATGCATCAGTTGATGTATACAACATGATAAATAACAATTGATTACATTCTTAAGCTCTTTTCCTTGAGAGAACAACACATAATATGTAGAAATTTTTTAATATCAAAGTGCTTTAAAATTTCATAATATGCTTATTAAAGATACTGACTTCTTTGATTATTGTGTATCTGACATGTTTATTGCACATATGTGAGCAGCAGAACAAGAAAATATTACATGAATTTGCACTGAAAATTTAGAACACAGAAGTTCAAACAGAGGTCTTATCAAGCTCATTTTAATTTGCATTTTCAAATTTTGCTCACTTTCCCCAGTAATAGCAATTATAATTATTTTTATTATTATTTTCAGTATCATTAAGATGGAGATCTTGCCCTAGAGCCATACTGTATCAGTGTAGAATTTCTGCTCATTAATAGTAATGGCTTTGACCTTTTCTCACCGAGTTATCATTACAATATTGCTCTACTAAGTATGCAAATGAGTAAGGTAGAAAGTGATGCTAAAATACTTTTGATCTTTATAATGAAATGCTTTTAAGATTCCTTCAAAGTTCTATTAAAGTGATTAATTCCCAAGAAAAAACTATCCATTTCACTGTCAAATTCAATACCCTGGTAAGAAAAAAGGGGGGAAAGCCTACCTAAAAGCCTACATAATTTTCACATAAAAATGTATGGTGAAGAATGATGGTATTATTATTATTATTATTATTATTATTATTATTATTTAGCCTCATCACCACCATCAGTCATCCCCATCATCAGAGTGAAATGAGCATTAGAACACTTTTATTTCTGAATAATATGGTTTATCATAGGGTTCTGGAGTTTATATTTTATGTTTTATTGAATGTCGATTTACATTTTATCTTTATTTGCTTAGCTCTAGTTTTCCTCCTTAGTGACTTACAATGTTAAGCTGCTTACAATGATTCATTTACTTACACAACTAGGTAATTTGAACTGAAGCAAGTACTACAGCAGGAGTATTGAAACTTGACTTGTTTCATTACAAAGCAGGAACTCTGACCACTGTGCTTCCTGCTACACAATCAAATATAACTTTTAAACATAGTTTTTTACCATTTTTCACTTGACAATGGATAAGCATTCTTAACATGAATACAAGACAATAAAACAGAAATTGTTACAGGTGTACAGGTATCCCTGGTATAAAAAAGTGCCTTTTACATGAAGTTCAAGGTACAAGTGAATTCAATTTGTACTTGAACATTGGCATAACAAACTGTCAACTGTCACCTGAATCGGTTTATGAGAACAGACATTTCAATTAAATAGTATGCACCTTGGTAACGTTGCACCAGTTGACCTTTCTCTCCAACTGTGATGCATGGCTTCTCCTGCACATCTGAGGTACAAAGAAACCCTTACTTATTTTTTGACTTTCGGCCATGAAAAACATATAATTTTCCTGAAAGACAATATCATTGCAAATGACTTACTTGACTGCTTGACTTTGGACCACACTGTGTCTCTTAGGACTCCTTGATCCCTTCTCTCCTGTTTAGGAGAATGGGGACCTTTATGTAAGATAACATTAATGGTGAAGTGCACTTGCTCATAAAAGGAATTAGGTTTGAAAGGTGCCCAGAGCAGTTCTGACATTCTACACTTATTTTAGAAGTGTTTAAAAGATAATGCAGGAAATTTGCATGCTTATTATGTAACTGTGCATGAGTGGTCTAGGCATCAAGGAAGACTGGGACAAAAACAGGAAGGAGAGCTGAATGCAAAGCAAATATAAGCACATATTGTCTTTCCGTAAACTGCATCACACTCTCCTCTTCCTTCTTCAAATCCCTAGCCTTGGCCCTCTTGGTGTCAATGGATCATGTGTCGCATCCTAGAGCAACAGCACAGCTGCAGTCTTACAGGTGAACCTCATGGCTCAGGAAGGCATCATTTGTTTTTCTTGTTGAAATGAATGGTAATGAAGAGCTTTTTTCCAAAGACTTCAGTTTACGGGCAGATGTTCAGGAGAGAATTATGCTTGTTGAGTGAGGGAAGTGTGTATATTGTTCCATTTATCAAAGTCTGCAGTATTTCTATTAAAATCTCACTAGAGAAGTGTCTTTGCGTTACTGACTTTACGGTTTATTCCATCAGAATGGAGCGAATAAACATGAAACTCTTCTGCTTGAGCACTTTCATTAAATGTAATTCTAATTGCCTCAAATTAGAATTAAAGTAGCACAAAATGCCTCTTCAGAATTTATTTTTAATCTCTGTTGCCATCTGCTGTGTCATAAAACTGAGGAGTACAATGTTCCAGTTCTCCACATTGTACCGTTTTCAAGAGTTACAATTCAAGACACCACAGTTATCATATATCATGTCTTTGCAGATGTGACTAATACGTAAGAAAGTAAATGGGAGGAGTTGAAATTCTGTAGAAGCAATGGCAACTAATTATTTCAAGTAAAATTAGAAATTGTTAGCAGTGATTCTTCAAAAATATTCTTTTGACTAAATGTGAAAGTATTTTGTAAAATTTATTTATTTTAAGTAATGTCTGAATGCATAAATCTGAACCTTCCATTTAAAGTATTATTTTCTGTCTCACTGTCTATTACATCATTTTTGTTGCTACCTTTTACCGGATTGTGAAATTGGTGCATTTTTACTGTACTGAGAAGTAATGTTAAATACAATTAAAGGTTTCATCTTAGCATGGATTTTTTTTGCCTTGGTAGTGTACTGTTTGACAACCTGTTCCAGGGCTCTGACTGTAACAGGATTGTTCTTTAATTCTGACCTGAAGGTTTCAAGTTTAAATCCTGGGCTTGCTGCTATTTTTTCACCCTTGAGGAAGGTGCTTAGATCAAACTGCTCTTGTAAATTCATAGCTATATAAATCAGTTTGGTGTGTACAATTCATATAGTGGCTCCCTTGAGAACAGCTATGCATTAGCGATTGATTTTCTACTGGCAAATTGCAACAAAATTTGAAAACTGTTCTCAGAGTTTTATCCAGCATTCTGTGTATATGCCAAATTCATGCCACAATGCTTTTTCAAGCTATAAACTAATAGTGTAAATATTGTTATATGTAGATCTAAATATATCTTCAGGAGTTAAAATGAAGAATTAACAGTAACAGTTTATGCTTTTATTTGCTTCTTCATCACTTGCAGTTACAATGAAATTCAAATTATTAGACACAAATGTTGAGATTTACTTCTCAAATTGACTTTCAGATTACTTTTGTGAGACACAAAGTAAGATTGCTTGTCTTTGCCAGGGTCAGGTGCACCAGAGCCTATCTGAGAATGACTGGATGCTAATGTAGGAGGGATACAACCTGTACAGGAGATCAGTCTGTCACAGGATAGCCAGAGACCCACAGCCAATTCAGTTAAACTGCATTTCTTTCAATTGTGGGAGAAAACCCACAGAGAGACAGGTAGAACATGCAAACTCCACACAGACTGAGCTAGATTTAAACCTATACCCAAACAGCCCAGGTGCAGTGAAATGTTGCGGCTTCCTGCTGCGCAGCTGTACTGCGAGGGAAGGTTCTGTTTCAGAATTTTCATATAACTTTTTTTTTTAACTGTCATGCCAAAAATTTGCATGATGACACCTTGCCCAATAACTAAAGTAGAATATTTTTCATGACCTCATATGCTTTTAAACAGCTAAAGGGTATAATGTTTTTATCATTGTAAATATATATTTTCTCTGAGAACAACTGTTTTTTGGTTATTGGTTGAACTTCAAGTTTTTAAATCTCAGATTGGGAGATTTTACATTAAGCTTTTTTAATAGCTGAATTTTATTTATTCATTTATGAATGCATCACCTTAGAGTATAGTTCAGGCACTTGATATAAAACAGTTTCTATCAGAAGTGGAACTTTAATTCCAGAAGTGTGAGAGTCCACTGCAACAAAGTGGAATGCTGTTTTATATTTTCTCTTTCATGTTTCACAGAACCCTGTATAAACAATATTGACCATATTGAAGTTAATTGCTATACTATAACAGAATATTGCAAAGACAGAAACAGAAAGAAGTTATTATAGATAGCAGTTCAAAGGTTGTTATTGTTGTACCACTTAGTCAATGCCAGCTCTTCATCACCATATGCAGTAGCTGACTTATGAACTTCTTAGTTACAATTGTTTTGCTGTTACAGTTTTTTTTTACAAGTATTTAGTAATTATTTTTCTTAAAGAGAGCTGGGACACCAGTTCAAATCTTTATCTAATGATAGAGGTAGTGAATAATAAGCACTGCCTTAAGGCTTTTATAAGAGTAAAGGAAAAAACAAAAGATGAAGAAGCAGGAGGTGATCCTATGGCTTGTACTGCTCCCAGTTTCGGAAGTGAAGAGTTATTGTCTATGTTTCAAGGTAAATAACATACAACTCATGTTGTTTTAAATATTTCTGACAATTTTGATATTATTTTTTCATTATACTTGTATAGGGTATTGTTGAAATTTGTGTGATGTTTGGGGTTAAATTCACTTGCATTTATTCACTTAGCAGATGCTTTTCTCCAAATTGAAATAAGGGATCACTTGATTAACAAACAATCCAACTCTTAGTTCCAAATAAGTTTGTAAGTAAAGGACAAACTGCATAGATCTTTTCTAACATATTGTAGCATCCCCCCACAGAGCTACTAGAAACTAGCTTGAAAGACAAGGTAAAAGAAACATGCTCTTTGTTGAAAGCATACATGTCCCCAGCAGCAGCCTTAACAAAGACACTTCAGACAGTACAAGACAGAGAACACCTCATAATCCCCCTGGGTCACTCCCAGCCCCCCCGCTGCACCCTATGGTTAAGGGGTCCCCCCCCCCCCCGCCCCCCGGGACTCCCCAGAATCCCACTCTTGAACACTGAACATAAATAGGACGACAACCAATCAGAAACCACACACAACTATGTACACACACATAAACACTAATGCCAACTATTTACACATTTACTCCCCTCAGCGCTGTTACAATATTATGTGATTCACTTAAATTCTTACACTTAAAAAGGGTGTCCCCATTGTCCTCGTGTTTGAACCCATCCACCCATGTGCTGTTTATTATCTTTTCACTCCAACTTTTCCAAATGTTAAAAGTTCAATGTCATATCATAGTCAAAAGAAATCTATGCATATCGTGTTTCACTCCTACAGTGTATGGCTTTCACATCCATATTGTGTTTCAAAGAATACCACAACCTAAACATTTCCAATTTTTTTTTTTCTTGGTACGCCACCATATTTGTTATTCTTTACCAGATCAGTCTTCACTGTACATTTTCATTGCTAAACCCCTTCCTGTGAATATTTGATCTCAGCAAGCAAAAGTTGTCCAATTTTGTATCCATCAACATAGGTTGTGGTGGTGGATTATGTACACATGATAATTTGCTGTGGAATTTCTAAATCAAGAAAAGGGATCATTCTCTTCAGCCTTCCTGACAAATTTTATGCCAAAATACTCCTTCCAATAGTTGGACCTCAGATTCTGAAAAAAAAAAAAATGCAGATTTTTCTAGTTCTTAGAAAAGCAGACTTGCTGTTCTCCTTGGCACACGAGTTTGAGTCGACATGAGAACACCCCAATCCAATCCACTTTTTTTTTTTTTTTGGAAACGCATATGACCGTGTCCATCATCATGTACTATACAAGGTATGGCAGGTATACGGGCGACAGAGACCACAAATATATGCTTTTTAATCCCTTTTTGAAAAGTCTGGATATTGAGAATATCATGATAACAGCTGAGGCTCAAAGGGGGCTCATTTAGGGAAACTTGGGATGGTATCTGCCGTTTTCAGATGATGTCCTTTTAGTTTCATCCGACACAGCCTTTGGATTAAGTTCTTGGTTCACCTATGGCTGTGAACTTTGGTAGTGGCAGAAAAAGGATCAGCGATACAGCCTGCTGAAATAAGATTTCTATGATGACAACTTGAGTCACTCCCAGGGTACAGGGTACAAAGGGTTGTTGCTCCTGCAGATTGAGAGAACTTAGCTGAGGCGATTTGGGTGTATCATAAGAACCTTCCCTGATCATGTCCCATAGGACTTATACTGAGAATCTCCAACTCTGGGGAGGAAAGTAAGGTTGGACCCTGGCTACTCAGCCTGTCACCACCACGATCCTATTCAGGACAAGCAAGAGAAGGCTGAACTGAAGATAATAGTCTAAACTGAAAATTTGAAATTTACCCATTATTAAATCAACATAAAACTTGCACAATGCCAGTAAGTTAGATGTAATAAAGACAAAGGGTTGTATATGGTCAAGTAAAAATTTGGTGTCCAGTTTCCATGGGATTTTTGAAAGGTTTCTTCTTCCAGAATTCATTTTCTTTAATTGTGAGACTGTAAACTGCTGGTAAATTTTATTCTTCCTAAAACATTTGATGCAGTAGCTGATGCTGATATGGTATACTTTATTTATTACTAGTGTAGGGAGTTGTAGTTTAAATATCTGCCCATTGTGGTCAGTTAACTAAACAATCATAAATGTGAATGAAAGAGTAAGTTATGCAGTAGAACCAGAAATACATGAGTTTATGCCTTTTTGTTGTGAAGAAAGAGAAGAATCAGAGGAATATTAAAAAAAAAACAAGTTCTAAAACATACTTTTACATACCACTGAGTAAATAACAGACAAAAAAGAGATGTGAATGGAATATGAAATATATGGCAAAAACTTTAGTGCTGCTTTGTTGCTGTAATAGCCATTGTTTATGGTATAGCAATATCATTGCATGATACAGGACAATGGAATTTGGCAAGAAAAACCAAGCAAAAAGGACACAGCATTGTCTATTAAGTAAAAAAAAAGAAATTAACCAATACATCAAAGAATGTGTAAGCACTCATATGGTTCAGGCACTATTATGGTTTCTGAGATAGTTGAAAAAATTCCCTTACTTGTTTTAAAGACTATACATTTATTTATTTTTTTAGTTTGTTTTTACCCTGCTGTCCTTATCCCTTTTACACAGCAACATCTCAAGCTTAATTTGATTATTTTTGAAACAGATTATACTAAATAATCGATATAGAGAAATAGATATTAGAAATAGATCATTAAGAAAGTTAAGTGCGGAAGAATGCAAGTCGGTACATATTTCTGTGGAACAGTAGGTACCATACTACTTAAGGACTTGTAACGTAAAGGTCATGAAATCAAACCAGGAACAATGTAGTGTAGTGGTTACAACTGCTTCCTTTAGCCCCAAAGGTCACAAGTTTGAATCTCACCTCTGACTGTAGTATCCCTAAGCAAGGTACTTACCATGAATTGGTTCAATAAAACTTGCCCACCTGTATAAATGGATAAGTAACTGTAGATATCTTAACACTGGAAGTTGCTTTGGAGAAAAGTGAATGAAGGTGCATTACACAGTGTTCTTCAGTGAGATATTTAAGCAAAGTGTTATTTCAGTAAATATCTATTTATCTGTAGTGAGTAAGAAAGCAGTCCTGTAGTCTAAAATGGTCTGGGAATCAGAATAATTCACTCGCACTGCAATAATAACCAGGATTAGAGATACAGAAAAGAACCCACTCATCCACATTCTGATCCTAAGATGTGCCATCTTTCCACTGCCTTATGCTTTTCAGAGCAGAAAGCTCTACAACATTTCTTCCAGTGAAACATATTCATTGAATTTTCTTAACTAAGGTCAAAGACCCAGCATGCACTGAAAAATTCTTTTATTGTCTAAATGAGAAAATATAAAACTGTTTCTTTTGTAAAAGTCAGTGCTGAGCCATGTTACAAAGTCTCGAATTTGTGAGACACTAGTTTATCGTTTTTGTCAAGGTGTCACATTAGCTTGCATTTTGTGCTGTGCCCCAAAAAGAAGATGTAATAAATAATCCTACATAATTTAGATTAGTTTTGATTTCATTTTAGATTACATACTGTATATGTTGATGACTTGGGAACGCAGTGGATAAGAAATGAGAGAATAGTAATAATCCTTGAAATTGCATGAACTATGTCCAGACTACACAAATATCTTGCTCTGACCCTGCATCCTGGAGTCAGAAAGAGGTCTGAATAAGTAAGAAAATGACCTATGACATTGCCTGTCCGTACCATATGTGTCATGAAGGTGTGCTGAGTGTGCAGTTCTAACCATGGCATCTCTCATTTGCCACCTAGTTAATGACAGAAAACTTGTAAAGTAACACTGTCTCCAACTTTAAGTGAAAGTATGTGAAATATCTAAATACTAAATGTATGTAATACATTTAAATTCAGTGTGTTATGATCTTCAGAAGTTTCACAGCCTGTTTGTAATTAGTCGTACAGTATGTTGGAAGATATAACTGTTAAAAGAGCAGCTCGCAATGTGCCGGGTGACAACTAAACTTCAATGCTCGACAAATGATCTAAAAGGGTGAGAAATCCAGATTCACCTTACATTCAAATAGTATTTTACTATAAATAGGCAATGAAATGCTTTTTTTGCATGCAGCAATTATCAGTTGTGGTGCTTTTGCTTCAGTGACTGACCTTTGATTTTATTAACACTTCTTGAAAAATTAAGTTCGGATAGGAGCTGAAGAAGGCCAACTTTATTATTCTTGTACAATGTCCATTAAAGAAATTTTTCAAGCGTCTGTTCTCTTGATGGGGGATGTGGTGGGTTGGACCGGGTCCTGCTCTCTAGTGGGTCTGGTGAGTCCCGCTTGGGGTGCCTTGCGATGGACTGGCATCCCGTCCTGGGTGTGTCCCCTCCCCCTCCAGCCTTACGCCCTGAGTTGCTGGGTTAGGCTCCGGCTCCCCGCGACCCCGTATGGGACAAGCGGTTCAGAAAATGTGTGTGTGTGTGTGTGCGCGTGTGCGTGTCCATAAGATTGATTGCATAAGAAACACCACTGAAAGCTTGAAAAACATTTTCTTTTAAGCTGTTGCATTTTGTTTAAGAATTTCTGATATTTTTTCATTGTAGAGGCTAGAGCCTTTTGAAAATTTTAAGGAAATGTAATGCCTTTTTATGTGTGTACTTACGAGTATATTTATGATAAGAACAACATCACATAGCCCTTATGGGGTACTGATGTAGTCATGCGGTTAACATAATTTTATCGATTTAGAATTTAGAATACCTTGCATCTAATTGGCTTTGCTTCTAACGTGCCAGTATACTGGCGTATGGAGTAATAATGATAAAAAATATTATTTGTTAATGTGCAAATAGGGGTTTCAATCTCGGTGATCAGTTTAGAAAACATTAATAGTCAACTAGATCATTTATTACTTCACAAAATTAACTTGCGGGTAGGTTACTCCCAGAGCATTAAAACCATTTATATTGAAAGAATGTGTGATAACTTGTATTATTTAGTATTGTCCACTTCCTGAAATTATACTGTGTTAATTTAATCAAAGAGGTAAAGTGGCTGGCACTGCTGTTCCACAGCACCCAAGCTATTTGAGCATAGGTTCTAGTTCGGCTGTGTCTGTGTGCGTGGGTTTCCTCTGGCTGCTCTTTCCCAGTTCCTCCCTAGCTACCTAAAGACATGTGTTTCAGGTTAACATGTGACTCTAATTTGCTCATACTGTGTGACTGTGTGAGTGAGTGTGTGCGTACATTACTCCCTCCGATAAACTGATGTTCAATCCAGAGTTTGTCCCTCATAGCCTTGCAACCAATGGTTCCAGGGTGGACCCTGCACCATTATGACCTGGCTTAGGCAAGAGGTTCACAATGGTGAATGAGTGGATGATCTGATTAGTTACTACAGAGAAAAAGTCACAAAACATAATATATAAAATACAGTTTTTTTCCTCAGAAGAGTACAAGTCAAATAATTTTTCCATCCATCCATCCAGTTTTTGCAATTGTTTATCCCTCTTTTTAAGCATTTTCAGGAAGCCTAATCTCTTATATTCTGCTTAACATAACAAGACACACCACTGAGTCACTCACTATCCCAAGCAGCTTCTCCCAGGGTAGCGCTGCACTTGTCAGCAGTCTGTCCCAGGTAAATAACATACACCCTAGACGGGATGCTGGTCCTTCTCAGAGTAACTACACACACTCATTCACTAACTCAGTCTCACACTGTGTGACCTTGCCTTAACACACATATTATGAACAATTCAGTCACTTATTCCCTTGAAACTTATTCAGCTGTCTTTGGACTATGATAGGAAATCAAGCCATGCAGATTTGCAAAAACACAAGAAGAACAAGGTCTGGGCAGGGACTGAACCTTCATCCAACTGCTAGCCCAATAAATTTGTTTATTTTAAAATAAAGTATTTACTCCTTATTCCATTATTTATTTAAAATGGTTTATGATTAAAATGTGCTGCCAGTACAACCCACCAGCAGTTAGCAAACTAACATAGAATACATCACCGATCCATCTATCAATCCATCCATCCATCGTCAACAACCACTTGTCCTGAACGGGGTCGCGGCGAGACAGAGCCTAACCCAGCAACACAGGGCGCAACGCTGGAGGGGGAGGGGCAGGGGCGTAGCCAGAACTTTTTTCAGGGGTAGCCAAGTAAGACCCAGTGATTTCATCGGGTGCCCAAAAAAAAAACAAAAAAACAAAAACACAACTGACTGTGGCATGCTGTACCAAAAGCAAATTCTACAGACAGAAATTCTATAAATTCTACAGAATTTATTACAAATTCACACAAAAAATTACAGTGGCAGTACTTAGAAATGTCTGTAAAAACTTTATAATATTTAATACAATCCTTATTCTACACTATTTATATATTTAGATGCTAATGATGCAAATTGGGTATTGGAAATTATTTTTTTATGTTTACAAATTCAACTGATGTAACCTACATACCTGGTGGGCAACGACTGACTATATGAGTGTTTTTGCTCATCTCTGATATTTGTCTGATGTGTGTTGTGTCTGTAGAGCTTCTCCACAAGCTCCCTCTCCAACTGTATCGCTGCGTCCTCCTCGTCTCTCTTAGCACCGCACATTTCCCCTGCTTCTTCCCTCTCTGTAGCATTCATTTCCCTGCCTCTTCATCATTTTCAGTTTTACTGGTAGTAGTCTCAGTTTGAAAAAAAAAAAGTAAAGTATCTTCATCTTCCTAATCTTCCCCTCTTTCCTTTTGCCCTCTACACTACAGTTTAGACAAACACACACCTATCAAGAAACACTTTTATTATTATTAAATTGAACCGCTACTTAGAAAAAACAGCGACAGACTCATAATGTAAGTGTATTATGATGTGGTAGCGTTATGTGTGGTAACATTATTCTTTAAAATTAACTAGCTAGCAGTGGCAGTAACTTTAGCTAGCATTAGCCTACTATTAGCTAAGTTATGCAATATTAATAATGGTAAGCTAATATTTGTTTGTCATGATGAAACATTGCAGTACCTCAACTTTAACAAACTTTCACGAAATGGTAGTGACATATAGCAGGTACACACACACACACACACACACACACACACACACACACACACACACACACACACACACACACACATTTTTCGGAACCGCTCGTCCCATACGGGGTCGCGGGGAACCGAAGCCTACCCGGCAACACAGGGCGTGGGGCCGGAGGGGGAGGGGACACACCCAGGACGGGACACCAGTCCGTCACAAGGCACCTCAAGCGGGACTCGAACCCCAGACCCACTGGAGAGCAGGACCTGGTCCAACCCACTGCGCCAACGCACCCCCCACCATATAGCAGGTAAACAACACATATTTTACTTTCCTGAACACTGTACCCTCTTGCGTTGCTCACTTGCGCTGGACTTGGCTTCAGTAACGGTACCGAAATTGAGTTTTCCCGCTCCTACTCCTCCCTCACATACACAGAGGTTTGTGCCGTGTGGGTGGTTCGCGCAGCTATTCAGTCTAATAGCGCCGCATGGAACACTATGTGCGTCATACAAGTTTGAGCGGCAAAAAAAAAGGTCACCTGTCAGTGTGGTCAGAGTGCTTTGCGCTTGAGGGGTGGCCAAGCTTCAGTCAGGGGTGGCACTAGCCACCCACGGCCACCACATAGCTATGCCCCTTGGGAGGGGACACACCCAGGACGAGACACCAGTCCGTCTCAAGGCACCTCGAGCAGGCCTCAAACCCCAGACCCGCTAGAGAGCAGGATCTGGCCAAATTTGCCACACCACCACACCCCCGACAACACTGTGTGTTATATCACACTCTTGGGTAGGATGCCATGTCCAGTAAAACATGGCTTAAAAAATGGCTTCTTGTTTATACTAGGTTTTTTTTTTTTTTCCTAATATGCACATAAGCAAGAAGCCATTTTCATTATCTGGTTTGAAATAGTGCAAACAGCTATCATTATGATTATAATTACAGGAAGGCCAGAGAACAGCTTTCAGTGTAACCACAGTTACCTTATGTAACAGTTGAGTTGATCTCTGCATGTTGGTATCATTATCCTGAGGAAACACATGGTGTCAGAATTACCATTATCACATGTGAATTGGCTTGCAGTGTTTTCTGTCTGTGGTGGTATTTCATGTATAAAAAGTCTGGTTAAAGAGTCAACTAGTCAGCCATTTCAGTGGAAAAATCATAAAAATGAACACTGTCCAAGGTAATAAACTGCAGAGATTTCACAGCATAGTTTATGGTTGTTTAATTCCCTGTCTCTAGTAAAAAAGTTAATTTACTCCGTAAAATACCACCACATTTTTTACAGGGAAATTATTAGGCTTTAGAACACAAGTTCACCTTTCCCTCATAGAAACACTTCAATATGGCAAGAAATGATAAAAAGGACTGCTGGTGAGAAAGGACTGTTGGTGAAAACATTAAAACTGTTGTTCAGAAAACAAGTAAGAGGCTTCCTTTCAGCACTCCTGGGTGTTTTCGCTAGGGAGTCTGTTCATTTCGTTCACAGACATAGGACTCACCTGCTGCAATAGCGTCCCAAAAGTTTGAAAACTTGAACTCATTCAAAATGAGTAAAGGGGAATTTTTCCAAATGCAATAAAACATTAAATGCTCCTACTGCAGAAAAAGAATGTTTTAGTAACAATGTGTTCTTAAACAAAATGAGGAAAACTCAATTCTCATCAGGGAAGCACTTCTTCAAAATGAAAGCCACAGTTCAAAACACAAGCCGTCCGGCAATAGATTTGAAAATAGCTTTTTTTTAAACAAAATTAAGATATAAAGATAAAGACTTTAGAAGGCACCACATTCCTCTGTTTAGCATGGGTTTCCCTGAACCAGAGAAGAGCTCCATTGTTGTTTCTTCAAATGGCATTCAAAATGTAAAATAATAAAATCCATAAGCCAGATATCTAAAAGTGTCTTCATCCAAGGAGAATTCTCCAGTCCCTCTGCTTTGTGGATAGACCCCAGGCCACCATGACCTTGTACTGGACAAGCAGTTACTAATAACGAATTCATAAAGCTATAAAATGTAAAGGTAAGCTAAAAATAACAATTTTGTTAAAATGATTATGAAATGTCTTAGTGTTATCCTTGTTATACATAAACATGCGTTTTATTTTTGCATTTCAAATTATTTAGATGACATGATTTTTGTCTGTGAACCTATTTTTTCCATAAGAAGTGATGGTTGTTCAATCCCCTGTGAAGAGAAAATCAACTAATGGGGTTATTTCATGGAACAAATAATCCTATTATGTGAAGTGTGGGTGTACTTTTTCACTGTCCTCTTTTTGTATTAATTCTGTTTTGTTTTACCAAATTAAAGAAATTCTGAGACAAAAGATAGATGATTGTTCATGATAATGCAAATCATAGATGAACATCCAAAATATTTGGGTTGCATTTTTTTAGCTCTTCATATAAATGAGACTGCTTCTATACACAAATTAAATTATGGGATGAACCCTTATGAAACATTTGTCTAACTGCAGCCAGAAAATCCATTAATGATAAAAAGGTGATGATGAACTGTAGAATCTGTGCAAGATTACTTTCGGTGTTTAAAAAGTAAGCAGTAAGCCCTTGTCATTGCTCATCTGGCCTACAGTAACTCCCATCTGGTGAGCTTCTCTCTTTACGTAACCAGAGCAGATCATCCAATCCACTCCAGATCCTCGTCTTTATCCATCACCCGCTGATTCAGGCTTCACTTTCTCCCAAAACTGTCATGTCTGGATGCAAGCTGAACATCTGGTTTAGCACAAACAGAATGCCCCATTTCTACTCCTGCAAAACATGTGTTTTTGGTATCTCCCAGCTCTGTTTTAATACAGTAGGGCTGAAACTACAGACGCACATGTGATACTGTACAGTACTTAAAGATGAAGAACATGTAGAAAAAAGGGATTTTCCTCTGTAAAAATATTCAGAAAACGAGAAATCTGTTATCTCCTCCCCTCTACAATATTATCCTGAGGAACTGCTGAATCTCGACAGTACATAGAAACACACAGCTAAATCTTGAAACACTGCATTCATGCTTTTAAGTAATATGCAAAAAAGCACAGCATTAGATAAATTGTTTTTCTTTTAATCTAGTTTATAATTCTCAAAAGTCAGTCTCTGTTTGTATTGTTAAAACATATCTACAGCAAGAATGTTTAAATTGGTTGAACTGGGACAGCACCAAAAAACAAAATTCATGTGTATCGTAGACACAGAATAGTAAGACACTGGTTTAAGCCTTTTTTTTAAGTTAGCCAGTGTGGGAAGCATTCAAGATATTTTATTTTATTCAATCTCCATTAGTTTTACAGACTTTCAATAATTAATTGTAATGCACACCAACAAATTACTTTATGAACCATTTGCATTTTTCAAATTTTAAGACATCGATTATTTTGCCTGTGATTTTTATGATTATTTTCCCCATTGATTTGTTTAGTATTAGTGTGCAAGGTAGCCTGAAAACAGCAACCGCAGTGCACAGAGGTGTGAATTATACCATTTGATGTTAGACCATATGTTATGTATTGTTTATTTTATTGTTACAAAATTTAAATGCACTGTTTTGTGCAGTCTTTAAATTTTTAAAATCCATTTCAAAATGTCTGTTGCCAGACATAGGAGCTATAAAATATAATTTAAGTGCAGTAAATGGCACCATTTTATTATTCAGATTAAAAAGGCAAAAAATGCTGGTCTGCAGCTAATTGTCTTAACAGGGTTAAATGAAATAGTGTGCCAGGCCTCAAAGCTGTGGAGGACGACATGCGAACAAAACCTCTCCTCCTTGTGCAGTCATGATGCATGTGTGTGGGAAGTGACAATGGATCGTTGCCCTCCTTCCTTCTCCAGGCTCTTTGCTTCGCTGGAATTATTCAGAGGAATTGTGCTATAAGGGTGTCACAGGGAAATTACTACTTTCTTTCATGTTTTATTTATATCTCTGTGATAATGTTGTTTTTAACTGTGCATTAAAGATTTCATATTTATTAGCAGGCACATATTTGGGGTTATATTTCACAGAACTTACGCGCTGTTGTTGGTGAAGTTACATTATATTTTGCATCTTGAGTTTTTTATTAGTAGTTGGCATTGCCCAAAAAAATATTAAAAATAAATGTTTAGTTACTCAGCATGGTTAAAAGTACATTACAAATTCAGAGTTGTTAGATTTCACAATAAGGGATAAAAAATAAAATATAACAAATTACACTAAAGTACACCATCAAAAGCAACTACAGAGCAACTAAACAACAAAAATTAACCACAACAGATAATGTTTAAGATATGACAATGTTTAAAGGGCAAGTTTATTTTACTTTTTAATTTTTTTTTCTTACTTTTTAAAATTTTTTCTATTTAATTTTTTTAAGTTGACATTTCTTTCTTGAAAGAGCAGATTAAAAGCTTTTATTAATACTAATTGCTTTATGTAATGCTTTGATCATTAGCAACTCAGAACTGCTTACAGTGATTTAGCCATTTATCCAGGTGACTCATTTTTACTGGAGCAAATTAGAGTAAATACCTTGTTCACTGGTACTACAGTAGGAGGTAAGATTTTCACCTGAATCCTGTGATACAAGGTGGCAGCTGTAGCCATTCATCTACCTGCTACCCTTGAAACCTTAAAAACAGTTCATTTCCGGATTTTCAGTCTTGCTTTGTCAGAAACAGTATGAAGAGTTTTGTTTTTTTTTTTTTTTTTTTTTTTTTTTTTCTGAGATATGGTGAGAAAATTAACAGGTCTTACTATGTTCAGAAGGTCACTCCCCCACTGGGGGACTAAAGCGAGAAAATGCTTTCACTACCCTTAAGTGAAGGTAGGGCCAGGTGACCTGAGGATTCAGAACACAGAAGCACTGCATTCTACATGTGTGTCATTGCCAGTCCCCTGACAACATGTAGGCCCAGAACAGAGTCTTGAATCTCACGAAGGCTGTTTGGAGGAGCCACCAAGTGAAGGTTAGCAGTGGCATGACATAGGATAATGAGCAGCTCAACTCCAGAAAAGCTTAAGTTGGAAGTGTAATAAGTTATGTGTAATAAGTTTAGTTGGAGAGAAAGGATGTGCATGACTGAGTTCTGTCAAAAACTCTAACCCTGTCAGGGAGGTCCTGTTAATGGGACTAAGGTTGATTTGTACATTGCTTTTTGACTTAGGCAGTCATGTGATTTCAATGGGTATGAAGATACTTTGGCGAAGTAAAGACATGATGATACTACATTCTTATTTACATGCAGTTGAAATGTTGAGTTTTTGTTTGTTTTTTTTTTTCCCCATTCAGATGAATTTACATTTTATTTTCAAATTTATGTTTGCATATAGCAAGAAACACTTGAGAAACTAATAAGGTGGAGCAGTGCACGGATGGTGTGACTGGATATTGGCTCAATTTCTGCTCAGTCTTTGTAAAGTTGGCATGTTCTTCAAATGTTTTAGATGGGTTTCCTCCAGGTTCTCTGGTTTCCTCTCGCAGTCCAAAACATGTATTTCACATTTATTCATGACTCTATATTGCTCATAGTGTATGTAAGTGCTCTTCTGTCTAGAGAGGTGAATGCAGGGGCTCATGACTGACTGCAGGGAGTTTATTTCAGTGCATCCTGGACTGAAGTAACCTTGGATTAAGTTGTGAGTAAAGAACCCCCTAGTAATCACTGTGCAGCACTTAGCTGAAAAGCATCTGCTAAAGGGGGGGAAGCGCAGTGGGTTAGACCGGGTCCTGCTCAATGGTGGGTCTGGGGTTCAAGTCCCGCTTGGGGTGCCTTGCGACGGACTGGCATCCCATCCTGGGTGTGTCCCCTCCCCCTCCAGCCGTATGCCCTGAGTTGCCAGGTTAGGCTCCGGTTCCCCACGACCCTGTGTGGGACAAGCGGTTTAGAAAATGTGTGTCTGTGTGCATCTGGTAAATGACTGTATGTAAATCAACACTTAATTGCCCTCTGTATTCATAACATTTATAAGAATTTCCATAACATATACCTTAACTGATATTGCACTCACAAGACAAGATTTGTTAAGTTCTGCACTCAAAAATATTAATGGGTGTTCAGAATGGACAAGTAGATTTTTATGCATTTTGTTCGCAGATGAAGAATGGTATGTAACGTATGTACCTTTGTAGAATGACAAGAAATAGCTAAGTACACACACACACACACACACACACACACACACATTTTCGGAACTGCTCGTCCCATATGGGGTCGCGAGGAGCCGGAGCCTACCCGGCAACACAGGGCGTAAGGCCGGAGGGGAGGGGACACACCCAGGACGGGACGCCAGTAGATGCTAGGTAACCATAGAATGCACATTGTTTGAATATCTGAAAGTTACTATTGCATGGACAAGTTTTCAGATAACTAGAAACTATAACAAATAGCAAATGCCAATAAAAGCGTTACTGCCACAGTGACATTTTTGTTAACATTACTCTCCCAAATCCCCTAGATGGTAAATGAAGGAAATATTTTTCCTCAAGACATTATCATATATACTTTTTTCTATGAATGATGGCTTCGAATCAGTCCATTTTCAATGCAATTTGGAGTGGAAGGTTATGGCTACAATTTTAAAGGGGTTCAAAGCACCAACTTCAATTTTTTGTCTTTTTTCAACTTAACTAAATATATTATATAATGGGCTTGAGGCCCATGAAGATTTAAAAATCAGTCAAAACTGCTTGTGGCCTGTCTCTACTGGCTGGTTCATAATCTCTGTTAGTATAATAAAGTGATCAAATTGTGATAATATGGGATAAATCTAAGGACCATATAACTGTTGAAAATCACTGTGACAAATTTCCAAAAAACTAAAGCAGGAAAAATTTTATCTTTTTAACTGAAAATACAATTGCAATAAATGTAAACATGTCCGTAACCATAAGGAAAGTTGTACTTTGGTTACAAGATAACTCACAATATGTTTTTTTTCTTTTTTTTTTTTTTAAATTCTCTGGTTGAAAGCTTGAAATTTAGTAAGATACAAACAAGCTTTGAAAACCTGTTTTTGGTCATCTTATGTTTTTTATCATTGTTACTATGCTGGGTGCATGTATACTTGTTAATAAAAACTGACCGATTAATTAATTACTTTTTTCCCTAAAACAAATTTGAATAAATTTCCAACAGCACAGTGTATAACATTGTTACTTAACATTATGACCACTATATTTCTATGCTTTCAAATAGTATAACCCTCTCTCCCTGTAGCATGTCAAAAATAGCTTAACTTCTGGTTTTAATTTTAGTTTATGTTTATGAAGTATGAAAATATTGCTGTACAGCATGTACCTCGACCAGTCTCATGAAGAGAATGATGTTTGTTTGAAATATTTCCATAAAGGATTTCAGTGGGTGAATGACCAGGGGGATAACTACATTTTCAGATGCTTTGATCCTATAATCTGCTGATTTCACCCCTGTTTTTTATTTTCTGCCAAAAGCAGATTTTCTTATCTCTGTTTTTGTAACTTTGGGCTTACTTTTCTTATTTTTGATTTTATAGAGTGCCATGATAGTCATTTTTTGTTTTTGTATTTCTATTGAATAATTGTACAAAAATTGATTTGATGTTGACTTTTCAATAATTTCCAAAAAATTTCTAATAACTCGTTCTTGTGAGTGTACAAATTTTAATGCGATCGTTAATACTGTATCTGTTAGAGCAGACTCTGCTTGGAAAAATCTTGTTTCATTACAGTTATCTTAATAATGTTTTGGGGAAATGGGGGAACTGGGTTGTACTTCTGGGTCTTTGAGGTTCCTGAATAAAAAAGAAAAAAACAAATTTAAATTAATTATTGATAAAAGTATTTGGCTTAAGTATTTACCCTCGTCAAGGCCACAACAATCTGGAGCCTGTCCTGGAGGCAAACGGCACAAAGCTTAGCAGGGTACACCCTGGACTGGATGCCAGTCCATCACAGGATAGCCATACTCACACATAGTCACACATTAAGCGTGAGTTTGATTCCTCATTTCCCCAGAAAGACATGTGTTGGGACTGTGGGAGAAAAGCAAAGGAAACCCACATGAACACAAGGAAAACATACACATCCCAAAAAGGATGAGTTGAATGCAAAGTTGCACCCAGACAACCCAGGCACTTTGAGGCACTAGGCTCACCCACTGCATTACAATGGCCTTCCTTATAGGAATGGAAATTTCAATTAAAAAAAGAACCTTTTCACTTAAAGCATCACATCAGTCAGCCTCCACACAGGGACAGTGTTAGGTTTACATATTGAAGTTTGTCTCAAAAGGAGCCGTTTTGCAAGACAAACCATCTAAAAGCATATCTACAGTTTGCCAGAAAGCCTGAGTGACCCAGCTGCAACATGGGAAAAGTTTTTGTGGTCAGAAGAGTCCTTGACAGCTTTTCAGTGAAAGCTCAAAAAACTATGTGTGACACAAACCAAGTCAATGATTCAACATATGACATTATGATGAGCTAATGGCCAACAGCCAAACTTACAAAATGCAATACTTTAACAGTATAAATTACCAGACCCTTCAAAGAAGACTTGCAACATGTGGTGGATTACGGATGTATAGTATAACCAAAAATAAAGCTACAACTTAAGCAGTATCCGAAAAAATTGAGCATCAAATTATTTTGAAGCGAGAGTGTAAGTTTTTATTTTTTAATGTTTCATCCAAAAATTTAGAAGTTGTTTTTTTCACGGAATTTATAAAGACTTCAGTATATAAGCATCTCTCACTGAATAAGACAAACACACACACACACACATTTTCAGAACCGCTTGTCCCATACGGGGTCACGGGGAACCGGAGCCTACCCGGCAACACAGGGCGTAAGGCCGGAGGGGGAGGGGACACACCTAGGACGGGACGCCAGTCCGTTGCAAGGCACCCCAAGCGGGACTCGAACCCCAGACCCACCGGACAGCAGGACCGTGGTCCAACCCACTGCGCCACCGCACCCCCTCTACTAAGACAAACACATAAAATTATAATATTTCGTGTTAAGGGTTCTGCAACAAATAAATGTTCACCTCTCATTCTTACAGGTGTTACCTGGGTATAACTGTAAATACAGCCATCATGAAACTTGTGTTCAGATTTTGGTTATATGTTATGAAACTTGTTTCATATGAGTCAGGGGGACTTGAGGTGCAGTTAAAGAAGCTAAGCTCATTTTATTATTTTAAAAGAAAATAGTATCTTAATTAATTAACAATACCATCGTTTTCCTCAAATACCTTTTAATTAAAGACTTTTGATTAAAATATCCACATATAATGTTTTGTGTATCTTACAGTATGCTGCATATTTAACTTTTATGGCTTCTGGAAAGACAAATCATGCTTAAGACGAATACAATTTTTGAAAAGCAGCTACTATAAATGTCAGTCTCTATGGTTACCACTTGCAACCTTTTGATCAGAGTACAGCTCTGGAAATACATAATTATGTCTGATAGAGATAACAGAAGAAAACAAGTAGATGCTAAAATGTGTCAATGAAAAGCTCTATTCCCATATACTGTACATTTGCATTCACTTTTTAGAACACCTTTTCTCTACTTACTTACATACCAGAGAAGACAATGAATTCATTTAACAATAGAAAAGGGTGTCAAATAGAGGCACACAACTGAAAAACTGTATTGAAATTATTGTGTACTATATGTTTTTGTTACTTCATACTAATGTAAGTGCTTAAAACAGAATAAGAAACTTTGTTGGAGATCCTAGTTGAAGTGTACACATGTGAATGCAATGCACCAATGTTGCAAGGAAGGGTAAGGTTTATATTTTTTGAGAAATACTTCACATCAATATCGAATATTACATGTGCTTAAATTGAGATGTACCTCTCATCCTCTTGAATTTCAACTACCGATTTTGAACTATTATTGGTTTAAGCTACCAGTTACCCCAGTTTTCATGTGTTCACTGGGTCATGATAAAGTTGATTTTTATCTAATAATGACTAAGGTAATAATGATAAAAATGGCTTTTGCTCGTGGATTGTGTTTGTGGAACATTATTTATCTATTTCAAAGTTCTATATGTCAGTCTCATATGTAAATAAGCACTGCTTGTTTGTGAAAGTTCAAAACACTACTTATGCTCATGATAGGAAATGATAGTGGGTATTTTTGCTACTAATTAATTGCATTTCACTTGCAATTGATGACACTACCTGCCTATGTGGGTAGAGTTTGGCATTCTATGAACAGAAGCATAGTCCAAAGGAAGTTTGAAGCCTCTGTAAAAAACAAGACCTCTCCAATGCCAAAAGGTAAAAGACAGGATATTTATTTCACAAAAGAGGAAAAGGAGACAGTTTGACCCATGGAGTTAAGAACAGCTAAATGCTGAGAGTAATGTGACTAATGTGGTCTGAATGGAGTTTAGGGGCTACTGAAATTTGAAAAATGTTGTGGTGTTTAGGCATTCACTACTTGGTAAACCAAAACCATGGTCATAAACCAGATTGGAACTACATCCTTAGCCAGTGGAGGGAAGTAACGAAAGCAATATGTTCCTATTCTTGAAGTAGTTACAATCACAGTGGGTTGATCCTGAATGAGCAGACAGTTCTTATTCAACATCGAGGCCATCCAGGACAGAGCTCTTGAAGCTGTAGTTCTACAGCACCCAAATTAAGAGGTGAATTTAATAGATGTGATCATCTGACAAAGTCTTCAGATACTGAACCTGAAAAAAGTTTCTTTTTTTTTTCCCCCATACATAAACGGCTATGGAAATGTTAAAATGTGACAATAGCCTAGCTGCAAAAGAAAAAATGTAAAATTACTAAATTTGTCAGTTCCTGTGAGAATTGGCTGTTTCAAAATGCTGGAATATCTCGACTGGTTTGTAAAACTTGCGCTGGACTCTGATCTTAAATGAAAGCTGTATAGATGTACTTGTATAAGTCAGTATAACACAGTCAACTTGGTAGCCAAACAAAAAGACATAACCTAACTTGTTAAAAATATTACTGAGAACCATCTGGACACATATTCTTACACGTAAACTTAGTGATTTAAAATTTTATCTACCCACATGTAACCATTAATTCTTGAATAAATTTCTTGGCTCTAACTGGTCTATACACTTAGTTCTTCACATGGATCTAACATCAAACAAAAGGACATTTTATAATTCAAATTTATCAAGTTAATTTCTAGTAATAGTCTAGTAAGTCATTTCACCTCAATTCTTGTAACTGTAAAGTATGAAATATGAAAAGGGAATGTTCTATGAACATACCACTATTGCAGCTTTTGACTAAACTACATATAATGTATACTTAAAGATTCAGATATGCTTATACTAAAGATATTGTGTGTGTGTGTGTGCGTGTGCAAAATTCTTCTATGCTCAGCAGAGATACATCTTGACAAGATACACACATATTTATACATGTTTTTTTGTCTATTATTACTGTATAAGATACACAATTATATAACACCATGCTACTCACATAAGTGGAAATGTTCTTCTTACTTTGTGACAGTGCTCAACTTTAAGTAATTGTGCTCCAGTGAAACCCAACGTCTTTTTTTTCACTTCTGTGGCCAGATGTGAGTGAAGTGTTTATTCCAATGATTTATTTTAATTGAAGTTTTCTTGAGGTTCTGAAAAAAATTATATAATTACAAAGTATGGAAACCTTGGACTGTGAAAGGACTGGGTGTAACACTAGGACTGTCATAGTCATGGGGTACAACAAAACCTTCCTTGAAGAAGGAAAAAATTTGGTGGGTTGGATAAAAGGAAGTAGAAATATGAAAAAAAGAGGAAAAAAAAAAAAAAACTTTCATTACACTTAAATTCAATCAATAAATTAGAGGCTTCAACCTCTCTTCAACAGTTTTGAATAATTAACAAAATGTCAACATTTAAACAATTAATAACATTGACTACAACTAATTTTTAAAAAAAATAAAACTCAAGGCCAATATTCTTTCATAAAACTGCATTGTCACATGAAAGTTAAAAATTATAATTGATCTGATAATTCTGAAATTATTTGTGCAGCAATGATTTCCTGTCATATGGATCCATAGGAAATGGATTGCCTACCAAATAAGTTTTCTTTTTTTAACGAATTAAGCGATTTTAAACTGAACTCCAGTTTCAGAGGTTGAACTCAGATTTCAGTGAGTATCATGGCAGTCAAGGTCACAGCTGTGGTATGTCAGGGAAAATAAAAGTAGTAGAAGTGGATCTTATAAGAATTACAAGTTACCATTTGGATAATGTCAAATGTTTTCAGCTGTGGTTCTGGAGAACCCCTCTGACTCCTGGTTTTGTTTCCAGTTCAACCTGCAATTAATAATGCTTCACTCATACATTAACTGAATGATTCAAGTAATTCTATACCTAATGAGGTAGCTAAGGACTCACAAACATGTCTATGTTTATAATTCTTATGTTGAAAGGATCAGCAAAGATAATTAATGTTCTCCTTTAAAATGAATAATGAAGTGTCCATACTTAAATTTAATCAGTTATTATCATGGTTATCCACTTGATCGTTACCCTTTCAATAATTAAGTAAGACATTGATTAATTTAGATGAGGTTCAATACAAATTTACTCAGTCATGCTTAAAGCCATGCTTTTAGTCAGGCAAATGTGTTAGTTTCTTTAAGCTGACACAGATTAGCTTCAAACATTTCAGAAGGTACATAGAGCCCTTTGCTGAAAAATCTGGTCCAACATGGTTGGATGTTGCAATTCCTTCAGTCTGAAATGAGTCAAAGGACTGATTTATATTAATGTATAGTTAATAACGCACGCGCACACACACACGTTATGTTGTCATTCAGCCTTATCTACTTCATGGAAAGTGAAAAAATGTATGTTATTTTATTAGACTAGCTGTTCTCTGCAGGTGAGTTATAGATATTTAAATATGTCTGTTGATATGTTACTTGACATAGTGAATGAAATTTTGGTTTGGATGGTTTGCTTCTGCTCATACAAGTGACATTCAGTTTTGTCTTTATGGTGCAGTTAGTGCTGATGTGGATGTTTAAAACTGTGCTGTCCTCCTTTCTGTATTTTACTTGTCTTCAGAATAATGGCTCCAGTGCATTTTAATTTCACTGTCTAAATGCAGTGAATGGAAAATTCATATTTGAATTTAGTTGGGATTCCCAGGAAATGATCCCCCCCCCCCCATCCCCAAGGGAAAATCCTGACCCACCGACTGCTCAGTCAGATCTGGTAGTCAATGTGAGCTGGATCTCAATGAGAAACATAACCCAGTGAGAACTGTAACTCATTAACACTTGAAATTCAGTGGAAACTGCAGTTACTTGGGATGTACTGAAAAAAATAGACAATAATGAAAATAGTACAGAAAGTAGTACTGTCAGCTCAATAATCACTTCTGCAGTAAGAGGTTGGTACCACTGTGACAGCTTGAGGACTTATTATGGAGTTGGCTGGAATGTCCTCGGGAAGCGCTCCTTTGGAGCAGCACAACTCCACCGTCTTGCTGAAAGGAGACCTCTGTTTAGCCAGGGTAGGGGATAAGCATTGTGTGTGATGTCTAAAAGTTTGTTCAGAGCCCTTCTGTAGTAGTTCCTCCAGAGTGTCAAACCTAACTCCGAAGATCTGGCCTGCCATTTTGACCAGTTTGTTCAATCTCTTTGCATCACTAACAGCAATGCTATTGCCCCAGTGTACAACTGCATGGAAAACTGCAACAGGTACAACAGACTGATATAAGCAGTAGTGGCCTACATACTCCAAAGGAAGTACTCATACATCGTACTGCTCAGAAAACAAAGGATACTCTAATCTTTCTTGTATAGAGCTAATGCTACAGGTCCAATCCAACCTTTTCTCTAGATGCACCCCTAAGTACTTATAATTTCCACTACCTATATTTCTTATCCATCAATGACCACTGAACAAAGTGGACCTCAATCTTCTCTTTAGTTTTTCGATACTGAGTTGCAGTTGGCCCTGCTTGGGTTGACTTGCAACGGACTGGCGCCCCGTCCTGGGTGTGTCCCCTCCCCCTTCGGCCTTGTGCCCTCTGTTGCTGGGTAAGGCGCCGGCTCACCACGACCCCACTTGGTACAAGCTTGGTACAAGCTGTTGTTGACATTGGTTGGTTGGAGTTGCAGTTGGTTCCTTTTGCAACGCTCTGCAAAGTCATCCAAGCCTCTGTATTCATCCTTTAGCCCTTTCCTGATACACCCTACAACAGCTGTATCATCTGAGAACTTTTGCGGAGGACATGATTTGGTGTTGTACCTAAAGATAAAGGGGGCCAGGACTGCCCCTTGAGGTACCCCTGTGCTGCATCTGCATGAGGCTATGTCTTATACACAGTTCCATAGCCTCACAAACTGTGGTCTGCCAGGCAAGTAGTCAAAATGTTATAAGAACTGGAACTCATGGAGAAATAACTCACTAAAATTTGCAATTCCGTAACAAATGTATGGTAATAGAAATTCAGTAACAACTGGAACTTAATGAAAAAAATAAACTCTGTGATAACTGGGAGTCAATGAGAACTGATTCTCACAGAGACATGATGCATTGAAAATGATGGTGACCAATTTGAATTCAATGAAATAGGTGTCTATGGGAAATGTAGGCCTGTTACTGTTCACCATCGATACTGCTTCTCTCAGTTCTGTCATTTCCTGTCACAGGTTCTCATATCACTGCTACTCTAATGATGCCCAACTCTTTGTCTTCTTTTGTCAGACACCACAGACATATACTCTCACATTGCAGTTTGCCTATAGGACATGTCTGCTTGGATGACTGATTGCCATCTACAGCTCAATCTCTCTAAGACCAAGATCTTTTATCGCTCAGCTGGCCCATCCACCTGTTAGGAGCTCTCTATCAAACTGAACATTTGCTCATTTCAGTTCATTGACCAAGAGCCTGAGAGTAAAAATTGACTCAAATCTTTGCTTCTCTCAGCAGACTGAAGCAATAATCTAATCCTGCAGATCCCTCTTGTATAATATTCACAAATCTGCCCATACCTCACAAGACACTGTACATAGCTCCTAGTCTAAGACATAGTGATACCTTGCCTGGACTACTGCAACTGCCTACTGCCTGGTATTATAGCCTTTGCAATCAAGTCTCCCCAGCTGATCTGCAATGCCGTGGCACGAGTTGTGTTTGGCTTGCCAAAACATTGTCATGTATTTACCTGTTTCACATCTCTCTATTGGCTTCCTGTGGCAGCCAATATGAGATTGAAGACTCTGGTTAAAACCTACAAAAAAGGATTTGCACCCTGATATACACAGGGTGTTATCATTCCCAGCACTTCAACAGGACCACTACTATCCTCCACCTCAAGTCGTTTTGTGGTCCCTCATAAAAGAGGTCCAAAAAGGTAAAAACTTGGTTTTAGCTCTGATATGATGAAATGAGTTATATGTTTTATTTATGCATGATGACCAGTAACATTTTATCTTTAGTAAATTGTTTTACCAGTATAAGTTTAATATAGAGGGGGGCGTGGTCCTGCTCTCCGGTGGATCTGGGGTTCGAATCCCGCTTGGGGTGCCTTGCGATGGACTGGCGTCCTGTCCTGGGTGTGTCCCCTCCCCCTCCAGTCCCACGTCCTGTGCTGCCAGGTTAGGCTCCGGTTCCCCGCGACCCCGCATGGGACAAGAGGTTCAGAAAGTGTGTGTGTGTGTGTGTGTGTGTGTGTGTTTAATATAAAGTATAATATAGTTTTGCATACGTAATACATTTTATCTCTGAACGCCAGTTAAACAGAGGTACTTGAACTGGGTGGTGGTACTGAAACACATTACAACTCATGGATTAAGGTTCACGTATATGGAATGTGTTCAGGACTTGAGTGTTTTGTTGAACGGAGACCTGTCATTTCTGTGTGATGTTGTTACATTGACTAGGTCGTGCTTTCGTCATCTGAGAAATATAGATGAACTAAGGTGATTTTTATGCAGGCAGTAAGCTGAGAAACTGGTTCGTTCCTTTGTTTTGAGTCGGATGGACTATTGTAATGCTCCGTTATCATGCTATCCATGCCAGACTGTATCCAGGTTGCCTTTAATACGGAATGCTATTGCAGGAAATGTTGCAAGAATCAGAAAGTTTGACCATATAACACTGGTTCTTAAAC
Organism: Scleropages formosus; assembly: GCF_900964775.1. Lineage (NCBI taxonomy): Eukaryota > Metazoa > Chordata > Actinopteri > Osteoglossiformes > Osteoglossidae > Scleropages > Scleropages formosus. The sequence continues at coordinate 1,602,539 of NC_041815.1, read as the reverse complement.
TGCTTCATTGGCTTCCAGTTAAGTTTAGAATAGATTATAAAATCTTACTTTTGACCTATAAGGCATTAAATGGCATTGCTCCAGTTTACCTTAGTGAGATTATTGATTTATTTTTTTTTTTTTATGTTCCAGTATAATGTTCCAACACTGAAAACATTGATTTTCATGTTCCAACATTGTCTTCATTCATTGAATGTGGGTTATCTTAAAGTACCTGAGATCAATAAAATCTCAGTAGGAGGATATGCCTCTTGATATAGAGGGCCTAAACTGTAGAATAATCTGCCAGATATTGTCATGAATGGCCTGTCTGTCTCAGCTTTAAATCCAACATTAAGACTTATATGTTCACTGTGCTTCATTCATGACCATTGTCATTTCTGATTGCTGCCTTGTTTTCAGTATAATACACTCTAATCTCGTTATGTCCCCGGTTACTAATCCTTTCTTGTTGAGCGTTTTTTTGCAAATAGCTGAGGAGTCCGGCGAATGGTACAAGCATGCCATGTTGATGGAAGCTGACGACTGCATGCAATGGTGGACGAGATGTATCTGTGCAAACCGGGACACCAACATATTAGCATTTAGCGACAATGTTATAAATAGTTATGAAATGAATGTAATGTTTTTTTTTTTTTTTTTTTTTAATTCTGCAATGACCAGGAGGGGTGAGCAGGCAGTGACACTTAAACCCCTAAAGTGTTTTTTCTTTTTTTTTTTCTCCCTTGCCTTTCAGTTGGGAGTTTTTTTAGTCGTTTCCTCCATGGCCAGTGGGATTACTTACAGCTTTAATAATTACATAGCAATTCTAGAAATTTAAGTTATAACCAACCTGTTATTTGTATTATGCTTCTGATCTTTTGTTAGCACAGTGTCACTATGTAAGAAAACTGCTCAATAGAAATAAACTGAGCTAAACTGAATCGAATCGAAATGAGCTCCCTCGTTCCTTCAGAACTCCTGAATCCCTTCAAGAGGGATGTCGAAATGCATGTCCTTTGGAACTACTTCTATTAGGATGCAGTTGGTCTATAAACCTGCACCACATGAAATGTCACAGCCGCCTTGAGCTAGAAGACTCAAATCTACTGACTGCTACCTGTGTAATGCTTCCCAGCAAAAAATGGCAAACCCACAGTGCTAAGTTTCAGATATAACTAATATAAATATGACAGCAACTTCCACAGGTTAGTGTGGTGTTTGTGAACTAAACAAGAGTTTTGCAAACATCGGAGCACACTTTCAGAATCACTCCTAATTGTTTTTTAAGCACCACTCTGTAAATGTTTTAACTGTTTTATCCAGCTATCTTTATACCTGTCTGTACTACAGCCTGAAGATGTGCAGCAACTGTACTGTCCAAAGTGACTTATTCTGTCTACAAAGTACATACTGAAATAATATAATACAACTCATTTTCTTTAATCACTAATCATTTCTATTGCCCATGCTTTTTATGATTGTTTCCATCACTGAAGTGTTTTGTACCGGTGGATGAGAGGAAATTAATGGTGATTCTAACTGAGTACTGTTTGCATTTTTCATATTAAATGCAACTAAAATTTTAAATCGCAGTTTAATATTTCAGAAGCTTGTGGAAGTCTTCTGCACTTTAGAGTATGTGTTCTTATCAGACATTGAAATTCCAGTGTATCTGTATATTTTGGCAAGAATAAGATCAGAATAAAAATTGGTGCGGTGTGAACACTGGCAGTGCAATAATTTATCCTAGGTAACAGAGTCCTTAAGTTCATTCCAAAGTGAGTGAAGGTGATACTTCTGGACGACTAGAAGGCGATAAGAAAACAACTGATACCTCATATCAGAAAATAAAAGTGTCCCTGTTCCCACTGCGTTCCTTCCTTAAAAAAGAAAAAAAAAAAAAAAAGAAGTTTTATCTCCTTAGCTGAATGAGTGTGTCAGTTATTTGTGTGTATCTACTGGTTGTTCACGTGCCACTGATTTTGTGAGATCTGATTAATGTAAATTCGTTTCGATCCGTGGAGCACTTCCCACCAGTGTGTTGTTGCAGCTCAGAGGGCGAAAATCATTATCTTAGCAGCGTCCACGACGCATGTCCACGGCACGTGTCCACGATGAAATATCTCTCGTGCTCCTTCTCTTTTCGCCGCAGTTGTGTTTTGAGGAAAGGGGACCTCAGATGGTGCTGTTGTCCTGACAACCAATAAGGGAGTATCAGAATCTCGAAAAGGGGCTGGGGGGGTGGCAGCACTGCGATGTATGGCGGGGGTGGGGGACCGGCAGAGCGAGAGCGAGGGAGGGAGGGAGAGCGGGCGCGCACACGAGAAAGGGGAGCACGAGCGCGCCGAATTCTCACACGCTCGAGCGTCGATGTGCTCTACCCCTCTCGCTTACACGGGCTGTTGGGGTCAGAGCAGCAGCGCGCACTGGAGAGCTTCTCAAAGTGCACACTTGTCTCTTTCTTTCGTGCATGTAATCGCGTAGAAGCCGGGGCGTTTTTGCGGAGGGAAGAGCAGAGCAGCTCCGTTGCAGGCGCACTCCGTCTCTGAGGAGCGACATCGCGAACATTTGCCCGGATCTGGCGCGCTCTTTTCCTCTTTTCCGCGATGACGGTGGGAAGGAGATCGTGCGGGAGGCAGTTGCAGGCTGCGCTGTTCAGAGTGCTCTGTCTTATCCCAACAGGACTGCCCGTCCGGAGTGTGGATATGCAGCGGACCACGGACAACATCACCATCCGCCAGGGCGACACGGCCGTCATCAGGTAGGACGAGGCGCAACTTTCGCGCGCGCACAGTACGGTGTCAGTCAGTGTTGCTGTGCGTTGGCGCGCGTGCCCAAAGCGTGCACTCTCCTTCGAGTTCCGCTCCTCCTTGGACGCGATGCATGTTATTCAGTGCCAATCGTGTATCTCTTGCATATCAAATGTTCCTCTTGAAGGTGCTGCTTCCAAAGATTAAAAAAGAAAAGAAAAAAAGAATCTAAGCCAAGAGATAAGATCCGGCAGTCTTTTCTTAACATTTGTGAAATGTGAAGTTTTAAAGGAAAGAAAAAGAAGAGCGATGATAGACTGTGTTTGGCGCATGATGATTGATAGCGACGTACTATGGAACGGTAAAATTAAGCACTACTGCGTGTCACCTAGTTTTCAGTGTTGATGGCCGTGGCGTGTTAGCGCTTTTCCAGTGTTTTTTCCCCGTCATTTGGAGTCACGTATTGCAAGAGATTAAGTCTTTCTGTGCAGTATCGCAGTACGCGTCAGTGTTACTACTGAAAAAACAAAACAAAGTTGAAGTTGCATCCTGGCTGTTAGTTACATTCTCTCATTCTCTGTGAAATACACACATTTCCCAGAGTGCACTGCTGCAGAAGCGCAGCTACAGCGCGCACGAGTGTTACTGTAGTTAAGAACTTGCGCCTGATTCATTCTGCTTTGCGAACGCGCGTTTTGTGGCGTATTTTCACACCAGCTTGTTCGTAATGGGAACTCTTTCAGCCTGGTTTGAGCAGTGGCGCGCGGCAAGAGTCGGGTTTCTAGAAAGTGCTTCTTCGGCTCATGGGGAAAGGAGCAGCTCTGTGTGTGTGTGTGTGTGTGTGTGTGTGCGTGAGCGCGCGCGCGTGTGTAAGTGTGAGAGCGCACAGCCGTGGGTGGGGTGTGCGATTCTTCTCCTTTTCCCGCGCTGAAGCCCAGCGCGCGACACCCGGCGCTGACAGACAGGGGTGTTCGGCTCAGAATGTGTGTGTGTGTGTGTTTGCGCGCAGCTCTCTGTGGGCACCACCGACATGTTCTGGCCCCGAACCCCCAAATAAGTTTGAACGCAAATGCCCAGGCATCTACCAGGAAATACTGTAGTAAAATGAACGCTGTTGGAAATGAAAGAAATTGTAAAATGACTTTGTGGCAGTGATGTAAAGAGGCCTATATATTAAGGAGTGTAAATGTCCAGCTCCAGCTATACAGAGAACTGTCCTTCTCTCTTCCTCACGGCAGAGGGCTGAAACAAGTCAGCTATTTCATTCATGTGATGCTGAATATTTTGGCTCTGGAATGTCGCTTGTTTTTTATGTGTTTTCAACCCTCTACGCCTCCCAAGCACATGACACCGGTTTCCACGGCTGAAGTGGTCCTCATCGCGATGTTCTTGAAAATGATTTCACCCTTAACTGTTATTTCAGTATTAAAATACTTTAAC